>NW_014554384.1:1662968-1770797 GCF_001313825.1 Dinoponera quadriceps | reverse complement strand
TGGCTCGATAGCTGGTTCGCTTCAAAAGAAGAAATGTTTTTTTGGCGTGGCATTCATAAACTGCCGGAGAGGTGGGAAAAATGTATAATTAGCAATGGACATTATTTTGAATAAAATATTTTTTATCATTTTCAAACAACAGACGTGTAATTTTTGCAAAAAAATTCCGGTTTCATACTTCTACACCTAATATAATGTAACATCCTGTATCCTGTAAAGCCCTACATAAATAATTGTCAGTATATATGTATATAGTCCCAACAATAAAATAATTCTTGCATTGTATATACATATACGTACCTAGAAATATATATCTATCAATATAATTTATTCACTTTTGTGCAATAACTAATTTTCATCTAAAAAATTGATGTCATTTGCAAATAAAAAATCAGCTTGAGAAATACAATATCAAAATGCTAAATGTATGAAGAGTAATTTTATATTTTATAGTATATAATTTACTTTTATAGCATATCCTTTTTAATTCTGGACAAACGCTTTTTCATTAAAACACAGACATGAAAAAAGAATAAAGCGATGTTGAATAATTATAAAGGTAACCTGTGATCTCCGCAGATACAAATTCGCTTCCTGAAAATGCAGTTCCCGGTAGATTTTTGTTCCCTTTTTCAATTGGCCCACATTCCACGAGCGGTAATTACAACGCGCGCCGACGCGAAGGCGATCATTATCGGTTACGCGATATCCGTTATGCACCGCAGACTCGAAAGTGCAACGTAACGCAATCGATATCACTTAGCAGGCGGGTCTTTTACGAGCACGAGGCATCCGTACGAGTGACACAGAAAAACTTTCCGACGACGGAAATTAGGCGAGGCGGCGTCAAACGCCAGCCGATTAGGCCCCCCGCGGGAATCGTCGTCCTCCTCCTCTTCCTCCTCGTCGTCGTCTTTCAACTTCGATTGTTCCCGCGAATTCGTCGACCGGGAAGAAATTCCATCCGGAGGAAGCATACGAAGAACACGACTCGCTCTGTCGCGGGATTAGTGCGTTTTCCGCGACGACGCGAGTTTCCTTGTTTGAACTGCATTCGCCTGATACTCGCCTCTAATGTAAGACGTCGTTTCGACGACGACGACGTCGTCGTGGGCGACGTGAAGTTCACCGTCGCAGCTCCCGCTCGCCGTGTCTTATTTACAGAATCCCGCGACGAAACGTTCTGTCGTTCTTACCAGCGGCTCCGCTTCATTGTGCGAGCTCGTCGACGCGAAACTACCGCTGGCAAGATGTAAACTTGCATTCCCCTTGCTCTCTAAGAGAACGCACGACGGAGGGAGGATAGTATACGCGGCAGATCCGCGGGACAGTCGCGACGACGCGAATCTCCGTGAACGAGCGAGTATAAAATTGACTTTGAGATTTCCACACGTCGCTTTCCCCGCGAACAGATCTCTATTTTCGCAAAGAGAACGTAGATACGTGATATGTGACAGTTATTCGATCGTTTTCGCGGGAATCGATTTATCGTCCGTTCTGCCGATGACGTGGAACCTTCTAGCTATTGCTGTAAATGCAAACGCTAAAAATACTGAAAGGAAAGATACCTCATGATCCTATTACGCTATTACGTTAAATGCTCTTCGTCCAATTGTTCTTAATTGTATTGTAACCTGTTAAAAAAAATTATATCGCGGTAGATACGGCGGAAAAGAACTAATTTACCGGCATGGCAAATTTTACGCTGTCGCAGCAAAATCTGTCAGTTATTATGCGGACGGCAAAGCGATTTATTATGAACACTAATTCGTTAAGAATACATTCGCTGGATTATTTTGCGGAGTCTACACTGAGAAAGTACTTAAAGATTTATTTGTGGGATATAAGGTTTATTTCTATGAATTGAAGCTTACGTCCCACGAATAAATTTTTAAATACTTCTTTCAGCGTGCAAATTATTTTGTTATAAGGACAAATTAACAAACGTAGGAAAATATTATTTTGTTCTAACAGTAAATTAACACACGTCCCAAGTTCACTCGACAAACTTTTCCTATCTTACCGACAGCAATTGTTTCCGTTGTAACTACGAATAACTCACTAATTCGATTATGCCGGCTAAATTTTATCGCTGTCGTGACGAATATGCAGAAGCAACAATTGTTTCGCTACAATAGCAAAATTATTTATCTCCGTATAAGTTTATGTTAGTCATATTGTATTTTTTCGTGTCTTCGTATCCGCGGTGATATATTGAGAATTACAAATGCTTCATTAATGGTTGGGTTTAATAGCCAACATAAGCAGCGCAGTAACATACGGCTTCCGACAAATGCATGCGCATAGGAAATGAACTTTAAGACGATATTATTCATGTGTCTACACGGAAACATCCTTCTGTGTACAATGGAAAGTCCTGTTACAGTCGAGAGGGCACCACCGTACAAGGCGGGCAGGTACGCCAGGTCCTTCGAATAATGCGTGAAGGACCTCAAACTGGATCGGCTACGGAAAGCGGACATACCAGCAGAAAGTTGATCCGAGCCCTAATAGATCATCGCTTCATGGTGAACGGAATGATGAATATCGCACGATATTCCAACATCGGATCGCCCTCCTAGTTCGACCCATTTAATTTCATCGCGAATCCATTATGACGAAAGGCGAATGTGAAAGTTCAAGTGTGAGCCTGTCGAATAGAGTGAATTTCATAATTAGCGGCAGAATAACCTTGTCGTGAAAATTAATTAATAAACTAGCAATACACGTATCATGCTAAATAGATGAGATTTATTTTGCTCGGAAAAGTTCCAACACATTTGTGATGTACCAATTGTATTAAACTTTTTAAAATTAATAATGAAATTTTAATTAATTTATATATTTCTCGTGAAAGCGATGGAAGTGCCATTTAACGACATGTAACTTATTAAGGAAAATAGATCGCCACGAATTGGGACACTGCCTCTATAATTGGTACATTCATCCAATTCGGAGCTTGATCAATCCGTCGTATCGATTCGGTTCATGTTTGAGTTAATTGGAGCATGATTCGAGAGTCCTATCGCCCGCCGCGAGTTACCGCGAATTAATAAAAAGGGTATCGATGCGCAATTCAGTGGGAATTTCGAACGAAAATTTCATCGGCCGGTGAAAAACAAACAGATGACCCCCCCCCCGATTGCAGAGCGGGACCGCTGGGGGGAGTCGCCGGCGGATCTTCGCGAGGATCGGAACCGGAGAACAAGTCGGCGGTACGTCCGAATTCGAGCCTCCCCACCGCACACGCTTGACGTGAGCGCATCGAATGGACGAAAAAAACGCCGCACGCTCGCTCCCCGCCCCCTGCGCGCCCGCTTTTCACCCCCGATTCCGGCGGGTTCACCCTCGTGAAAGGAGTCCGCCGCACGCATCCGAAGAAAGAAGAGAAGCCGGCCGACACTGGCGGGTATACACACACATACACACACCGAGGGAAGGTAGAGAGAGAGGAGGGGGGGGAGGGATCGCCAACGCGTCGGGCTCTGGTAGGGGAAGGCTCGGGGTGGGGGACAACGAAGCGGTGGAGGGCGAACGACCGAGAGCTCGGAGCTGCGGAGGAGCGCACGGACGCAACAGTGTGCCGCGCGCGGCCATGAAACGAGGGTCGTTTCAACCGGACGAGCCAGGTAGACGGCAGAGCGAGTCGCCCGAGGAGTCGCCGCGTTGAGCCCGAGAGCTTAGGGGGGCTTAGAGGCGCGCGCGCGAGTTCGCACCAGGGTGCTGATATTAATCCCACACGTGCTGCCACGCTCGCAAGTCGCAAATTCGAGCGGCGAATTCCGCGGCTGAAGTCCCGGAGCCTCCTCGACGGTTTTTTCGACGCGTACTTACCGCGGTGTGACAGTGAGAGAAAAAAAAAGGAGAGAGAGAGAGAGACGGTGCGGCTCACATCGGCGATCTCGCTGCGTCCTCTCGACGGAATCGGGGGGGGGAGGAAGTTACCCCGCTGCTACGGCGACACGTGAACGGAGGATGGTGGAATTTGACGCCGGAGCGAACGTGAAAATCGAGTCCAACAGTGAGTGAACGTCGGGGTGAGATTTTTCGTGAGTGAAAGAGAAAAAGAGAGGGAGAGAGAGAGAGAGAGAGAGAGAGAGAGAAGGGAAATGGTGGCGGTGCGGTGGTGAAAAATAGCGTCGCCGGGGAATAACGGGCTGAAAAAGAGTCTCAGGCCCGGCACGCAGTGTCGATGTTCGCGCGGTGCGTTTTGTCGGGAATGTCCGGGTGGTGGTGAGTGATCGCGAGGAATTTTTCCGCTCGGTAACGCGCTCGGTCGAATTGAATCCGGCATCGGCGGCCGCGGATTCTCGCCGGTCGCGGCGAAGAGAGTCCCCGGCGCGAATGTTCCGCACTTGCCGACTCGCGGACATGAGGAGGAAGATTCGCGCGGAAGAACCGTCCGCACGGATTCGCCGCTACGTTCTCCGCGCTCACTACGAGAGAGGTTAGAAAATCCGGCGGACCTTCGAGCGAAGTCGTCTCGAAGTCGTTGCGATACGACGGCATTCATCGGCGATAAGGGAGGCCGGTGTCCCTCTTTTGTGCGTCTTTCTCCGAAGTGCGCCCGAGAAAGTGTGACCAATGTGCTACGGAGAGTACAACACACCGTGAATCAAGTCCGTTCGTCCACAAGAGACTCTTTGCTTCCCTCCCTCTCTCGTTCTGAAACGCGCACTTTTCTTCCCCGTCCGTCCGTCTTTTCGAAAGAGATGCAAAAGTGCTAGCCGAGTCTGCCGACCAAGTTTACTGACCTCCTCCGGCGGGGTTGGTGACTGTCGTTCGTGCGCGCGCGAGAGAGAGAGAGAGTGACGAAGGGAGACGCGGCCAGACGGGCTTTTGTGTCGGCCTGAAGAGCGTCTCACCGGGCAAACAGGGTGAGATTACCTTCCTGGGGCTGCGTGTGGCTCTTCTCCGCGACTCTGTCGTCCGCGGGGATCAGTGTTGAATCGTCAGCTGCGTCACACGCTCGTCGTCGCGATCCCGAGTGCATGGTGGCGAGTGGCGAGGAAATCGCGCGGCGTGCATCGCACGCGGAGAGCGCCGACTGTCCGCGGGTCGACAGGAGCGAAAACGGCGGAGGGGCCGCGGCTCTGGCTCGCGTCGTGAGGAAAAGCGTCGCGCGGAGAATCAGTGGAAATGCGCTCGTAGCGAACCGACGTCGCCGTCGCCGCAATCGGATTTCTTCCAAGGTAAGCGAGCGCGCGTTCGTCACCTCCTCCGACGGCGGCCGACGGACGGTCGCGCCGCCGGTTACTCGTTCCCCGAAAACGGAGTCAAAGTTTCGTTACTCTCGTCTCTCGTCGATGAATCACGAGTATGGAGAGCCGCGCAGGAAGCGAGAGTTTAGCCGGCGATGTAATTTGTGAAATTAGAAAGTGCGGAAATGGGGAAACCGGGGGAACGCCCGGTGAGCGGGTGCGGATGGTGACGTTTGTCGTGGGGGATAAAAAATAGTTAGGAGATAACTGCACGCTCTGTCGTCGGAAAGACGCGGATTTCCGATCGGCGCGCGTATAACGGAGAGCTTTCAGACCACGTCGTGGTTCGAATGTGATGAGAACGCGGCGACGTGTGCGTAAAGGGTGCGAGCGACACTGCCGGCGCGTGTGTGTGTGTGTGTGTGTGCGAATCCATTTAAATAAAATACAAATTAAAACTTCGGCAACTGTGCCGCATTTCCGCGGTGAAAAGGGCGGTCCGGAAACGAACGCCAATATCCTCGCAACAGATATCCGTGACGGATTTTCGTCGCGGCCAAGGACGCGCGTGGTTTTTTCCGCGGGATGAAAAGGAAGCGCGTTTTCGCAAAAGAGGGAAAAAGGAGGGAATTAAAAAGTGTCTTTTCGCGCGCGCGCGAGTGTGAATTCCGCGCGTGTCACGTGCGGCGTGAGCGTTTCGGAGCGGAAAGAGAGACCAGCGTGCCCGCTTTTTCGGAGCGAATCTCCTCCCTCCCCTCCGCCTCCCCTCATCCCTGCCTTCCTTTTTCATGCAACCCGGTGCAAAGAGGATTACTTCGGATCCGCTCCTAAAAGCATCTCGACGAGCTCGGCAATTTCTATCGCGGGGAACGTTTCCTCCTCACGCGGACGCCCGATTGACCCGCTCGCAGCGCGAATTATCGCGCTATCGATCGCGGATTTGCGATATCTCGCGATATCCGAGATCCCTTCCGATTCGCGCGGATTAATGAGCTCTCCTTTCTCGGCCGATGATTTCAAGCGGGCTCGGCGTTGGTGACGGCACGTGAAAATTGCTCGATCGAAAGACCGAATACGACGATCGAATACGAAATCGAGAGATCGAAAGATACGAAGAAGTTACCGCGAAATAGTGAAAATAGTGGGTTGTGATACGAATTTTTCCGCGAACGGCGGACAAGTGCTAGCACGGATGGTAAAATCGAGTGCGTAGTTCGCGAGTTCTTCCTCATCCGCGTATGCTTCGGCGCGACGTCGCGGGCAATTCACGAACGATTCGTTCAGGACGAGCATTGCGAGCTTAACAGCGCACAATTAAGATAAATGCGCGCGACGATAGGAGAGGATAATATAGGAAAACGGCCGACGTTCGCGCGCGTTCGCCCTCCCCGGCCTGTTTAACGCCTGTCGAATCCGATAATAACCGCTCGCTCGCTAAGATTCCGTCGATCTTCGGAGCGTGTGTGTGCGGGAAAGCATATTTCCCGAAGGGAAAAGCTGGGCGGACGATAAAATTTTACCGCCGGCGACCGAGGAATATCGGCGAGGTTTTAACGCATCGCGACCGCGACATCCGCCGCCGTCTTCTCGTACTTTTCATCGACTCGAGTTCGAAAGAAAGAGAGAGAGAGAGAGAGAGAGAGAGCTACGCCGGAAAATCTTGATGCTCGAGTGGAATTCAGAAACGTTCGTCTCGCCGCACTGTGCCGCGCCGGAAAATCCAACGCGGTCGCGGAATTTTCGTCGCACATCGCGAACTCGCTCGCCAGGGCGATACACGATTCTACGTCGCGGAAATCCCCTCTCGTCATTTTTGCGAATTGCGTTACGTCATGCGCGCCCGTCTCGTCCGCGACAAAGATTCTCCGGTTCCCCGCTCACCTTCCGTACGTTAATTCCGCGAGTGCATTCCAGCGACGGGAATTTTTCTCGTTTCGACTTCATCGAACGCGTTTCCCGCGCGTGCGTCCCACCTTCGGCTCCAATCGCGATTTCTTGTTATTTTCTTGAGTGCATCCCGGCGACGGGGAATTCTTCCCCGTCCGTCGACGAATTCGAGTGTCTCTCGCGTTGCGGCGTTTTTTCAGGGAAATCGCGGGGAATTTCGTGGTCTTTTTTCCGCTCGACACGAGGCGAAAAAAATTTTCCGATAATTCTCGCCGCGCGAATTACTTCGATCGTCTCGCGGGAGCATTTTCGAAATTTGCACACGCATTTTACGACCCTCCCCGACGTTCGATGTCGCAATTTGTTACCTTTTGAAACTAACTCGACCACGGACACTTCCTTCGGCTTGCTACGGCGCTTGGCGATTCGCGATGTATTCTTGGAGCTCGCAAAAATTGCTGTGCGCACCTCACATCTTCGATCGTCCAACTCGAATCGCGAGTCCTTGTTATTTCCCCGAGTGCATCCCGACGATAAGAATTTCTCGCCTCGACACAGTTTTCCCGACGACGCCGGTATCGTGCACTACACACGCACGAAATCCGCGAAAATCTCCGCGGACGTTACGTCTTCGATCGAATCAAGTACCGAGTCCTTGTTATTTTCTTGCTTGCGTCTCGGCGACGAAGATTTCTATTTCACCCGGCCTTCCGGCAAAACACGCGGAATAAGCGAAAATTATTGCTGTCGAGGTGAAAGAAAATGTTAGAGATATGTGGGACGGAATTTTTTCAGACTTTTCTCCGGGAAACTAAAATAACTACGTATCATCGATCCAAATCGAACAAGTTTTAATTCACTGCAAATTTCAATGACATTCGAAATTCTCGAAGAATAGATAAACGATTTGACGAAATTTAAATAACGATGACGACAAGTGAATATTTTTGTTTTTCCTTTTTTTTTTCCACGGTGAAAAACCATCTCTATTTTCGTTCGTTCCTGCGAACTCTCTCATGACATTTCGCGCGGCGCAACGCCGCAGTTGATCGAATTCGCGAGACCGGCATTTTTTCGCGGTAAACGTAATACGATACCTTTACATCCGGATCCAATATACAGCGCCAGACATCGAGAAGGAAAAGAGGCAAGTGGAGAAAGCCGCGGGATTCAACGGGATAAACAAAGAAATAGGAAAAAAGGAAAAAACAGTCGAGACCGCCTGTGGTGGAAATTCGCACGCTGTATCACGAATAGCGTTAACATTTCAGACCCACCGGATGTCAGTGTTCCGAATTTTCACATGTAAAGCAAGATGTAAAACAAGATGTAAAACAAGATGTAAAACAAAATGTGAAACCAAACGTAAGACGCGTCTAAAATTGACGCGTTTAACGGATATATTGTTCATAAGTCAAAATAATGGAAAAATGACGAATTGATCAACATTTGAAAATGATACCCAAAATTTGACAATAATTCAGAACCTGGATCAAAAGTTATTCTACCTTAAAGGAGGTTGAAAGGTAAAACGAGTTTGGTAAGAATTCGGTGAAATCTGCATATACATTGAAATATTATCTAACTCATTGCTCGTGCAATTAGAAAAAAATTGACCATTCGAGAGCCGAGATATTTGTAACTAAAGTTGATACTTTTTATACGTGTTCCTTGAAATTAGCGTGATATTTTTAATTTCTATGTTCAATATCTTCTAAACTAATAATAAAATTTTAACAAAAAATAACTATTATGATATTAAAGACATACACAAATATTATATACAAGTTTTAGTTTTCAGAATTATTGACTATTTTATTTTGGAAATACAGCGGTGTAAAGTTCATAACTGTAAATACTTGGAATATATATGTACAAACATTTAAACATTTATATACCTATTTCTTATCTATATATCTCTATTAGATAAATTGCACGAAAATAGTATTAANNNNTATATATATATATATATATATATATATACTTTAGTTTCAATTAACATTTATTATTTAGATAGTGAAATAATATAGGAACGTAATTTTGATAAACACAAAATTTGCGAGTGGCTCCCTCGATGCGCCATTGAAAATACGGTATAATGAGCGAAACATCTTTGAGTATCTCGCGAATTAGATCGCGCTCGCTGACTTCCCCGTCAATCGCGAACTTTCTGCAAAAATATAATTACACCGCAATCCCGCGATTCTCGTCGAATAACAGAACACTGGCCCAGTGATACGATATCAAGCTTGTTCCCACGACGATCCCGGTCAAGTTGCGACCTAGCTCGAGTCTAATCTCTCTCGACGGTCGTCACTCGCGACAGGACGCGCGCGCCGAGTTCCTTCCTCCGTGGGGAAGAAACCGCGGAACCGTCGCGTATGTCTTCCCGGCGCGCGGATTCTATTCTCGGATTAAAGAGAGTTACGGGGCGGAGAGTCGGGTCGAGCACGCGGGGATGAGCTCGGAATTAATCCCGTCGCCGCGACGGAATCCCGGATCCGGGAGAGTTTATAAGTGTGACTGCGGCTGACAGTTATTGGGGACACGGTTATGGGGGTCGCCGAATGGGTGAAAATGCGAGAACGGTGTCCCGCGGCCTCCTTCGGCCGAAGCGCGCCGATATCAGTATGTGTGTGTCCTCGTAAGGGTGCCGGGAATAGAGTGCATGTTCCTCGTGGAGAAAATTACTATCCTTCCTCTCCCTCTCTCTCTCTCTCTTTGTCTCTCTGCGCCTCTCCGGCGCTCGTGCCAGAAGCGATTTAGCCAACGACGCCGGAATCATCCTGATAGTTCCTGACGGCCAACGGGCGGATTGAAAACAACGTCGTTCCCACATATCGCCCGGTCGTTATCCTGTAGGGAAATCCTCCACGTCGGCGAGAAACGACACATGTCGACGGAAGTACGTCGTCGTCAGCGGGCCTGCGCCCTTACGCCGCTGAAACGAGCACCGAGCTCGAATTTCCGGGGAAAGGGGCTATTTCGCCGTTACACTTCTTAGAGCGCGATATGGATAATCCACTCGCCGGGGGATAATGCGAGACGCCGCTGTAACTCGAAGGATTAATTCCGTGATCGAAAATTTCGATAACGGCGAGTACGTACGGACTTACGCTGCGTATTATCGCGATAAACTTTATCTGCGAGGTCCCCGGACTTTATGCGTCCTGAGCTCTTATCCGAGCGCCATGAATCAACCGCGAGTGAACTTTACCCTCGTTGCTTTGCGCGCTGTTTTCCTCCCAATTATTCAAATTATCGATCACGAGAGAGAGAGAGAGAGAGAGGGGGAGGGGGCGGAGGAGGGAGTTCATTTTTCTTAAACCTAGGTAAAGTGATTTACGCGATATTGCATCGTCAAACTTTACAATGAGTGTCCAGATGATAGATTGTAATTTTTATCTGAACGCGATTGAAGATTTTTCCTAAATACCGAATTGCAATTACGTCTCAAGCAGCGATTTAAAAGAAAAAGAGATTTTAATACACGTACACGGTGACGTATTGATGATCGCAAAATTAGTTCTATAATTTAAAAGTTGGGACGATCAACGTCATCGTACGGCTCGAAGGTAGGGAGAGAAATATCTACGATATCTGTGCGCGCGATTCCGTCGTTCCACTTCCGAGCCACGGGATAATGCGAATGGCTTTAGTTCTAAACTGTGGAACTGATTCTAGTTAGCAAGTTTCTGTCTATTTCAACATCACAAGACTCAACTGCAACGTAAACAAGAGAAGTAGTGTTTAGTCGAGTGATAAAATTGAATTTTGTAACGAAAAGCAAAAAAGAGAGAGGAAGAACAGTCGCGAGTAAACAGAGAGAGAGACAAAGAAAGACAGCGTCGTCAAAAACACGCAAACGAAAAATACGATTCACATTAACCGACCTATTCGCATCTCTCGCGCCGCTTAACGGGTGGGCAAAAAATCGCGGAAAGCGACGGATCAACTCGTAATCCTGTTTCTCACCCGTGATTTTCACGCGTAAAATAGTCAGCACATTTTACCGTTTTGCGTATCGGCTTTGTTTTTCCCGAAGAATTCCGTGTGAAAGGAAATTCTCGAAATTGCGTGAAAAAGTTCGAAAGTCAAGTTAATCTTTTGCGATTTTTATCGCGTAGTTATTTGCGCATGATAATACAATGAGAATTAAAAAAAATATCGAATAAACGTCGAGAAAGTCAGACGATCGTACCGTCGGAGTTTTATTTAATTGTTTCCCCCTTTATCTTTCTTTTATTTTAGAAACCGGAACAATTCAAACGCAACGCGACGAACTAATGTCGCAAACACCGTTTTTTCTTTTTTTTTCTTTTTTATTTTTTATTTTATTTTTTTTTGAAAAACGTGTATTTCACTAAAAATTATTACGTTGTCGGAAACAGACGTAACGACCGATGAAAACATTCCGACGAGTACACGAGCTGTTCCACACGTAGCTCGGTTGCAGATGCAACGGAAGCTACGACCGCTCGGCGCGAGGTGGCAGCACCAGCCGACACGCGAAAAGCAGCGACGTAGCAGCGGATTGTAAGGCAAGGCGCTCGTGGATCATTTTATGCTCTCGTGCGCGCAAGAGAAATCCGATTTCGTTGAAAAAGTCGTTATATAATAACTAAAATTATTCTCCTCGGCCGTGATGCGGTTTTTTCTCTTTTTGCGAGTGAAACGCGAAATGTACGATTTGGTGTTTTTGTAGTAAATAAAATTACGCTACTAAAGCGCTTCTCTTTCTCTTGCTCAATTGGACAATTTAGCCGATTGATGTATATGAATCTCATATCCTTCGGAACACTTCTATACGCCATGCTCAAGTTCCGCCGATTCACGTCTACTCGGATTAACGTCCGCGCGGACGAAATTGCTGAAATTTCCCGCTATATTCGCAATACCGCGTAATGCACTGCGAATCTCATGCCAGCCACTCGTGCATTTACTATAACCGCGGCAGGACCGTATAAAGGATGATTTAGCGGTTCGGTTCGGACCGACACGTGAAACCGGTGGAGAAAAATATCACGCTGCCTTTCCTGTTATTCATTATCTTATTCTGTCCGCGGTATTATAAATGAACGGTCATTCGTATAACCGTGAAAGCTGAACATTGAATCGTCAACGAGGCAAGACTGCCATTTGCATCGTCCATAATTGGAAGATTTATCAGCCGCGAAGAAATTTATAGAAGCGACTGGTAAAAATAATCGGACAGAAAAATATGAAACGAGTATAATAAAATAAAATAAAACCAGTATAAACGAGTAATAAAACAACGGAATCTCGAAAATTTTTTTTATTTTATCCCCGGCTTATATACGTTACGTAATAACGTATATTTGAATAAATTTGTCTATATCTGCGATTTTATACATAAATATGTATAAATATTTTATATATGTATAATATTTATTATATGAATTTTTGGACAAATTATATAATTCTATTTAACCCTTTGGGACCAAATTTTTTTTTCCTTTGATAACTATTGAACAATTTGTATTTATCGGCGATCTGTAAGTGAGTTCTTATTGTATAGAATATCTTCAGAAAATGGGACGTATATATATATTCCATTGAGGCTTAAAGGGTCAAAAGACATAAGAAGACTTTGCATTTTTTTTGTAAAAAGATTCTCGATTTTCTACCATACGTTATGGCTCATATGTAAAACATGTTTTGTTTTATCCGAAACCTTTAATCTGCATAGGTGAATGATAAATGATTCATCTGAATTACAAAATTATTAAACTTTCTTTTTCATTCCTTTCGCGAAAGTTCTCTCCTTGCAGCATGTATTTATCATACGGGAATTCTGTGACTGTTTTTTCGCATTAAACTGTCGAGACTTTTTTTTTAATTTCATACAAATTTCGAGTCCCTTCAGTCTTATCTACATTTGTCACGATCGATCTTCCTTCGTTCATACCAAAAAAAAAAATAAAAGAGAGAGATGAGGGAGAGAAGAAGATGGAATAATTGTTAACAGGAATAGGCGCGTAATTTCGTCGCGGTTCGGCCCTACACGCGGTTGCCGGAACGTTACAGGCTTGGCTTCCTCGTCGCGGTTCTACTTAAACCGAGTTTACGACAGACGGGGACCAGCAACGTTTACCTGATGGACACACGAGACCGGGCTTTATCGCTCGTTAAGCCCGTCGCGATTAGTGTCTTCTCTGGTCCGGCCGTGCCCGTCCGCCTCGTGTTCCGACCACGGCGGAAGAACACTTTTATGGCCGGAGTAGTCGCGGATAACGGGCGACTCCTACGACGGCGCGTGAGACGCGTTTCGCGGCGGCGGAAGTTCCGATACGAGCACGCGTTAATGCGATGTCGTGCGTGATAAGAGTCCGGCCGCGTGTCTCGACGTCTCAGTCGCCCTTCCCGCGTCACAATTCGAAACTGACGTGTTTATTCCAATGTACTGAGTATATTGGAAAAAGTGCTATCATCCAAGTAATATTTGCTCGATCCGTCATTGTAAAATGGTTAACTCCGATACTCCTCCTTGACAAATATCTACTAGAAATAGAAGTGTAATTGACTAAATATTATACAACACGATATTTCCTTCATACAAATAAACATTTACATGTATGCGTTAAAATAATTGTGACAAGTATTCAATTCGTGATATTGAGGATACCAGTATTTTTGTTTTGAATTTACCGAGCAGGAAAATCTAAATTTAAAATCAGTTTTTTCAATGGATAAAAAACACAATTCTAATAAACACTCTTTTAAATTCTAATAAATACTCTTTTAAATTTAGAGCCATTTTTTACATTTACATCTAGTAATTTGTTTATAGATTAAGACATTATTGCGTTCATAAATATCTACCACAAGCTATTAAAATATACTTAAATTGATAAAAAACTACTCGATTTAAGATGTTGAAAAGTAGATAATTACATTTCGATAATTACTTCACTCTAGTACTTTTTTTTTGCGTACAATCGTTTTGAGCGATCTTTCGTAACGTTTCAGTTTCACAATCTATATCGAGAATGGCCCCACATCTCTCGTGCGATATCATGCGAATTTTCGAACAAGTTTCATATCGCGATTAGAGGGAGAATGGCTATTATTCGAAGGAAGGTGATTCGATTGTCTGATATCGCCGTAGCGAGCGAAATAATGTTCCCGGCACAATTTCTTTTACCCGTAAACTTTGACGAAATTTATAATAAAANGGGGGGGGGGGGGGCTGTCGTTACTTATCTGCGGGATGTCATCAAATGATGATTATCAAATAGGCCGCTAACGCTCATTAACGAACAAATGAAATGAGCGACGGCTGGAACTTTACTCGAATCGTCGCGACATCCCCGGCATCCCTTAATATGCTTTCGTCATCCTCTCAATGTGTACCGTGCAAGCTTGCCGAAATCGTTTCCATTAAAGGGAGAGGCACCGGCTTAATAAAGCACCGGTGAGAAACTCGAGACACGTGCGTGAAGCAGAAGCTCTCCCTGCGGACTCGAGCGGAAGGCAGGCGGGGAGTTAAAAGTAAGAAGAAGCGGTTGGCGGAAGAAACTTACGGAGGGTGGCTTGCCGGCTTGAGGGTGACGGAGTTTTAGGTATCCCGTTACCTTCCCTTTCGACCCCGTCGCTAAGCCCTCACTTCGGCGGCTCGAATTAGACGATCTCCGGGAGAAGCTCGTAACTTCTAAGTGACGTGGCGAAGAGAGACGAAGAACGGGGGGGGGAGTGGAGGGGGAGGAGAGGAGAGCAAGGTGGAAAGAGTAACATGATCGAGATCTCGCGAGAGGGTGATCTCGCCGCGATCCTCGGTGCTTGTTATTACCGGAGCGGTGACACGCCGTCGTGTATGTTTAATTACGATTCCAGACGGGGCGCATTCCTAGGGGGAAGGTATAAAGGGGATGTATAAATTAATAGATATTAATTAAGAAAGTAATGACACGACGAATTAGTGCACGCTTAGATCTCACGATCTGCATTAATAATCCGCTCCGTTATCGCGGAGGTAAAAGCAAGAACAGAAATTAATATGTCGCGTGAGTCGAACGATCCGCCGAGGGAAAACACGATTGAGATGTCCCTCGTGGAATTCGGTCGTTCCGGGATAACGACGAGGGTCCCAACTTTGTTTCTGCACTTTCGCGCGACCGAAAGACGCGTCGTCCTTATTCGCCCTCTCCCAGCTTCCCTACTGAGTAATCGCGAGATTCGTGGCGTATCGACGTTCTCGTAAAGGGGATGATCCGACGAGATTGCCAGAAGATCTTGACCCTGACTGACACCGCACAGAATTCCAGCAGGTTATAAAAAAAGACGTCCCTCGCACGTAACGTATATATAAATAAATTCGTCTATCTGCGATTTTATATACAATTATGTATAAATATTATTTATACATATAATATTTATATATAATAAATTTAGACATATATATATATATACATTTTTGAACAAATCATAATAATTCTATTCATTTCTATTTATATTTAAAAAAATATACAAGATAGTCTTGAATCTTTTTCATAAGAACATTTTTATTTTTTCACCATACGTTGTAGCCTGTACAAAGTTAACCCCCCTACCCCACTTTTCGAATTTATTTATTTTGACAGTTGTGCAGATTTGTGCTAGGTTTGTGCTACATCGTGCTCGAATGATAAACTTGTAATATGAAAAATGCGCGAGAAAAAAGAAAATGTTTCTTACCAGCCTTTTGCTTTTCAATTTTCGCAATTTTTTTAAATTGTGCTGAGTTATGCTAATATTGTGCTAAAATAATACCTTCGGAAAATAATAATGAAAGAAATAAAACGAAAAACACGGTTTTGGGCGACCGAAACAAAATTAACGTTTACATTCGTATTTGTTAGCCAAACGATATCAAATTGCATATCTGATTTGTAAAAGCATGGCGCAAGTTAGCACAAAGCGTCAGTTTCGTTCGCACATAAATATTAAAGGCACTTTACTTTTGATCGTGGCCCTTCGCGCTCGCTGTCTAGGTTCATAATAACGATTGCTAAGCTAGTACAACCCAAATATACAATTCTACGTCGATACGAAGTCTAGAAATCGTGATTATGGACATAGCCTGCGAGCGTGAAAGGCCGCGATCAAGAGTAAAGTGCCCTTGACCCTTTGAATGCCAGCTGATTTGTGTATGCGAGAACTGCCACGGACCGATGCGTCGGCTCTGTGTGTTTACGTTTAGATTATCGCTCTTCTGAGTGTCAAGTTGCATATCAAATCGGCCCTAGCAGTCTTCGCATACACCGCGTAGATGGGCTTGGCAGTAAGAGGGTTAATATCCTTGTGCCAGCGAAACTGAAGTTTGTACTTGTGCTGTGCCTTTACAATCAGATGCCATTTGATATCGTTCGGTTATCAAATACGAATGTAAACGTTTATTTTGTTCCCGGTCACCCAAAATCGTTTCTTTCATTTTATTTCTTTCATTATTATTTTTCGAAGGTATTACTTTTAGCACAATGTTAGCACAACTTAACGCAACTTAGCACTATTTAAAAAATTGTAAAAATCGAAGTAGGGGCTGGCAAAAAAAATGTTCCTTTCATTTTTCTCGCGCATTTTTCATATTACAAGTTTATCGTTCGAGCACAATGTAGCACAAACCTAGCACAAATCAGCATATCTGTCAAAATAAATAAATTCGGAAAGTGGGGGGGGTTAACTTCTTACAGGCTACGTTGTAGCTTGGTATGTGTAACACGTTTCAGATTTACTTAAAACTTTTCCTCATATATATACATGAGAATGATAAATGATGTGTCTGAATGATAAAATTATCTGAAATTATCTGAAATATAAAATTACTAAACTTTTTTTCATTCCCTTTATGAAAATTCTCTCTTTGTGGTTGTACGTATTTTATTATATGCGAATTCTGTTATTGTTTTACGCGGACACAACTCTCCTGATTTTCCGTCGCGACCGTTCAGATGTTTGCGAACTGGATTCTGAACTAACTCTAAATAGAATATGAATCGGCGGTGCTTCGAACGACCTATCGAAATTTGAATCTGAATAGCCAGCCATCCGACTGCGCCACACGATGGTTTTCTCGGAGAAGCGCAAAACCCCGCAACACGTTTTATCAGCGACGTAAATAATTGCGGACATTAAACCTTCATCCACGTCATTTTTCAGGGAAATTTTTTTGCGCGAGATAGCTTTTGTTAGTTTTTAATTCCTCGAAAAAAATGGCAGCGGCAGAAAAAAAAATAAATATTCAGCAGTGAGGAAAAGGGGAGTGAGTTAATAATCGTTTTCGACAGAAAGCGCAAACGATGCTATTGTCAAAAACAAAATGGGATTGGTCGATAACGATTGCAACGAAAAACAATTTTCATGTAAAAAAAAATAATAGTCAATTTCAACGTCTCGCGGTTTCGATTTGTCGAATTTTGATTTATATAACGAAACCAGCTTTCAACCGGGTTTCAACGCGAAAAAGTAATCCGTGATCTTGATCACTTTCATTGCCTCGGAAAGAGAAATTGACGAAATTTTCGGTCATACTATAAGAATGTTTATTTCCCGGTAAATGGTTTGCGATAGTTTAGTCTCTCACTGATATTCGCGAGTCTTGAACATATCGTAGAGAAAGAGAGAAATTAAAAAATAAGAGAGACATATATTTTTCTTATAAATGTTTCCTTACACGTTTAAAGGTTAAAGTATCCTCTCAAAACTAAGTGGATATATTTGATTACGGCTGAATATATAATAAGAATAGATACGAGTATAAATATACATTAGGTTAATTTAGGGTAACGAGCGGTCAGAAGTTCGCGTAATTAATTATATATTTCTATCATTATTATTTTATCAGTATTATCAAGATTAGGAGGTAACGCGTTATTTATAACGTTATTCATACTGTTATATCATTATTGTATCACTGCATCAATATATAATGGTAAATATCATTAATAGGTTTTTTCTCATATTATTATATAGAAAAGTATTAAGGTGATATTATTGAAAAGTGAATATTTCATACTTTATATTGAAAAATGTCAGAATAAAAAGTAAAATGTCTCGAAAAGTATTCCCTTTCGATGATCTCATCCGCGTATTTTTATGCGCTTGTGTGATCATCTTATATCACAGAACGGTTGTAACAATTCTTATTTACATACTTCGGAACACCCAGAAAATACGACGAAGCGGATCTGTGATTCGCGAACATGCGCAGGAACGCATATTTGCGGTGTTCATGACTCGTGGAAAATTAAATACACTCAAGAATCCAATCAACGGAAGATCGGTGAAGGACACCGCCAAATTTTTCCTCGTCGGTCCGGCGTTCCAAATGCATACCGCAATTGTCCAATATTCATGTCGATAAATTACCCCTCGTTCCTGCCAATCGACGTTCGAGAAGCTGTCGTATCTACCATTGAACGTTTTATATCCTTTTGATCGCACATCGGCTGGGAACTGCCGCGACGCTATCGAGCACTCTCCGCGTAGAGAGAGAAATCGCCCGTCGAGACACTCACGGTGAGGGAAGAAGAGGACGAACTAGACGAGGGAGAGGATCTTCCCAACGGGCGGTTTCCGTCGAACGCATTTCAACGCTGGACGCCGGAAGTGCTTCTTTTTCCCGACGGCGGTGACGGGAAGGCCAGAAGAAAAGCGCGCTGGAAATAGAGGGAAAAAAGTCGCTCCGACGGCACGCATCTCCCGCCGCCTGTGAAGACGTTACGGGGAGTTGCTGGGAGGTGGGTATCGCTCCCCGGGGAGAGAATCCCGCCGAGTGCGGACGTTATTTCTAGATCGCGAAAACTTTTAATAGCTTTCTGATAGCTTATTGGCCGAGCTTGTAAATAATTTCATATCTCATATCGCGTCGAGCTCTCCTCGCCCTCTCCTCCCACCTTCCTCCCTCCCTCATTCTGACCGCCCGCCGGCATTGACCTTTCTCCTGGGAGTTTCCCCGGAGCTTCGAGGTTAACATTCGTGTACAGAGTGATTCGTGAAACGCGCGGATACCAGTAGCCATTGATATCAAACTTTCATCTCCGCATGATAATAAAGTCGTCCGAAATATACAATAACGTGGTTAACGCGTGATAAAATGAAAAGCGAGAAAATTTCAAACTATCACGATATCAATGCATCTAAACACAGAGGGATTTATCGGTTATTCCACAACGGTATTTACAATAAAAAGAGTATTATATTTAAGGTTCCGATGATTTTCAATCAAAACTAAACAAGACCAATGAGAGCTACGTGTACAATGACAAATGCAAATGCAATTTAGATTAAGGAGATGAAGAAAAGCTTATATAAGATTAGGATCAGATTAATAACAAAACTACTTTTCTTAAGACATGAATTGTTAACGCACTTATCCTGCGCCTCGCTTTTATCGCTTCTTTTTCATTTTGACCGGGACTACCGTGACAACTGTTAGATACACGGTGAACGTTTCTCGTCGATTTTATCACGATCGTTAATTAGCGTGAAGCGTCCGGTTGAGATTTTCACGCGGAAGATCGACCGAAGATCTGACCACGACTTCTTAAAATTCAACCGATGAAACATACTCTGTAATGTATGGCCGGTTGCACGTCTGCGACGCGGATGGTTTCGCGGCGGTTCATCGGCGTAGGCGCGAAACGAATAATAATAAAGTCGGCGACGATGAACGCAGCAGCATCGTGAAAAGGCGCGCGTAAATTCGTCGTGTTTAACGCTCCGTAAATCTGCGGGCATCGGGAAACGGGCATCTACGCACCTATAATTTTCACAGGCGGGTGGAAAGCATCGTCATAAATAATGCACGCGGACGAATAACGCGCAAAAGCGCGCGCACGTTTCGCGTCGACATCGAGCGTCGAGCGCGCGAACACACGTTTTAATTCCGACGCTCGGGGACGCGAAAAAATTCCCCCGTTATGCGCGCGGACGTTTATTGATATTTACGTTCGTTTTCGGGCGAGAGACGTTTCTCCACCCTGACATTTTGCCCGCACCGCGTGCGGTATTCTCGCGTGCGCGGTATTCTCCGCTCGTCGCCGATCCGCCAGGAATAAGTCGCTCCCCGGAATAGCTCTGTGTAGCCGAGGTAATACTTTTTGCGACAGTTTTTTTCCTCGGAAACGGGAAGAAGGATAGCGTTTACAGGCGTGCTTTGTACTGACACATCGGGACATTTTTATAACATCGGGAAGAGCACGAAGCCTCGCATAATCGATTTCGAGTAAAATAAAATTCCCGCTTTCACCTACCTGCGACCGCACACGTCCGTCTTTGTATACTGATTTATCCGAAATTGTGCATATTTCAATCTTGAAGTTAAAAATACAGCTAGCGAAATATTTGTGTGTTCAATTATTTTTAAGTATCTCAATTATTAAACGAAATAACTCACGTAGGAATCGTTAAGTAAATAGCTCAATGATAAGAGCAGTTGCCTGGCAAACGAAGATCCGACACTCAGGGAAATGTCCAGAATTCTAAATGTCACAGATAAAATTCTCTGTTTTCTGTATCTACTAGAAAATTGTCTGTAGTACGTATAATTTACAGTAGCAGCATTCTAGCGATATGTGCGAGAATTTGTTTGGACGGCGTAAAAATTCGTTAAGAGTATTAATTGTCCATATATCCAGAGAATAACAATCAATACTCTTAACAAATCTTTCTGTTGTCCAAATAAATTTTTTGCTGTCTGAACAAATTTGTCTGCCGTCACTATATTGACAAACATTTGCTGTTTCAGCGAAATTTGTCTTCCCCGTGCAGTTATTTCCTACTTGTGAAGTTGCAATAATGTGTTCAATTCGAACGAATTTACCGGATTGTGTTTTCCATTCCGTATTGTTAGAATTCTCTCATCTCTCACTGTTAGATCGATCCGTCCTTGGATCGTTGAAATTTTCCGTCACGCAAATCGCGCGTATTTCCAGGTGTGTCACGTAATGCTTCCAAGACGGCAAATGTTGCTGTTATCAAAGAAGAAAGGCGAAATATAAAAACGCAACGCGATCTTTTTTTATTTCCAAAAGTCGAATGTGGAGTCTCGCGTTAAATCGGCGTGGTAGACAAGTGTGTTAACCCTTATCGAGTCCTCCTTCCGCGCGCGATACTAATCGCGAAGAGTGCTCGCCACAGCGCATATCCTATTTCCAGTCGCGTGAGCAAATATCGCAGAGAGTCGGTGTGGTCCATCAGATTGAAGCCGGGTAAAACCGGCCCAGCCCCGAGGCTGCGAACGAGCCGCGAGGAAGGACGAAAGAGGACAAACGCCGGCGAAAGCGCGGGAAGAGGAAGACGCGCGCACACGATTTCTTCGTAGGAGCGGCGAGAGAAGGCGGGAGCTTTCGGGTCGGAGGAAAGATTAACATAGAGATGAGGTCGCCTCGAGTCTTTCCCGCGAAAATTATGTTCTCGTAATCCCCGACGGCCCTTCTTACGATCTACCCGGTCCGGTAGACAATTGTGTACGCGCTTGCAATGCGTCTTATACGTAACTCGGTACCGATTTTTTTTTTTCTGATAAACAAATCAAGATTACGAGTAACTAAAAATCGGAATGTTTGAGAGTCGAGATGAGAGATACGAAGGGGAAAGAAAGAGAGAGAAGGAATTAGGATTGACCGGCGTAACTTAATATTCTGTAATAATTACACTGAAAACCCCATTTGTTGACTTAAACAAAATTTGGTTTGAATATGGGCAAACAAATGTTTTGATTATGAGAACCAAAATGTGATTCTTTGAATTAAAGGTTCCCTGAAATGAGAATGAAAAAAGTTTCGTTTCAGAGAACCAAATTTTGGCTCTCACAACCAAAACATTTTTTTGTCTAAATATTCAAATCAAATTTTGCTTGAGTCGACTAAATGGACTTTCCTCGAGCGTACTCTCGAGCGGATCTTGCATTTTAACGAAGCTTTAATTTGAGGCTCAAGGTACTCGGTGGGTTCCTTTAACGCTAATGTCAAAGGTGAAAAAGAGCGCGAAATATTCGGGATGAGAGGGTAGGCTCGAGAGGGTTTAAAGAATTAAGCCGTCATTGAGACGCGCGGTCGACGGCGGTTGCGAAACACCGTGTACACACGGAGGACATAACGCACACATACCTACGTGTGTACATATCTCAGGACGCGCTACATAGAAGTATGAAGTCCATACATAACGTTGCATAAACTGTTAGCTCATGAAGCGCCCGTCATATTACTTTCATCGCGAGCTCATTGCGCGGTTGCGTTTAAATGAGGCAAATTCGAAGAGCTGAGAGAGATAATCTTGCAGCTACGTATGCGCAGGACGATCGAAAAAGTCACTCTCCCTTTCTTTCTCCATCTCTCTCACTTTCTTTCACTCATTCATTCTTTGCTCTCTTTTTCTTTCTCCGTACAAGGACACATTATAAACACGAGATGTAAAGACACGACGAGAGCTTGTAGGACTTGTCGGTTTCTGTGTCTGATCACTGAAGTAAAACAGCAGGGATCGTGGTCGGTAGTTGGATAATCAGTAATTGACCATTACGAGGTCGAAACTACGGAGGATTTCTTCACATATGAAATGAAAGAAAAAGCACATGAAAATGAAATAGGAATACCAAATTATCTTGAGATAATCTACGTAGAACGATAAAACGTTTTTAGTAAAATGATAATTACCTAGAACAATTTTCCTCGCGGACTATATATTTAGCAATAGTTACCAAATGTATCTCATTTTCTGCTACCAAGATTTGGTATTGATTACCAAAATTTAGTTCGATAATCTAAATGTATAATTCAAGCGACTAAATCTTGATTCTTAAAACTATATGTTTACTTCATCCAATCAAATTAATTCGTAACTGTTGCCGGACGTTTAGCCCGCAATATATTTCACCGAATTATTTACTAACGGTTGCTAAATTTTGTTATGTATTACCAAATCCTCTTTCAGTGCAGAGTTGGTAGTCGGCGGTAGAACCATAGAAAAGTGCAAATCTGCCGCAGGTCTATTTTACAATAAGCACACAAGACACGTTATCGTTAGGCATGTCACATCAACGTTTAGTTACTTGATCTCTACACCATCCCTGTGCTCTTCTCCCTCGCATTCCTCTTAACCATACAAACGCGAGAATTACATCTCTGTGATGAAATTTCAACTTTTTTTAAATCCCTGTGAAAATCCAGCGCGACGCGAAGAACATCGCGTAACGATGTTTAACAAGGTGCGCTCCCCCCTCCCCCTCGCCGAGCGTATGAGGAATAATTTATTAATTGTTTAAATAATTAATTATTAATTACCACGAAGCGTGCGCGCACGTCGCGCTCGACGTGGAAAATTCTGCGAAAAAACTCGAAAGAGATACAGGCGCAATGATAATGCTAATAATTTGTAATTCAAAGCTCGATATTATCAAACCGTAAATTAACTTCCGCTATCAAATTTACGATTTTATAATGCGTGCGTACGAATATACAAATGCAACCTGCGCGACGTGATTAGCTGCGCTTCTCCCTTGATTTTCACCGCGTTTCCATCGCGATCGCACAGTTCCCGTTTAACTATCGGTTCGTCCACCAACTCCTGGGGGTGAAGATACATCGAAGAAGCGGAAGAAGAACAATTCGCCCGGGGAGGATTTCTCGCGCCTCCCGCGTCTGTTTCGAACAAATTACGAAGTAATGCGCGCGAACTCGCTTCGTAAACGTTGGGCACTTTTCCTCACCGTCCTGTTCCCTGTCGAAACAGTCCTTCCGTCCCTTCGTTCGGCAGCCTCCTTATCTACCGTGGACTTCGGGAAGTTGCGGTGGCGCGCAACGTCAGAGCGCATTCATCCGCCCTTTGTGAAACGTCCTTCCAATTCCATCCCCGCTTCATCCCCAGCGCGCGCGCGCGCGCACGCTCACCCCGAAGTTAGCGGAATGGTACACGCGTGATTGTATCACTGCTGATTGCATTACCGTTCTCCCGGCTGTTTGCAAACTGCAGTAATAACCTGCGCCGTGGTGCATTAGCTATACACGCGCAACGATGTACTAGCCTTCTCCCTTCCTCTCTCTCTCTCCCTCCCTCCCTCCCACTCTCGATCCCTCACTACCTAACTCCTCTTCAGCGCTCGCTGTATTACTAAAGCTCGTATCACTTAACTAGGAGATACGAGCCGAGTGAGCGAAGCTAATTCTGAAATAATGCGACAACTGGCCGCTTGGCTCGTGTCGCGCGTTCCGCATTATCGGAAACGATAACGCACGGCACGCCGGAAGATGAAGATCGTACCCACGTCCGCCCGTAGCCGCGGTGAAACACGCTTTTTAATTAGACATATGTCCCGAAAACACGGCGGGAAAGTCCTCCGTCTCTTTAGACCGGATCGCAAAACTCTCGCGCTTTCGTGCGTAATTCGTGCACACGTTATCGAAGATTCGCACATCCGTTATCCCACGAGCGTTATCTCCATTCTAGTTTCGGATAAATGACGGTGATTAGCAGCAATCTAGTCGACGCAATAAAGTAGCCGATATACAAGATGTTCCTTAAATATCCAGTCGTATTCGAGGGGGCGATTCGAAAGTTATTTTTACGTTTTCTAAAAATTTCATCCTTTTTCACAAGTAACGATCACCTACGTAGTCGACGCGTTCAATTAAGTTATACAATTAATTGCAAAAGTTATACAACGAGTATGTAATAATAGAGCGGTATTCGTAGTCGGATTGTATATTTAAAACCACCTTAGGTTCATCTTCAAGTGCTTCGCAGCCAACGAAATGAGTCGTGCAACATTTGAAGATGAAGTTATTTTAGAATAAAAGTGTAACCAATGATACATATATGTTAAATATCTTACTTCGTACTTCATAGATGTTATATATTATACTGTCGCGAGTGTGATTTTAATTAATCGAGAGGAGATATCGGTAAATCGTGAATTTCCCGGGTCGATCCATAAAAGCGATTCACGATGCTCCGCGAGACGGTAAAAACGGGTCTCTCCGGAGCGTAATTATTCATACGTCATTCCGGACTAAAGAATTCTCATCCCGTCGGCGCTGCCCCCTCCTTCGGTTTCCTTTGCCGTGCGCCCGCTAATGACTGTATTCGCCCAATTACCGCGGCCACGGACTCACTTCGACTCGTTATTTCGGCACGGAAGGCGGCCTACACGGTGTTAATGCCGTTCTTCGCTTCGTTTCTCCTCTGAGCTTTCTCGTTCTCGAAGACCTACTACCCTCNCCCCCCCCCTGCTCCTTTCTCTTTACGGTGCCCGAATCGACCGTTGTCGTGCTCGGATTCCGTGTCCTCCGATAAAAGTTTGTTTCGTGTGTCTTCAGGCGGGTCGCCGGGCGGGTTAACGTCCAATTAAAGGAGTTCCTCGTTAGCGGGGCAGGCGACGACGGTTCTGCTCTCCAGAGGCGCCTGCTGCCGTCTATTGACACTCGCGGCTCTCGTGTATGGAGCTGCTGGTAGTCGAAATTCTCCCGACTGAGCCCTCCCTTCCTTTCCCGCATTGCGTCGTTCGCGCGGGAACTGACGCCTTCGTCATCGGGTAAATCGAAGAGTCGAGCGATACGATATGTGCCACGGATCTTGAATGAAAGTCACGAGCAAACGGAAGAAAAGAAATGTTGCTAGAACAGCAAATGTTTGTCAATATAGTAACAGCGAAGAAATATTGATTTAGATAGCAAAAAATTGATCCGCACGGTAGAAAGATTTGTTAAGAGCGTTGATCGCTATTCGTTGGATATATGGACAATTAATACTCTTAACAAATCTTTCAAAAGTTTAAACAAACTTTTTTCCGTCTGAACCAATGTTTTTGCTGTCACCATGTTGTCCAACGTTTGTTGTCCCGGCAAAATTTGCTTTCTCCGTGCAAGGGCCGAACATAAACGAACTTACCATCCGCTGTGCAACTTGCGCCTCGTGTAGTTACTCGATAGTCGGACCAATTTGGTACATCAGATATTATTTAATACATTGCCAACCGATCGGGTACATTGATAGAATAATACCTGATATTTGTAACTATGTCATAATCAATATAATTATAAATAATAATAAGAAAATTATAGTCAGGAGAACCGTTTTTCTAATACGTGTTACTACGTCATTTGTAATAACCTTAATAACATGCATATTGCTGCTACTATTTTTGTAGTTAAAACTAAAAAAGAATATAGTCGAAGTTGAAAGTAACTATATAATTTCTCTGCAGATCAACCCTTTTTCCGATGATCGTTGATTGATCGCTCAACTTACATTTTTGATAAATTTTAGAAAGAAATTGTTATTTTTACTTTTAATTTTATCACATTGGCTATTACGTTGCAAAAATGGCAAAAATTCCGGTCAAGATATGTACTGCGTATTATTTACGAAATGTATAGTTTTCGTAAACAATTAGCCTGGTAAACAAGGCGCAACTCGCGCGACGAGTAATGTTAATACGAGAGAGCCGATTGCGCAATGTTGCAATTATAAATTGGAACATGATATTGAATTAATCTTGGAGTAAAATCGTGGTCTGCCGTCAGAGCACTCGTATGTTGCGCGACGTTGCGCCAAGTCGGCTGGGGGATTCGTTTAATTTATTTACAGGTTAAATTATAAGTGAATTACAACGGAGAGTGCTTGCTATTCGCTATTCCGAGAATTCGTGAGATTAAAAGTTCGAGGAGCCCTTTACTCCCGCGATAAAAACATGATTAACCCCAGATACAGTTCGCGGAAGTCGGCGCGGCTGAATTATTGCCGTGGGAGGAAAAGTCGGGGTTATTTCCCTCGACGCTCGCCTCTCTCGAAAATTCGCAGTCAACGGCGACGCCGGCGGGATCGGACGTCGCGCGGCGTAATAATGCAGTTACAATTACTGATGCGTCGTCCGAACTTTCTGCAGCGAACTTTGGCAGCGAAAGGACTTTGCTCTAAGTCGAATTCGCGATTTCACTTCACGGATAACCGTCCAAAAACACATCTGCTTTTCACATTCAGTTTCATTATATAAGAGCTCGATTTTTTAACGGACATATTCCGTTGAAAGCATCAAGTGTGGTGATCCCGAGGCTTCTTTTCAAGTCAGATCTGCGCGATTCAATTCTCCGGAGAATTTTCGAAAAGTAGCAGAAAGCGGAGACGAGAAAACCGAGCAATTTTTTACCTTTGGACCAAGCATTTCCTGTGGAAAGCTTGAAAAGGTATGAGAATTAAGAAGATACGAAGAAACAAGATCGACACGTGTGATGACAAATATAACGATAAAGCTTGATCAGGGTATTTGTACGTTTCACATTCGCGATCGCGGACATTCGTCGCAGGTAAACCTTGTAAATTGCTCCCGAAGCAACTTCGCTCGAAAAGCAAGCTCGTCCGCTTGTTTTCTCCGAGGGAGACTCCCGCGACGCTTTTCTCCCCTTCTCCTCTCTCTGCCCGGCCGCTTGTGGAATTCGCTTTTTTGAGACGATTACGCAGCCAAAATTTCACCGGGGCGAAACTGGATTAACGCGAGACTCCCCCCGCAACGTTTTCAGCGGCGTTCGAGGTTAGTTCCGGGGCTAATCTGATTACTTAACGTCGGAACTTAACAAGAGCGCCGACGAAGTTTCCTCGATATCCTCCTACTACCATCCTCCCTTCTCCTTGCCCGCCAGCCCTACTACTCGCGGGATTAAAATGACTTAATTTAAACTTCGTAACACCGACACGGACGCCGCACAAAACGACAATCCGGCGATTTTATCCTTCGCAAAGCCACCCACGCAGCCCGCATTTAACGCAAGCTAATTCGGCACCCTCTGTGAAACGGCATAAAGAAGATTTCTCCCGATCCTTTTGCCCCCTCTTCACGGGGCGATTACGAGACTCGTCCTGCCTCCTCGAGGAGTACTCTCTTCGCCTCGTTTAGTTCAGTTTCCGAAAAATGCGGAAATCCGCATGCTTGAAACGCCTGGCAAATGTCCTTTCTTCCCGAATTTATGATATTCAGAACGACAACGAATTTATCTTCCGCTTGTATTTCTCAATAAATGCACTTCTTCAGAAAAAGGTAAAACAAGTTAACGCGCATTCCCGTACAAATAGTACTGTATTCTACGAATGGAATGTTATCGGGGAATGTTAATTGTAAAAGGAATAATGTTAGGCCAAGTGTTTTTTTACGCGCTGCACTATCTAAACAAAACCACACAAGACGAAAAATATTGCTATAATATAGAAAACAGCTTTTTTTTTTTAATTGTTGGCAGATATATAATTTTCTATCAAAGAGAGAAGTGATATCAGGAAGAAAGAATGTTAGGCTGAGTGAATACAATTTCTGCCAAAATAACAGTATTAGAAAATTTCACTCACTGAAAATGAAACGAAATTATAATATGTTTTTACACAGTTATTATTATTATTACATTTTGAGAACAATTTTATAAAATATTAAAACATTGATCGACATACCAAATATTTGGCCCATTTCCTGCCTTTTCAGTGACAAGATGGTATAATTGTTTTTTACAAATAATTTGTAATACAAATTTAGAAATAATACGCGATTATATATTACAGCAAAAGTAATAATATTCTTTATTATTATTATACATTATTATATTCATTCGGCGAGTATTATGAGCGCATTTATAAGTGAATTCGATCAACGCTCTACACTGAATTGGTGCATATTGATGCTGTTATACATAAAACAGTTTTTTTAGATAAAAAAGCATTTAAACATACTTGAACGATAAATATTAATAATGTTATTGTCACTTTATAAAGCGCAACATATATTTTATTTCGTCGTTAAAGTGCCTACGTTATGCCATTGTATTTAAATACTAGATGTGTGGCGGCCTTCAGTATGCACTAATCCGATGTAGTATAGCTGATCAAATTTCTGCTATCAGTACAGCTTATAATCGTGTTTGTTTTATTTCATGATATTCTCGAAAAAGCGTTCATAGTTCACAAACTTTATACGCCGCAGGAGGTGAAACAAATATAAATATAATCTTTGTTTTCCACATACAGAGTGTCCCAAACTAATCTCGGTTCCCGTGGTGTGCAAGTAGAACGGATGAAATTGATTTTGCCAAATTCACAATAGTTAGTGAGGAATTAATTATTTCGTCTGAACCGATGAGCACAGGAAGGAATAGGCTAGACTCTGCGTAAGGAAAAATGGCTTATTTGTAAACATCTAGTAATGATGAATATCATTGATAGCGAATATAACTAATAGCGAGAAGCGTGTTTCTTTTCGGCGCACAGCCCTATGTCACATGCCGCTCGCTGCTTGCTGTGTTACTTCGCCTTTAGAAATTAGTTGACGTTTATCGTTGCTAGATCTTCAGAAATAAGCCATTTTTCTTTATACAATGTCCAATCTTGCCTTTTCCTGTGCGTTCATTAGCTCAGATAAAATAATTAATTCCTCACTAACTATTGTGAATTTTGCAAATGGTAACATGACTCTTCTGCTCAGTTCACTTGTCTCATCTACACACCGCGGGAACAAAGAACGATTTGGAACATCCTGTATATATAAAGATGTCCTTTTTCCATTTTTTTCCATTTTTAAAAGAAAATAGAAAAGCAATTTACCTAACACAACATAACAACCTAACACAACACATTACCTAACATCGAATGTATGTTTCATCAAGGAATTTATAATTTATTTGTGAATACTATCAAAACTTGCGTATACAGTTGACAATACTGTTAAGAAACTGAGAATAAAAATCATATCGTTACATACCGCATCAGTTACAATTGAAAAAATGATCCTCGTAAACTGTTATTCCACTTACATAAGCATTTCGATAAAAAATCCCACCAGTCTCATAATCTCTATATGGTTTACAACTACGAAATTTATTTTCACCTAAATCGAAACATCTGCTAAATAAGGCTTCTTGTTCCACGAGAGTTTCGATCTTATTTATGTTCTCTTCTATTATATTTTCCGACTTGGCGGTTAAAAGTATCGGACAATTTCGAGCCAGTATTGCTGTTAAAGATTCCGACCATGATCCCTCAACATTAAGATCAATCTGATATCCTATGATCAGATTTGGTTGCTTGTATGACGCCATACTCACATAATCGTCGTATGACACAGATACATTTTGGAAATAAATTGCGTGCTGAGACCTTTTATACGGATTTATACGAGCATATAGATAAATATATGGTTCAAAGCATATTTCCGGTTTTATCATTACAATATATAGTTTCTCTATATTCTTAAAGAGACATAGAAACAATTCCCAAGCTTGTAAACCTTCTATATCTACGATATTTGCAGCAATAATATGAATGACAAATTCTGGATCTTCATCTGCAAGAACTAATAAAATTGATTCTTTCATCGCATAATACAATGTTAAAGGACCTGATACATAATCCGAGTATACGTAACGGTCTACAGTCCAAAATTTGAAAGGGTTCAATGAAACGTTCATATATATCGATATATAATCATCAACAAATTTAGTCATGCTTTCACAAACTTGTTCACGAGGAAATATTGAAAATCTCATATATTCTGGATACGAATTACAGATAGTGTTGTTTATAGTTGCAATATTCATGTTCAATAACAGTAGTAGGTCTTTGCAGCAGAATTTATGTTGTAATTTAAAATCCGATATGTGGTCATCGCAGTAGTTGGCGGAATGGCAAAGTCTGCAGGTTTGCAAATTAATTTGTTGATAGCAAATAAAACACAATTTTGCACACATGAACATCTCGATTTCATATAATTCTAGATCGCGTGCTATATCCTTCTGGATTAGCCGCATCAATTTTCTCTGTGATGCTCTCCATTCTTCGAAATTACCAAAACGTCTGGTGTTCCATTTTGGTTCCTTTACCGTCACTTTTGCTATAATTGTGCAGATCGCTCGGTGTGATTCCACATGCTTCTCCTTATGCTGTTCGCAACAGTAAGAGATCATGTGGCATTGATCACATGGAATTAAGTTGCCATTGTTTAGTGATTTGCAGACATGACAAACATTTGGATTGAAAAACTTATTGCAATTTTCTTCCATTGAATGCTCACCATACGTATACAGCCCTTCACTTGCACTCATCATTAAACGCCTTGAGTGATTGACGTTTACCGATACTTTAATTTTAATTTTGAGAAATAATGTACGAATCACGGCACATTATAACGGATATTACAAATTGTAATATATGAATTCGGTATAAGTGTTCAATCGTTGACAGTTCGAAGGACACTAATAATGGATACAAATATGTTCGTGAGTCGAGATAATTGTTGACAATTTCTCAATTGTAAACATCGATATAACAAGCTACAAATATCCATTAGTAGGCACAATATGGCAAATGTATAATACATATAAAATGTACTGCAATTACTTAGCTATTACCTGTACGGTGATACTTTTCGGAAAAGATAATGATTGCTGCTCAAAACATGTTACAGTAAGAAAAATTTATTATTTATTCATAGAAGCAATCTATCTTGTACATTATTTAAGTTAATGTTATTAAAGCGACAACGCATTCTTATGTGACAATACCTGTTCGAAACAAAGTATTGAATATACGTGCTCTCCCTCGCTCAAATAAAGATAAAACATTAAAATAAAGTATCGTTGTCTAAACTTGTATTTTTTACAAAAAAAATTTTATCAGAAAGTTAAGTCTAGTGCCAATAATTTTTGCAAAAATATCAATATTAAAATAATACTTAACACAATTAGAAATACAAAATTACGTATTAAAAGCAATGTTTTATATATATATAATTATCAAAAGCTAGCACTGGTATACATATATTAAATTCCAGGAATCGTATATAATCTGCCAGTAAAAGATATTGGCACAATATTAGGCCGGTATCGAAGAATGGACTTATGTTGTTGGTACTGACCCAGTACTGGCTCAGTATTAAAAAACAGTATTATCGGTATTGACCTCATATCCAGAATCGATACTGACCTCGTACTTAAAATCGACACAAAAATCATCATGTTTCGGTACTAGCCCAGTACTTTTCAGACAGCACACAATATTTATAATATAATTCAAGTATGAGAAAGATTATAATAAATATCCTGTAATCTGTAAATTGCAATTAAGATTCATTATTACAGCCAAATTAAATTCTGACGTTGAAAGCGAGAAACCATATAAATCTTTTTCAAGGACCGTCCAAACGTCATTATTTTCGGAAGTATTTTCGGAACGAGTAAAGAGGTGAATTCGCCGGATATACGGGAGAAAAGGAACGGGAAGAGTCGCCTAAAATGCATAATGGCCCGGCGATGTCGCGCGACGATCATAATTCCCCGTCCTCTCTCGCGGAAGCCTGTACAAGCCTCGGGGAAAAATACGCCGTCTGCCAAGCTACGGAAAGCTCGCGCCGGAGGAAATGATAAATACCGGTACGCGGCGTACGTGACCGGGTCAGTCGGGGGATTTTTCGGGAAAGGCGAAAGGGTGTCGCGTACGGACGAGGCTTTATCGTGACAAATGGCCGCGGGACGAAAATTTGCCTAATTAAAACGTAGCGCGGTCAACACGGGCGCGCATTCGGTGGCACGCGAAAAAGGGATTAATCCCCTTCGTGTTGGTCCACGACGAAATTTAACCCTTATCCACGGCGCAGCCGGAGGTGTTTTTATTTCTCGACAGAGAGAGATAGCGAGAGAGAGAGAGAGAGAGAGAGAAGCGTCGAGCGAGTGGAAAACAACCGAATTGAATTTTATTCGTTTGTTTATCCACTCGGAATTGCTTAAAATGTCACACGGTCCTCGTTTTTTCTTTTTTCTTTGTGAATACTTTGAATTTTGTACCAGACAATGTAAAACATTTGTAAAATTAGCCTCCAATTGTTCACAATTGATGGCCGCTATTTTGCCGGTTCTTCTCCCGTGGTTTCTTACAGTAATATCGTGACTAACTTGCTCGAGTCGAGGGTAGCTAATATTACAAGTAAAGCTCGTGCTTTTAATAAGATCGATCATGCAATAGCCGCGTCCTCGGTGTTCCAGTCTCACCGGACCATTTCTTCTAACTCGATAGCTTCTCGAGGACTTCGACGACCTCCAATCGGTAAGAACGCCGCTCGATAAATCCCTCGGCAATTCCGGCGCGCCGAAAAGGGCCGCGGCCATTCCCGTCCCCAACAGTCGATTCGCTCGCTCGACCACTCGGAAAAAGCATCCGACCACTTTGCGGTGTCCCCTCTGGTTTACTCGTTTTCTTGCTTTTTCCTCTCTCCGTTTCTACTCGTCTTGCCGCTCGCAAGTTCGACGGTAGACAGAGCTTGCACCAGACCGGCGCGAACGAGCGCTTCTCGGGTTCGCGCGACAACTATATCGATTTACTGCAACTCGAAAACTTCCCTCGCCTTTGTCGGAAGTAATATATTATTGAAACGTAACATATTACATAATTCATCCGGATAATTTGCGAATGCATGCATGCGAGTATGTTTTCAAACGTACATTGGAAGAAAGAAGTGCTACAGTCAAGTAAATATTTGCTAAAAAATATTGAAGGAGTTATCCTGCTCGGATGAAATAAATATTATTTGAATGTAGCACACTAAAAGAAAAAAATGTTATGTATTCAAGTAATATTTACCTAATCCAAATAATTATTCCAATATTTCTTAACAAATATTTACTTGAACGTAGCATTTTTTTTTTCTTTCAGTGTATAAATCGAAATTTTATGCGCACAATAAAAAATTTAGTGTTAAATTTATCACATTTCAGATGTTCTAAACGGTCCACTTGACAAATTGTTTGTTAATTTAACACAAGATAAATATGTTAAAAGTAGCTCAAATATTACGTCAAAAATTAACACAAAATTATATAATATAATACATTAATCGACACTGAAATATAAAATGTATTATTTTAATACTTACACATGTTGAACATCGACCCAGCCCAAAGTGTTGAGATAACATAAATATAATATGTTAAATTAACGCAGATATGTTAGAAATTTAATACAAAAATTTTAACTAGGATCGATTTTGACGCGAAATGTTTCTTACCACGTTCCGTTACAATTGACTATTTAATACATGAAAAGAGTCATTATATCTGGGAGGGAAAGCCTGGCCTTACTTCAAGTAAAACCATGTCGGAGACCAGCGCCACTTAGTAGAAAAGTGGACAATTTAATTCAAAATTCTGCTTGTGATTCATCGTGACACTGTCCGTATTATCTCCCACTTCATCTTCGCTTTGAAGTGCAACCGGTACCCTGGTAACTTCGCGAACATGCGTCTTCATTTCGTTCGTTTTTAACCATCGGATTTATCTTGATTAACGCAGAAGTAAGTGAAAAACTAGTTTTAAAACAAGTCACGAGAAGGAATACGATAGCATCGCTAATCACTTTTCCCGTCTCGTTTTAACTTTAAGTGAATTATTCCCATCAGCCTCCCTTGCGTATTATTCTCACGTATGTGTGTCCTGATAACTGAAACGACAATGGAAATTACCTTGCCAGAAATTAAAATATAGTTGTGAGATTTATGACCCGGAGTGACTTCGGTAATGCAAAAGTAAACAGAGTATCCCCCCACGAATATCACGAACTTGGTCTACGCTTTTCCTCGCGGAATATTTTCTCACCATAATACAGCCATTGCTATGTTAAATGTCGAGGAATTACGCGTTAAAGACGAAGAGTCACAAGAAGACTCGTCCGGTTTACGAAGACAATGAGGCGTCGTTTCATCAGCACATGGCGTTTCGCTCATCTGCGATTTTATCGCGCGGTGCGTTCGCACGTGCGCACGCAAGCGACACGGTCGTAGGAAGGGGGAAGGGAAACAGATATCCCGAGAATTCTCTCTCCCTCTCTCTCTCTCTCTCTCTCTCTCTCTGAAAAGAACATCCGACCATTAGAGTCGACGCGAAGAGTTGAGCAGGGGGTGGGAATTAAATAAAAATCACGCCAACTGTAGATTTGGTCTGCGCAGCCGGAAACGAGATGAGCGCCGGCGCTCGCTCGACCGGTCTTCTGCTTCTCGTTCTGCATGCGAACGAGGGAAATACGATGCAACGAGAAAAAGACAGAGAAAGAGAGAAAGAGAGAGAGAGAGACGGGACGCTCGTCCGGCAACGCAGGGGAGAAACAGGCAACCACCGCAGCCAAGGCTGGGAGGGAGGAAGGGAAGAGGTTGATGCCAGTTTCTCGTCGGCCGCATCGCCGGAGCCAAGCCGAGCCAAGAAACGGAACGGAAGGAAGAGTGCATTTATTAAACTGAGCGCGCCTCCTCTTCTCTTCGCCCCTTCTTCGCCCGCCTTTCGCCCTCTTTTCAACCCGCGGGAGCTACGAACTCGCCCCGCAACCTCCCCGGTTTCTCGTCCCCGCTTTCCCGGCTCGCCTCTTCCGCGTTCGTAATTTCTGGACGCCGTTACTTCCATGGAATGAGGTTGGTATGTGTAAAATAGTGCCTCGATACGCTCTTCATCACCGAGTCGCTTCTTCCCGCTCGCTTTATTTCTCCCTCTCGCTTTCTTTCGCGCTTCTCTTTATTTCTTCTTCATCGTCCTTCTCTCTCTCTCTCTCTCTCTCTAAAAGAGAAATCATAATCAGGAGAATCAATTTTATAGCAAATATTATTATAATGTTAATGAGAACATGATTTTACATGCATGTTGCTATTACTATTCTTCGGATTAAAACCAGAGAAAGAGTTGTCGAAAATGATTATAATTTTAATTGTATTTTTTCAATGCGCAACTTCTTTTCATACTGTCGCAGTTTTCTCTAAGTTTACTTTTTTCCGAATGTTTGTTTTTAATTTTTTCGTTATTCGACAAATTTTTTTATTTTCTGGATTAACAAGCGCGCGCTACGCACACGTCATTTAACTAACTACTATTACACAGAAAAAAAAATCTTAGTTCGTATAAATAAATATTAATAGTCTAAGTAGGTATTAATAGACTAAAGTGCAATGACGAAAAATATGATATTTCTATTATCGCAACCGGACGTATTCGTTTAAATTTTCAGTTGTATGAAAATTTGGATGAGATAACTGTGAACAATTGACTTGAATGGAAATCTTGTACAGCAATATTACTGTTATTACAATAGTTAAAACTATTTACCAGTTATTGACTTGAATTAAAACTATTTAACCAAATTTTGGTAATCCAATTGTTACCAAATCCTTTTTCCGGCGTGCACTTTTGTAGAAGCGCGTCCACGTTCCGGTGCTACCGGAACGCAAACACGATTATGCGATGCGCGTGAAATTCTACTTGCTGAAATTTAGGCTCGCCGCGAGGATCATCGCCGGCGAAGGCCGTTGGAAGTTGATCGATCGATCAACGATCGCGGATGACGAATATGTGTTCCGCGACGTATCGCACTGCCCGCGCCCTCCTCGCAGCCGCGATGCTGTCGCGAGAAGCGGGGGGCCGTGCGAGGACAATTAATCAAACGGCACAATTGCGTGCACCTACTCGCGACTCAGGCGAGTCCCGTGACTGATTCATTATGAGACCTTAATTAAGTCCCCAGACATTAGCATACCGGCCGCATCGTGATCTTCCCCTCCCCCGGTTATCTCTCTGCGTTCTCTCTGCGTTCGTCCGCATTCATTGTTATTCCGAAGTCCGTCAGATTTCACGCTCAGAGCTTGATTCACCGTGAATCGTTAATGTTTCTCCGCAGCTTCGACGCATTATCGCACCGTGGAGCTGCGATCGTTTCGAGCACGACGTTCTCCACGTCAATCGATACTTGTTTAAAAAATCACGCGTTTCTATTCGGTCCCCTCCTCCGTATTTTCGCGATTCCGACTAACGGTTCATCGCCATTGAAATTAATCGATGATTCTTATGTTCTTTCAGCACGCTGAGGTGGAGGATGGAGGAGCTGGAGACGCTGGAGAGCACGGAGTGCCCGGAGTGCCCCGGGCCGCCCCCTGAGTTCCGGTTGCCGCCGCCCCCCCGGCCGCCCTTCCTCACCGAAGGCACCTTCTGCTCGGAATCGCCCCTCGCCGAGCTCGAAGACTGCGTTGCCATCCCGGTGAGTCTCTCTTCTCTGTTCATTTCTTCTTTCCTTTCTTTTCTTATTTTATTACTATTCACGCAACGCGATCGGCGGCTTGTGTAGCGCAACACTGATAAAGGCTGATCGTGCCATCCTTATCTCCCCGAGTTTCTTGTTTAATCTTCAAGGTTGTCCCGATTTTGCTCGAAGGAAGGTTATTTGCGAGACGAAAAATCACTATACTAGAGTCCTAAATATAAATAGAGAGACGCGATGGAGAAAATCAGTTTCGATCGGCTGTTTGAATAATATAACTTAGGCGCCATTTTCTTTGTTCCCCACGGCTGAGAGCCTTTCATGATGTAGCGGTAAGTTATAATATTTTTCTTACGTATTTTTAGCGACACGGGTAGTAGCGCGATTGGTTGCTACTCGCCGTCGTCTCGGTCAAAGGACTCTTTCCTGGACGATACTACTATTTTTTTTACCGTATGGCGCGTTCGATAGCTCGATAGATCGGCGCGCAGCCGGTGCTAATCTGCAAATCGCCTTTACTCGACCCTCGTCGAGCAACAACGTGTCCGTTAATTCCCCGATGCGACTCGCTACTTTACGTCCATAACTAACTCCGTAATTCGGCCTTCTTTCGACGGCTTACATCGATCTTTAACGGTCGATACGCCACTCGAGGCGCAGCGCGACGCGAAGTTATCGCTTTCCGCCGGTTTCGCCCGCTCTGAGAATATTTGCGCGCCGCGCATTCGCGTATTCATGAGCGGCCGGAATTCAAAGATCGACGGTCGGAAGTTACGGCGAATATAGCTGCGGCTCCAGCTGGAAACTTCGTTCGGGTCGGTCGCGATTATTAAAACGCCGGCGAAAAAATGGCGGAAGTTCCACGGAGGGAGTTGAGCGCGTGTGCGAGAAATTATTGTGCGATGCGGATCGAACCTTCTTGCCGAACCTCCACTCCACTGCGATTCACAGATTATCGTTATTTACGTTATTTATGTGCGTTCGGAAGAGTCTCAAGCAATATAATTGTGAACGCGTCGCTTTGAAAAATAAGGATGTTGAAATTATAAATTGTTACTTCCTTATAATTATTGTATTTATCGGCTTGTCCGAGAAGTTCACACGAGTCTTTTTTGGGCCAAAATGACCCGGAATTTTTGGATACTAAATGGAAACTTTGTTCAACAAAGTATTCATCGTTTTGTTCACCACTATTTTAACCCATCTTTCAAGCGACCGTAGAATCCCGTCCTCGAAGAACTCGGCCGGTTTGGAGAAGCCAAGAAGTCATTCACATGGTTTCTTGCCTGCAAACGGTCGAATGTTTTCCCGTTCGAAGAATTTCCTAAAGACCGGAACGAGTGGTAGTCTGGCACAATGTTCGGCGAATATGGCAGAACAACCGATCTCGTGCAACTCATTTTGTCTTCGTATATTTCACGAATTTACATATACTTTACAAATTTTGCTCGTTGTCCGCACAGCGTTTTTCCCTTTACCGTAGTAGAAAAATATCACACGTCGAAAATGCACTATTTTATCTTCCCATCCTCAAAACTCAGTAATGAAGCACAGACTCAAACGATCTCAACCAAATGTTTGCCAAGTGACGCGTTGAAATGTCACTTATCGAACGATGCGGAGGCATCGCATATTTTCAATCATTTTTATTTACCCAACGCTCGTAGAGGCATCTATTGAAACTCACACGAACATCTCGGACAAGCCAAAGTATAAACGATTATCATCACAGACTGAATTCTCAGGAAATTCGACGCGCCGATACTTGTCGATCCGATTAATCTCTCGTCACTGTGTCAAGCGATGTTTAATCGCGTCCGAAACACTCCGGGGACATCGCCGAGATCTCGAGGCGCTGAATGTTTCTAATTATCCGAGACCCGCGTGTACTTCGCGAGGAAGTCAACGTATCGCGATCGCGTTCGGCGAAGTTCGAGCGGAAATCCTGCACGTATCGTAAGAATTCGTTGTCGAGTTGCCGCCGGCCGTTTAATTGCAATTACAATCGGTAGGAGCCGGTCAAAGCTCCTTCCCCCTCCGAGGAAGATAAATTGGATATCCCTGCTGGTTATCTCTTTGATCCGCCAAGTGCGCGCAAGAACTGGTCTGAATAATAGAGTATCAAGAAGAGCGGGAGGGAAAAGGGAAAGGGAGGACAAAAAGGCGCGCTGGGAATGGCGAAGTGGGTGAACGGCGGGAAAGAGGAAGGGGGAAGGGTCAGAGATTGAAGTTAATGTAAAATACATAAACGGAGCGCTCGCGCAAGCAATTAAAGCGATCAGTATTTGCCGAGATTTTTCTTTCGGGTCTTCTGTCGGGTGTACCCTTCCCTGCCGCCGCTTCTCCATCCTTCCCTCTAAAGTTTCTGCTGTCTGCGTGGTGGTTCGTGTAACATGTAACGACCTGTGCTTCCCCGATGATTTATTGGGATCGTCACGCCACGAGGCCACGTTATATTGTGCCATCGAGTATTACTTGGCGATACATATTGATGAATTTCCAAACACGACGGCCAATGTAAATCTGCTTTATTCTTCGTAAGCTTTAATAATCGTCGATCGCAGTACTCGTGTACAGTACCGGCGTTAATTAATCACGGTAATCGCGATAACGATGATTCTAATAATAACGTGCGTCGATGCGCGGCAGGTTTTGCTTTTTCATTGAATTTCGAGTGGATAATCGAGGTACGTCGAGAGGTGCGCATAGAGCGTGCTTAATTCTTATTTTAGCGCGTATTCATTCGCAAATTATCATGCGGCTGCGATGTAAACACACCGCCATCGGAACAAATCTTTTTACGCGGAAATGAAGTAGCGCACGGGAAAGCGAAGAATTAACTCTCACAGTTAAAAACTAGCTATATAATACAAGTGAAACTTAGTTAGCAGATCTAGCTTTCAGAGTGGGAGCTAATTCTTTTGTTCCGTGTGCGATTATAGTCGTAAGAATTAGCTACCGCAGTTTAAAAACTACGTCTGGTAACTAATTTTCAGTTATTTTTCGTAATGTAATAAGTAGAGTTATTTGATTGCTTACTATTGAGAACAAAAGTTTGTAGCGTTTTCTAAGTGAAGTTCGAAGATAATGTTTAGATATTTGTACATACATGGAAAAAGGTTAGTTTTAAATCGAGAATAGATAATCTTACGTGTAAGCAAGAATATCGTAATCTTTTTAGGACACTTTTAGTCTTGATTTGATTGAATTTATATCGATGCAAGTATTATTTCAAATTAATTCAAGACTAAAAATTTCCTAAGAAGATTATAATATTCTTGCTTATATATGAAAATATCTATTCTTGATCTAAGACCAATTCTTTTTCCGTGTAGAGTTATTCAACCACATATGTGCCATTTCACTACTTTTCGCAATCTTCGAGGCAGTTTCATCCTCCCGGAACTTAGCATCTTTCTGAGCGATGAACTGGCCCGGGTAGTTTTTATAGGCTTCCAGGAAATTTAAGTTCTTCTCATCAAGAGAATTTTATAGGGACTGGAATATGTGGTAATCCGAATGTGCAAGGTCAGGTGAATACGGCGGGTAGGACATTCCAGTCAAACTGCATTAATTTTTGCCGGGTCTGCAAAAAACGTCAGATTCTGGCGTTATCCTAATGGAAGACGACACTCTTCTAATTGGCCGGACACAGCTGTACACAGAAAGAAAGATTTTTTGGATTTAAAAGAACAAAATCTCTTAAAGAATAAAATTTTAATTGAAATAAACTTGTCTTCTAGAATGCAATAAACAAACGAGCGTTTGATTTAACAAGCAGAATTATTTCGTTTCTTAAATAATAAACATCTTAAGCAACAAACGTCAAATAACATATTTCTCTTGTATCTTCATCCAAACATTATGATGATTGTCACGAGCAATAAATTACTTGAAGGAAGTAACACTATGTTAGAAAAGCATTGAAGAACTCCTTTTGTTTGTTCCAATGCAACAATACTTAATATATAATAAAACTAATTTTTTTTTATTGAAAACCAAATATTATCTAAATAACACTATTATTTCTCTTAACAACGTATGGTTTGCTCTAGTTAAACAACGTTTTCATTCAAACGAAATAACATTCGATGCTAAATTACGTTGTTTACACAAACAAACTCAATCAAATACATATACTAAATCCAAAGAAACCCTTTCCTCTATGTGCGTGTATAGATTAGAGTTCGCGGTCTTCTGATATTTTCTTCGGCGTGCTACGCTATGCGGCGTACGTGGTTTCCTTTGTACGTTTGCGCGATGATCTATACGGCACGACCGGACGTGAATAGGGCGTCGTGGGTGAGAGAAGAATTTCAATTAAAGTGCGCGACGCGCGCGCGCGCGATTCTCTCTTCTTGCCGAGCGGAACTCCCCGGCGACTTCTTTTCACGTACGACAACTTGAACAACGGTAACGTCAACGACGAGGCGACGAGTTTTGATCGTTCTCCGCTCGTCGTAAACCGCGCGGAAACTGCATTCTGCCGTATAGCGAATTTCACCGACTGCCGTGAAGTACTCGATGAGCCAAGTGTTACGCGGTATCGTGTTGTACTAACGCTTTTATTCATCTTTGCTCCTTCACTTGGTGTGATAATGAACGTCGATAATGAACCGTGAAACGTTCAATACGTACACAGTGCGCCGGAACTGTGATCTTTACTTGACATTGTCGATTCTTTAAATTAAATTCCTTGGTATACTTTTCATTAAAGTCAATCGAAAATTTTTATGGAAATTAATATTGAGAGAAATTCTATTTTTCCCGGTCTAATTGTTAATTAATCGAATTTTATTTATCCTCTCGTTATCATAATCCAATTCAGGACACGTGCTGTAGCGTAGCGAAGTTACAGCGGCGTCCGATGTTGCGTTATAAATCATCAAATTCAGTCGGAAGACAAGTTAATAATCTGTTTGCGTGTGATATATGTTTATGATGTACGATTATATTGAAATCGTCTATCGACACCGGTAACACACGATGAACGATTATGTCGAAACGCGTATGAACGTTTGTGATAACAATTTTACCGAACGCGCTTATGGGGAACCGGTGCCAAAAGGGTTAATTATTGCCGCGAATCACGTCAGTTAAGAATTGCAATAACTGTCATATCCTTGCCGTCGTCTCTTCAGAATAACGAGACACGAATAATTAAGAATCGTTCCGTTGAAATGAAGTCGTACGATTTTATACATTCTCCGGGAGCGTTTAAAGGGACGGGATGGATAAGACGCGAAGTCGCGTAAAAAGCAGCGTCCGAAGCGCGAGACAAAACTCCCGTAGACAACGCTCGCGTTACATATTATCGTCGGTTAAATCGAGCGAGATAAAAAGAGACGGCCGGCGCAGCTGGCGTTAAAAGCAAGCGGGTGGTAAGAATAATCGTGGCGACCGATGTAAATAGAAGGAAGCCGGGATAAGCGGACCGGGAGAGAGCGCCGTTTCAGTATTGTCTTTAGCGGGTGGCCGGGCGACTCGTTAAAAAAAAAAAGCAAGTATTTACCCTGACAGGCGCCCCATCGCTCCCGTCGTGCTGCCACTATCTCTTCTTCTTCTTCTTCTTCTTCTCCCCCTTCAACTTCTTCTCCTTCGTCTCCTCTTCTTTGCAGCGTGCTTGGCTCTCGCAACGGATAAAAACGGTGCACAACTATTAATAGAGAGAGAGAACACGTGTCTTGCACGACCCTAACCTGCACACGTCGCTCGACCCATTATCGTCGCGCGATTTTACATCATTACGGGTAATTGGAGACACGACTCCTGTCGCTCCTCCGGTCGTATCTTGAGAAAGATGTATTTCACGAAGTTAACACTGATCTCCGGGAAATCTGGCAATTTTCCTCGCCTCTCATCCCCCTCGCTCTTCTCTCCCTCTTTCTCGGTGACGCGTTCTTGAAGTTATATTCGCTATTACGATCACTTATTTAGGAATCGTATACATCCGGCCGGTACTGAGGACTGGCGAGATACTGATTTTGTGCGAAACTACAGATTTCACATTACAACGTCGATGACTTAAACAGGAAGGATGCTGGGAGATTTCACCGATGTGCTGCCTGAATATTGCCTTAATAGTTCAGCGGTAAGAGCGGCTGCCTGTACAATTAGTATCCAAATTCAAGATTCATATTCTCATATATAAACAGGAATATATAATCATTTGTGAAGACAAAACTTGCTCTTACATGAAGAAACGTTGCGGGTGGAGTCGATAACATTCTGCAAGTTACAGCCCTTATTTTTGCGTTGAGAAAAAACGGGCGGTATAACAACCTTCCACGCAGGGTGTCCCAAAAATCTGGAAAGGTCCGAATATCTCATAAACGATGCATTTAAAACAAAAACATTTCAGGCAAAAGTTGTTCAAATTAATTAGCAGAATAAGATCGTATAATAAAAAATAGAGGTTTCCAAAAAGAATTAGGTTGACCTTGGTAGCGCTACCCATGGTCACACTCATGCCGCCGGTGAATGCGCTTTTTATGTCCTTAAAACTTTTGTCTGAAACATTTTTTTTCTAAAATACAAATCGTTTACGAAACCATTCGACCGTTTCCAGCATTTCTGCATAGAGTTGGAATCGAAAACGATGAAATAGCTGAGGCCCTTCCCTTGTAAGTCGATATCTCGTCAGCAGTTATTTCCTATTTGGATATAGACTCTACTGAATGAAGGGTCTGTTCTGTATTAGCTGCACCATGTTACACATTCTGTACAAAAACGAAATACACTTCGGCGGGAGAGAATCAGAGAGAGAAGGAGAGGAAGAAAGAGAAAGAGAGAGATAGATAGCGCAGTTAAGACGCGGAATATCGAATAGAGCTCTTAATTGTACTAAGGTCCGAGCGCGGTCTTCTCGATGTGTTTATCGGAGGTGAAACATACGATACCACCGGTTTTTATCGCTCGGTATCTTCAGCATCGCCGCCCGCTGCGAGCGCGAGTATCGTTCAATGTCACATCGTTCATTATTCATGAGCGCTGGAAATGTGATTGCCGCGTCGAGTGATGAATATCGCGCGGGAAAAGCAGCGGGTCTCGAGAAATCGGTCGGATCGAAATTAATTCGAAATTTTGACCGCGGTCGAAAGTGCCGCATTGTGTCACGGTCGCGGCGCGCTCAGTCGCGATACCTGATAAGGACGCGGGGTGAGCGACGTCGGCGACGTGTCGGCGAATTATTTTAACAGGAGGCCGCCGGCCGTAATCGAAATTAATTGTTCGCAGGATAATAAGACCCGCCGTTTCTCCGCGTAGTTGCACTGTGGTGAAACACCAGCGGTGTGCACCGAGGACGACGAGCGATCGCCAATTATTTTCCATTTTCTCGCACCGTCCCGCAGCGCGCGCATGTTTAATCCGAACTAATTGCCCGTGGCGTTTCTTGATTTGCTGGCTTTATCTTGAAAAGAGATCACGCAGCTGTAAGCGTGTGATATAAGGGATACTCCCGATGCAACAACGAGACGTTTTGACGAATTGAAGATGAATCGACGATATTTAACGACGAGTATCATCGACGAGTACGATCTCGTTTCGATGTTGTCGAAGAGTATTCTCGGAGATCGCACGGTTACGCACACAGAGAGAATTGTGCTGAAACAACGCATGTTCATTGATAGTTCATTCAGAAATCCTTCTTAACTCGAATGTGGCATTAAACTTTCATTATTTTTCTTTTGAAGTTTTTTAAATGTTACAAATAGATTCTAGTCGGACTCGTATAGTTTGTATTTCCGTATTTTCCCGTTTACAAATACCGATACCTTCCGGATCAGATTTCCTCGTGTATTTATGGAGAATATATTGAAAATCTACTTTGTTCGCAGCATTTGGAAGAAAATTAGACTTACATCTGTTTATCGTCACAGATTTCAATCTCAATGTGTAATCACTCTCTTTCTTCCTTTCTCCCCCTCGTCCCGCATCAACTTGATTTAACACTTCGCAATGAGAACTCTTCGTTACACGGACGGGGTTTGACGTCGTCGATGGGTTAACGCGAGAAAGGCCTGGCGACGTTTATTCCGTTGCAGTTCGTCGGCGCCGATGCACGTATATACGCAACGCGCGCGCAAAATGCAGGTGGCAAATGCACGTACGTACGACGACAATGCGCGACATCCCCGCGCAAATCCCCGCCGGTTTCGAGGGAAAGCTCCCCGTGGTTTTTGCGCGCACTCTCTCGCGTCTGGCTTTACGGGGCGTTAAATGCATCGGGTAAGTCCTTAATTGAATTCTCTCACCCCCCGAGCTGCAGCCCCTCGCGCTTGCGCTTTCAGCATTACAATAAGTGCCGGAAGTGCAGTAAACATTTTGTCCATCCGCGCGGTTTTTGCGCGTTCTCGCGGCAACCGAAATTAAAATAACGCACAAAGACTGAGAGTCTCATATAAATACAGTTATAAAGTAAATCTTGTGTTTTACAATTGCATTTCTTTTCTAAACCGAGGACGAGATTATTCATACCACATAATCGTTTATCTGCTTAAATGTATTTCTCACGGTTAATCATGTAACAAAATGATTTGGTAAATATTCCATATCTAATCTAACCCAAACGATCATGTTTATTCATAATTTACCGTAGTATATCATGAATAAACATGAATTTAATCTATACAGTGTCGAAAATTTCGTGGTATTGATGGAACTTCTTTTGTTAATAATTTTTTAATAAACAATGAGCGCCGCCTAAAAACATTTGAATACTCAAAGCCACGTTCTTGATATATGTCAAGGTCGTTAAAATCGATAAGGTCGCCGTTAATTTTAATATTTACCGATAATTAAAAAAAATAAGAAAAGGTGCAAGATTTACGCACTTCACCATCCATACACGTACATATATTAATAGTATTTTATTCCACAAAAGGAATGATATGAGGGAACGATATTTTACAAAAGAATGTTAAACCAAATGAGAATAAAAAGTTGTCCAATTTTTACGTCCCACTAAACAAAGTTGTATAAAATGTCACTGTAATGTGGGAAAATAACGTTTTTCAAAAATTGCTGATCAATGTTATATAAGTTTTTGCCGAAGAAGCGATATCAAAATCATTTAGACCAAGCGTTAGTAATTTCTATAAAAAATAGATATTAGAAAGTTACACTCATTAAAAAATTACATATTAAAAACAGTGTTTCATACACATTAATATTAAAAGCTAGCCTTTATAGACGCGTAATAAATGTTTTAGGTTATTTCGCAGTTTTTTCAGCGACAAAGCGATGTAATTGTTCTATGAATAATTTATTCGTAATATAAATTTGGAAATAATACGCGATACATATTACAGCAGAAGTAACAATATTCTCTATACATAACACGCATATATATTCAATGGATGATTGCTCCTAACATATTGATAGAATGTTGACATATTTCTCTAGATATTTAAGAAATTGTTGACAATCCGGATTTTATCTGGAGATACAACGAAGATCGAGCATACTGCTATTAAGAAAATTATCCCGAATAAATTTGAAACGAACAACGCGTATAATATCACTTAATTAGTACAACCTATTTTTGAGCCTATTTTATTTCGCGATTATTGGGAAAGCGTTTATAATTTGCAAGCATTGCACACACCAGGCGATAAAATAAATATAAATATATTATTTTTTGTGTATAAATATTGTCCTTCTTCCGAAAAGAACAATACAATTAGATAAGATATTTGTGCCGGATGATCGTGACGACATTTAACGCTCCGCAATAACTTGCAAAAAGACACAATAAACACACAACAATCATTACCACATGTGTTACACGTGTTACACATTTTTAGAAAAAAAGAGTAGGAAAAGGTTTATTAAATATTATATGTATGAATATATATGTAGATAATATATGTTTCATCGAGGAATTCATAATTTATTCGCGAATACTACCAAACTTGCGTATAATTAACAATAATGTCATCAAACGAGAAATACAATCATCCGTTATATAGATCTGCCATTGAATGATATACATAATTTATGCCCGTTAACGTAATTAAATAAGTATTTCGATAAAAAATCCCACCTGTTTCATAGTCTCTGTATGGTCTACAACTACGGAATCGATTTTTTCTCTGGGACAAAAATCTGCTGTCTGCTATCGCCACAACTTCACGTATCTTCTTTATGTTTTGTTTCATTTTATTTCTCGACGTGAAGGTTAAAAGTATGGGACAGGTTTGAGACATTATTGTTGTTAAAATTTTGGACCACGTCCCTTCGACATTAAATTCTGCCTGAAATCCTATTATTAGATTCGGTCGCCTGTACGATGCAGAATTCACGTAATCGTGATATGCAGCAGATACATTTTGAAAATAAAGTGTCTGAACTTTGGAGTACTGTCCTATACGAATATATTTGTGTTGATCCGATTCGAAGTTTATTTCCGGTCTTATCATTATAATATATAATTTATATGTTTTATAAAGGATGCATAGGATCAGTTCCCAAGCTTTTAAACCCTCTACATCTATAACACTTGCATTAATAATATGTATGATAAGTTCTGGAATATTATTTTCTAAACGAATTCTTAAAAGTGATTCATTCAACGCGTAATATAGCGTCAAAGGACCTGACACGTAGTCCGAATATACATAACGGTCCATGGTCCAAAATTTGAAAGGATTAGACGAAACATTTATATATGTAGATACATATTCGTTAAGAAATGTAGTCATGTCAAAAAAAGGTCTTCCATGAGGAAATGTTGAAAATTGCATATATCCAGGATATGAATTGCAGATAGTGTTGTTTACAGTTGCGATATTCATATTCAGCAATAACAGCCGATCCTTGCAATAAGATTTGTGTTTCTCCTTGAAGTCTGACGCGTGATCGTCGCAGTAGTTGGCAGAATGACACAAGTTACAGGTTTGCAAATTAAATATTTGGTGGCAAATAAAGCAGGATTTTGCACACATGAACATTTCTACTTCGTATAATTTTAATTTACGATTTATAATTATGGAGATCATTCTCGTAAATGTGCTTTGCATTTGTATCCAGCTTTCTGAGGTATAACGTCGAGTATTCCATTGTTTATCGTATGTCACAATCTTTGCCACTGATTTGCAGACCTCCCGGTGTGATTCGAGATGCATTTTTTTATGTTGCTCGCAACAATAAAAAATCATGCGGCACTGATCGCATGGAATCAAGTTGCCATTGTTTAGCGATTTGCAAACATGGCAGATGTTCGGATTGAAAAACTTATTGTAATCATTTTCCTCCGGGCATTTATCTAACGTACAGAGTTCTTCACTTGCACTCATTGCGATACGTTTGAGTAATTAACAACGTCTACCGGAATCTTGATTATAGTTTTAACTTTTAGAAACAATGTGCGAAACACAGCACCACAACGGATATTATAGAATTTTATATATGGACTCGATATATAGCTGTTCGTTCGCAGACGGTCCGAAGGACACTAATATTGGGTACGAATGTCGAGACAATTGTTGACAATCTCAATTATAACCATCGATATAACAAGCTATAAATATCCGCTAGTAGGTACAATACGAGGGTTGTTTGGGAAGTTTCAAGCATAACAATGAAACACTTATATTTTATCGGGCAAAATCGGGTTTATTTTTCAATATAGTCTCTTTTTAATTCGATACGTTTGGTCCGTCTCTTTTTTTGAGTCCTTTTATTCCGCCAGTAAAGTAGGTTTGGTCAAATCCTGTGTAAAATACTCGGTTACGGCGGCTTCAGTGGCAAGACGGTTTTATTGCTTCTTACGAATAATTTATTTGTAATATAAATTTAGGAATAACATACGATACATATTATAGCAGAATTCGTAATATTCTCTATACATAACATTACATCTAATCGACGATTTCTCTCAACATACTGATTGAGAATGCTTACATGTTTCTCTAAATATTTAAGAAATTCTTGACAATCTAGATTGTACCTGGAGATATAACGATGATCGAATATATAGTATTACTGAGGAGTTTATCATTAATAAATTTGAAACGAACAGTGCATATAATATTACTTATTTAATTATGCAGCTTATAATCATGTCTATTTTATTTCGTGATTCTTGGAGAAGCGCTCATGTTTTATCCAAACTTTACACGCTGAATGGCGAAACAAATATAAATATAACTTTTGTGTTTTCCATATATATATATATATAAAGATATAAATATAAAGATAAAGATATAAAGATATATATATATATATATAAAGATTGTCCTTCTGCCATAAAGAATAATACAATTTTGATATTCGCTATACTAAATGATCGGTGGCGAAATTTAACATTTTGTAACAAATTGCAAAAATAACACATTAAACGCACATTAATCATTAAATTATCGCACATGCTACATATTGTTACATATTTAAAAAAAAAAATAGAAAAATATATCTAACGTTTGAATGTATGTTTCATTAAGGAATTCATAATTCATTTACGAATATTGTCAAACTTGCATTTAACTAACAATAATGTTATCAAACTGGAAATGCACACACCATATCACATATAGTTCTCAACAATATAATTTAATTCCATTATTACAACTAAATAGCTGTTTCGATAAAAAATTCCGCCAGTCTCATAGTCTCTATATGGTCTACAACTACGGAACTTATTTTCACTATAATGAATAATTCTCTTAGGTATGTCTTTTTCTTCCATGACCGTTTGTATCTTAGTTATATTTTCTATTGTTTTATCTCGCGATTTAGCGGTTAAAAGTAATAGACAGGTTTGATTTAGTACTGCTGATAAGGATTCCAACCACGTCCTTCCGACATTAAGATTTGTCTGAAATCCTATAATTACATTTGGTCGCTTATACGACACCGTGCCCGTATAATCATGGTATGACATAGATTTATTTTGAAAATAAAGTGTCTGATAACTATCGTTGCATCCTGATTGAAAATATTTGTATTCAGCTGATTCGAAGCTTATTTCTGGTTTTATCATTACAACATATAGTTCCTTCATGTTAGGGAATATATGTAGAAAAAGTTGCCAAGCTTGCAAACCCTTTATATCTTCGATAGATGCAGCAATAATATGAACGACGAATTCTTGAATATCTTCTAAATTAAGCATTAAAATTGATTCCTTTAATACATTATATACTGTTAACGGACCCGAGAAATAATCCGAATATACGTAGCGGTCCACAGTCCAAAATTTAAAGGGATTACGTGAAATGCTCGAATATACGGATATATATTCATCCACAAATTTAGTCATGTCACGACAAGGTTTCCAACCAGGAAATATTGAAAGGCTCATATAGCTTGGATATGAATTATTGATATTGTTGGTTACGGTTGCGATACTGATGTTCAGGAATATAACCAGGTCCTTGCAGCGGGACGTGTGTTGTAACTTAAAATCCAACGCGTGGTCGTCGCAGTAGTTGGCAGAATGGCAAAGTCTGCAGGTTTGCAGATTAATCCGTTGGTGGCAAATCAAGCATGATTTTGCGCACATAAACATCTCCACTTCGTATAATTCGAGATTGCGTGCTATTTTCGTCTGGATTAGCTGCATTAATTCCTCCTGTGATGCTCTCCATTCTTCGAAATTACCAAAACGTCCAGTGTTCCATTCCGGCTCCTTTGCTGCCACCTTCGCTATAATCGTGCAGATCGGCCGATGTGATTCCAGATGCATCTCTTTGTGCTGCTCGCAACAGTATGAGATCATGTGGCACTGATCACATGTAATTAAGTCGTCAATATGATGTAGTGATTTGCAAATATAACAAATGTTCGGATTAAAAAACTTATTGTAATTATCTTCCGGGTTATTAAACGCACGCTGTTCTTCACTCGCACTCATCGCGAACACGTCTGCTTGATCGACGTCTTGATTAACTAGTTTTCGATTAACCAGTGCTTTATTTGTAATTTTAACTACGAGATAATGTGTAAATTACGGCAGCACTTAATAGATATTACACATTTGTGTACACGAATATTTCATATAGGTGCTCGGTAGAAGGTTCGAAGGACACTAATATTGGCTATGTTTCTGATTGTCGAGACAATTGTTGACAATTTAAATTATCTATTAGCAGACAATATAGCGGCACGAGTATGACATTGCAGACAGCACCTGGTCCGCTATATTAGAGATCCCAGGATTCACCTCCCGGTAAAACCAAAATATTTTCATACGCTCGTGTCTCCTCTCCGATCGACTGGCAAACCACTGAGAATACCTTTGCCACGAAAACCTCACTCACCTGCCGTTCGGAATCGGCGTTATAAACTATAAGTCCTCTATACTTGTGTATGATCTGCGTGTCCACCACAAGTATATGCGAGAAAGAAGTAGGCCCAAGCACTACAAAGGGCTGTGTAGCGCTAAAAGAAGAAGAAAAAGATGGCAAATTCGATACATATAAAGATATATATAAAATGTGATGCAATTATTCACCTATAACTTGTATTTGACGTGAACAATGAGCGGGAAAAATAATGATTGTTGTTCAAGACATGTTATTAAAAAAATCATAAAAATCAAAAAAACAAGATATGTTATTAAAAAAATTATATAATTAATAATTAATATAATTATTATAATTATAGAAATAATATATTTTGTTAATCGAATCAGTTAAATTAATGTTCTTAAAGCGATAATACCGCTTTACATGGATATTAAACAAACATAATAAAAAATACCTATATTTATGCGTTTCGTCTCTTAAATAAAATCAAAGCGCTAAAATAAAAGATCATTCTTTTAAATTTGTATTTCCTACAAAAGAAGTAATTTCAGGAAATTACCGCAAGTGTCCATAATTTCTGCATAAAAATAACAGTATTAAAATATTATATCAACTGGAAATATAAAAAAGATTACGCGTTCAAAACAATGTTTTATACATGAACATCAAAGTATCTAACACCGATAGATGTGTATAAAATGTTTTTTCACAAATGTTGTTTCAGAAATTCAAAAAATAATTGAAGTCAATATGCGACAAACTTTCTCCCGAGATTCGCGATATTTTCCATACGACATTCTTCCGAAGAATATGTGCTGTCGGAAAGATGTTTTCGGGCGCGTTATCGCGCTCGGACGAATGTTATGTTTACTTAACGTGCGTAAAGGCGCATCGGGTGCGTATGAAGAAACGCGTAGCAGACTATTTACGTGTGATTTGTTACGAACGAAGAAAACTGTTCATTAGAAGAAGAAAGGGGAGGGGGGTGGCGTGCAGCCTGTGGAACGGAAAGAGAGATGTTGCAGCGAAGCGGTGCAACAACCGAAGGAATTGTCTTCGGTGACGAGCCAGAAGAGAAAGTATTAACCCGCTTTGTAAAGCCGAAGCTGAGAGGGAAGTGTGCAGTCCCCTTTGTGAAACTGAATTTTTTCCCTCGTGCATCCCTCGCGGGAATTCCATTCCGGCGGAGAAACAGCCGGTTTTTCGTGCTGCGCGAAAGTCGAGTTACTTTAATTCCCGTCGGATTATCTCGACTCTCATTCGCGCTCGGACTCTCTTATCGCGCGAGTGTTCTCGGGATCATGAAACAGCAGCAGCAGTTGCATTTAATCCGACATGAAATTTTCGCGTAAGTTGCGTTCCGGCGCGCGAGTGATTTTTAATCTCCTCGCGATCCTCCTACTTCTCTCTCGTCCGTCTGAAAAAACAAAAGAAAGAAAAGAAGAAGAGGAGGAAGAACGACGAAGGGCGACGGGCGAAACTCTCCGCGCGGAAATCCGTTCGCAGATCTTAATCGAGATGTAATTGTGCCGTTTCAGAGGCAATATCTCCACCGAATGAAACATTATACCCTTTTATACTCTCGTTAGTTTCTGTTCTTCTTCGCTTCCGGCTCGTTCCAGTCTCTCTTTTCCCACCTAACTCGAAGTCGCGACGATACGGCCGAGGGCGAATTTAGATTCTCCGCAAGTCCGGCACGGCAGATCGAGTACCTATCTTAACGTTGTGGGACGGGTTATAGTTAGTCCAACGGTAGCCGCTTTGATCCGAAAAGGTCAATCGAGTTCGTTGCCGGCTGATATCTGGTCGCCGTCCAATCTACCACGCGTGAAAATAAATGTTCCCTCGTCCGAACTTTGATTTATTTAGATGACATTTCAGCATCTCGAAAATAATACGCTTAGAAATAATGACACGTTCGGGTCACAATTGTTATCAATATCTAATACACTTCTGAAATCAATTCTACCATTTCTCAAATATACAAGTCGACATTTCGAGCTACTCGGTTTTTCCATTACTTAAGTAAAAGAATTTTCTATTTCTTTTTGGAAGCTCCTCTTTTGAATTTCCAGCAAAAGGAAATATACATAAAAAATACCCTGAAATACAGATTTTTTTTTCTTTTTTTCTCCATACAGTAAAAAATTTGATGTTAAATTTAACACATTTCATATGTTCCAAATGGTCCACTCAAATTTTTGTATTAATTTAAAATAAGATGCAAATATTGAGAAGTAACACAAATTTTATGTCAAAAATTAGCACAAAAATACGTTAATCGTCATTGAAGTATAAAATATGTCATTTTAACATTTACATATGTTGAAAATCGACACAATACAAAATGTTGAAATAATATAAACACAATATATTAAATTAACACGGGTGTGTGAAGAATTTAATATAAAAATTTTAACACAAGTACAAAATGTTTCTTATTGTTTAGATTTAATTATAAGCATATATTCGATACGTTGAAATGTTATTTAGAAAAAAAATTTAGTTGCATTAACCAGAGAGAGAAGAACCAAACATGTTCTGCTTGAAGGAAATCGAATTTCTGGTTCTGGTGACCCAAATATGGTTTTTATAATCAGAAGTTCTGTTTTCTTCAACCAAAATGCATCTGGTTGTTTCCTTTTTCTGACTGATACAACCAAACGTTTTTTTCCGTGAACGATCATAAGCAGGAATAAAATATTTATTCGAGCAGTCAAATTAGATTTTAATCAAACAATCCCAAATTTTACAGAAGGGGGAGGGAATAATACTCGACTGGATATTTATTTCAGTATTGCGTACACGATTCTAGTAGTCGCGCCAGCAGCGGCCCATTTATCGTGAAAGTAACTCGCCTGAGATGCAGGCTCGTGTCAAAGCAGTATTCCGTTTCACGTTCAGGCATAATTAAGCTCTGGATTACTACCTGGAATACGTACGCTCGACTCGCTTCCTCGTTTTGCCTCTCACCCCCGCGCGCCCCAACGAATTCTCGTTGCGAGTGTTGTTTACTGTGCGCTTCTCAGAATTTACTTGAGCCATTAACAGCTTTCATTCGCATTTATTTCTGTACTTGTATCTCGCGCATCGTGACTATTTGCCGATAATTTACTTCGCGCGTGTGTACGCTATTGATAATATAAATCGAAAATCAAACGAACTTAAAATTATGTCACATCACTGCGATATTATTGAAAATATATCGCACGTAACATGAATATCACCAGCGACTAAAAGATTTTCAGATTTCGATTCTTTCGATAAATTATTCCACAAAACACTTGCCACCGCTCATGAAACGGGAAAGAATTAGGGTAACGCATGCGATGAGCGAATTTAGATTGCAAGCTCGCGGGGAAGAACGCCTCGTCAAACTCAAACGCGCGAGTCTCGGCGTCGTTTTTCCCGACGGCGTTTCCGCCGCGCCTTCGCGAATTAATTTGCATGCACGGCACGCAACGCGCGCCGTTCGCTTTTCTCATCTCGATCCTCCGACTGCCTCCACCGCCGCTGCCGCTGTTGTTGCTGCTGTTGCGTTCTGCACTTCCGTTTTCCGTTCGTCGCGTCGGAATCAAGGCGCGTGTTCGCGCGATACTCATCTGGCGTGCTTATAGGATTGGTAATTTGCGCAACGTAATTTTCCTCCTCCGTCTCGTTTTCGCGAGGCGCGCGCGCGCGCATATTTCCACCCGCGAGATGATCGCCGCCGTTTCGCGAGAGCGCGGCGCCGCCGTTCTGAATTTCGCTTTAACCCCGGCGCGACGACGAAAGTTTGGATTAAGTCGGCGGTATAATGCGACGAGTGCGGGCAATTGGACAAGTTTGGATTTGANTAGATTGCGCCCCCCCCCCCCAACCCCTCCCCGTGTTGTTGGCCACCTGGCCGCCTCCGGCTGTAACCGTGATGTTAAAAGTGGTTGCGCGCTGATTTCCGGAGGTGAATTTAAATCGGCCGCGTCAGACCGCGTAGTTTCAATCTACTAGCGCGCAACTGAACTAACATGTAATTATGTAAATATTATGTAATTATTCGGCGTCTCGTAGCGCGTGAATTTCACAAAACGGTGAATTTCTAATTAGCAGGAGAAAAACCGCCATTCGGTTTTCGAGCTCTGAAGCTCCCTATTGAGGAAGATTAAAATTTATGCATGGATGCAGAGCAGAAACAATTATCTGCTGAAATGTACGATAGTCTTGTGTTATTTACACATTTCCTTGCAAATAACTATTCTTTTAAGATGTTCGTTGTTATTTAAAATCGTAAATTTGAGACAGCAAGGGGGAAGATTTATCTTGAGAAGATAAAGACATCGGGCGATAAAATCGTCGATTTTTCCCAACTTTCTCCAAAATCTCGGATACAAAATGTCACGTTAGAAGGGCGCGACGAAAGGGAGGCTTTAAATGTACAAAGAGAAAAGGGAGGGGGGGGAGGGAGACGACTGGCAAGGAGGCGAACGGTCAAGCTGTCTTTTTGCGCCGACCAGAGCTCTCTTTATTACGCGAGGGAATCCGCTTTGTTTTCACCGACGCCTCGGGAGTCGCGCGAAAAGGAGAATCGTGGACGCCGTGAGAAGAGAAAAAAGAAAGAAAAGAACGAGGACACAGAGAGAAGCGAGCGAAAAGAAATGCAGAAGGAATGCCACTCCCGCTCTCGCAGTCTCAGGACGGAACTTCGCGCATTTCCGAAGAAACTGGTGGACTGAAAAATGAGCACGGCGAAAGAAAGCGATGCGGTAAAAAGGGGTCGAAAGAGTGGCTCGGCATCGTCGTCGTGTCACTGCGTGTTCAGCGGAGAAAAGAGGAACTTTGCCCCGTTGCCTTGGTCTTTACAGCTGCGGAGGGCGGTTTCGCCCATATAATGAGAAACGTTGATCGATTGATGAAGTAATAGAACACACACTGATGAGTCAGAATTTTGATGCTCTTTTCATTCGCTTAAGGATAGTATGTGTCCACTTAAATGGCTTATAGACGAAGGAGAAAACCTACTTTGACGATATTGAGAACTTGTTAACTTCTCTCTTGAACCTTTAATTTTACAGATTATCATTTTAATGCGGAAAACAATAATTTCCTGGCATAGCTAACTTTATACTGTTGTAGCGAATTCTGCCAGTTACTATATACAGTGAAACGGTTTGTTAAACGCACCAATTGCCATTTTGAATTATTTCGCTGAATCCACAAATTATTTTGCTATAAGAACTAATTAATAGATATAAAAAACGCGATTTTATTCTAACGGTAAATGAACGTGCCCTAAGTATAAATTTACTCCGTAGATTTTTTTTTTATTCCGAAAGCAAAACTCTTTCTGTTCTAATTATGAGTGATTCGCTAATCTGATTATGACAATTACATTTTATTGTTATTATGAAAACGGAATATGAAAACAGAAATTCTAGACATCGTCAGAGTCAAGGTGGGAGTAAATTATATAGAGAAAAAGTGCTAAATTCAAGTAAATAATTACTCTAATAAAATCGAGTTGTTTAGCCAAATTTTTACTTGGATCAAGTAATAGAAACTTGTACAAGTTTCCAAGTAAATTGTTCAAGTGAAAAAAAAATATATTATATACATATATATATATATTTTTTTTTTTATTTATTTATTTATTTATTTATTTATTTGATTCAAGTAAAATTTACTTAATCCAATTAAAACTTTATTAAGAAGTATTGGAGTAATTATTTACTTGAATCTAGCACCTCTTTCCTGTGTACTATTAAAATTGAAATTGAACCTATTTTTCCTGATCTCCTACTCCGTACTCCTACTCGTAGAATTAAAGGTTCGACGCAGGACCAAGGCTTCGATTCACCGTATAACTCGCGACAAATGCGACTGTTTGAGAACCGAAAGGAAGCTAATGCGTGCGTAAAAACGTTATTTCCAGAGTCGCACAAGCGCACCGATCGTTTCGTCCGCATCCGACGTATTTCTCGACGACGAAAAATCGCACAGTCAGCCGACGTCGTTTACGCATTTTTCGGTGCGCGTCGCCCAACAAATCCGAATCCGGATTTATCGGGACACGCGCGCGAGAGAGCCACGCATGTAAAACCGAGATTATCGCGTCCGATCGAGCGACGCAATTCCAATATCAGTAATAACAACGACGTTGCGCATTGCCCGAGAATCCCGACATATATCGGAGTCACGATAATAACGTAATAACGAGACGCACAAACAAATGTATCCTTTGATCCGCTCCAGGGAGCGGAGGAGCGCGAGGCAGATTCCCCGGCGTGCGGCCGCCGCTGCTCCTCTGCGTCTCGCGTATTGCCGTTTTGCCATACACCGCGCAAAAGAGAATCGCACTGATATACCGAGTGAGCACGCACTCGCGCGCGCGCTTTGTTCCCGCATGACATATACCGGGCCGCGATTTATTTCCCTGCCCGCCGTGGTACACATAATACTTTTCCGCTTTGCGAATATACGCCGCGACGTATCATGGCCGACGGGGTTTCTGGCGTCTCCGTATCTTCCCCCCCCCCCCTCCTTTTAGCTGATTTGCATCTTTGATACCGGCGAGTTCCCGCCGTGCGAGAGCGTGTTTGCCGTTGATCTCGTTCGCTAGGAATTCCGACATCGGTCGGAGAAAAAGAGAGAAAAGGGGGAGGAGGGGGAAATCGTGCTTTTCCGGCACGTTAACGGTGTGTAAGTGACGACGTACAATTTAGAAATCATACTGGAAGCCGGTTGGCGACCGATCGTTCCCCGCCGTCGCCTCGCTGTGGAACGGCGAGTGGGAATTTTTTTGCGCGAGGCAAAAGCGCGTGAGATCCGCGCGTGGATGCAACTACCGGCAGGTTTTTAGCAGTGGATTTAGGTGCGGTCTGGAATTTGGAACGGAGTCGATTTTCGGAGCTACCGTACGACAGCAACACTGCTTACATATTTCGGAGAGAAATCAGCATTATTTTCAGCCCCAGTTATATAATGTGAAAAATGTCGCATTGAAAACGACCCCCTGAAATTTCGTGTTATTTTAACGTGGGAATGAACGTAGAACGTTAAAAATATATATAAATGTAATATTGAATCAACGCATTCGTCTTATCAACATTATATTGTGTATACTTTTTGACACACTCCTCCGTGTTAATATAAAATTTCAATGAACCTTTAATAACACAAGATTTCTTATCATGTGCACTTTTTATGATTTTTATCACAAAAATAGTAATAGCGATATATATATATATGATTATTATCTCTGATATTATAGTAACATTTATTAGAAAAGTCCCTCTGACTGTAATTCTTTCGCTGTGGTTATACGACGACTATAGTTATAAGTGTCGGATATTTTTTCTCTCGGTATATTTGCGAAACAACCCGCACACTTGTCGACGGGGGGTTGATAAAAACTCGCGGACGCGACGTATAATCGTCATGGACTTGTCGATGTAGACACGAGTGAAGGCTACTTTATGGCGGTGAGTGAAGGACCGATACGGTCGGCGGTACAGTTCTCTCTCAGCCATTCCGCCGTCTCTCCATTCGACCGTCTTTCTTTCGCGCTGGTTATCTCCCGACGTAAATCAGAGGATAATCTGGCGTTTCTTAGCGCTTTTATGCTCCTCTCGTTCTCCCGTTACGGAAGGCGAAGGAAAAAGAAAAAGGAAGAGAGAGAAAGATAGGTGATGAGAGAGAGAAAGCGACGTTGGCCGCGCTCTCCGTGCGATTTTCCACGACGTCGATATTCCCGCGCGTCGTTAGCGGCTGTTATTATAGCCGCTAGTAGGTGCGTACCGTTGCATCCTTTTCGCTCTAACGCTCTATTCGCGAGAGTTTATCCCGCTCCGCGGATTTTACTGCGAGACTAAAGTCCCTCATGGCACCCTTTCTCTACGCGACGTAACGAGGTACCTTTCTACCATCGGCGAACCCGGGCTTTACCGCGAATTATGGCCGATAATTCGCACGCGTGCGAATTCGCATTGGCTGCGAACGACGTAACCCGGGCACATCGGTACATCCATCGGCGCATTTTTCTAACGAATATTTCGAAACGTTAGGAAGCACGAAGCGGAGGATTTAACTTATGATTCAAAAAATTTCCATTCTCTCCCCGCAATCGTCTCGTTCGATGAAAACGTATGTTCGAAATTCTCGCAAAATACTTTCAAATGACAGGATGTGTTCCTACAGAAAAATATGTTAGATTCAAGTGAATAATTATTTTGACACTCCTTGGCAAATTTTGATTTGGATTGAATAAATTTTACTTGGACTCAAATAAATATTACTTGAATGTAGAAGAGCTATATTCAAGTAATATTGATTTTATCTTACCAAGCAACAATTTGTTAAGGAATATTGGAGTAATCATTTACTTGGATCTAGCATCTTTTCTTGTTTCTATGTACAAAATGATACTTGCGATCGATCACGATAATATTTATAAAATATTCCAAAAACTTTCCTTTTGTTCTAATAGTCAATAAATAATCGTAAAATTAATGTGATATGCCATTTTTCGTTTTTTTTTTGTTTATATTTTCTTATGAATTTGTCACGTTAACTTTAATTGGTTATTATTGATTAATTTATTGGTCATTAATGTTCGCTGCCAACTACGAGTATACTTATAGTTTGGTATATGAGTCTTTCAAGCCGACTACGAATATATTCGTATGTCGATTATACCGACCTTCTATGCCAAGCACGAGTTAATTCGTAATATAACCAAGTTAATTTCGACCTTTGGTTTGTGAATAAAACGGAGAGGCACGTCTGGCGGCTTGATAGAAGGAAAATATGCCCGAGAAGCGTGGCAGCGAACGTATTAAAGTAAATGGAGAAATTTGGGGGAATTTTTGGGATATTTCACAAATGCGTTCAATCGCTTATAAGTATCATTTTATGAACATATCCTTTTACTTCAACGTGTTCCGCAAGAATTTTGCACACTTTCTCGCTTCTGACGCCATTAATCAAGATAACTGCGGCGGGAAAACGAGAATCTAAAGAAGGATCTTGTTGATCTGAAAAGTGAGAAGACGCTGGAGGAAAGTTCTCCAAAAAGTCAGTGTCTACAAAGTCTTATATTTTGACATTAAACACGCGAATAACAAATGAGAAAACCTGATGAATATAAAGTACTCGAAATATCCGGAGCACCTTAACGAGACGAAATCGTAAATCGGCAATCCAGAATTCGAGGCGCGTCGTGCTTTTCGGGCGTCATCGAATAAGCGCAGCTCGGTCTGTCATCTGATTATAATTAGACTTCGGGGAGCGACAGAGGGAGTCGTACAACAGAAAAGCCAGACGACGACCGAGAAGCGGATATCTCGGCGCCTCCCCCGTCGTGGCTGTTTACACAGCAGGCTTCCGTGGAAACAAGCAAGCGTGAAAACTTTCACGACCTTGCTGGGAGCCTCTCGCTCGTGTCGTGTCGAGAGCTCAGTCGTGTTAAAGTCGCGACCCGTCACAATGGCGGCAAACGAGCTCGAATATAGTCAAGCCTCCTCCTCCCCTTTGCGGTGTGTTCCTCCGTCGACATAAGCATAAACAACATTGTCGATCTAATAGACTTGGAAAATAGACGCCGTTGACTATCCTTGTCGCGACGACTGAAGACGCTTCGTTCTTATACCTCGGTGTCCTTATTGATTTTATTCTATCGCATTGTATTACATGAAATACCCGTTTAGTAAGATTAATTTTATCATTATAATTTTATTATATAATTCTATAGATATAATTTTTGTTTATTACGAGAACCGTGAGTACACGTGGCACGACCGTGATATCGACTGTAATTGGTTAGATGGCGATATTTAGGGCTTTTATTTAATTAGCATATAATCTCTATATATTTGATTCGCTGAATAGCTTGATATTTATAAACAACAATAAACAGCATATAATTATATACCTTTACTATACTTTTACATTAGGTGGGGGAGTAGAGCTAACTAGTTAGAGACGCCTAATTTAACGAAAGCAATAACCATGTGCGTTCGCGAGCACCGTTGTATCTCGTGAATGGAATTTGTCCGGATGTGCGTTCCGAGTTTACGATTCGCTCTGCTCTCTTCCCCCTCCTCTCCGCAAAGGGGAGCCGAACTCGAGTTAATTGCAAACTAACAAAGTAACAGGCGGCAGTGGTAACTTGATTTTCGCCAAGCACGTCTCCAATGGCGATTAAAGTTGACTTCCGAGTTTTACGGCGACCTCGCGTTCGACGACGACGACGACGACGAGAAGAAGAGTTAAATCTGTCCCCCGCAAAATGTTATTACGCTTCGTCGCGATCGCGCTCCGAGCTATCGAAATTAATTCTATAGCGAATTAAATTACGCTCGGCCAGTTAAACATCCCCGCTGTTTCATTGTAGCCGTAACGCGCGAGTTAATTGCGCTCGATTATTCATATGTATGAATGAACCGCGCGCGTTTACCTTCGCTGCCTACGCGCGCGGCAACCATTACGAGCATTAAGAATGTATTCAATTATTAAGGTAACTCATACCGTCATTAATATCGCGTAATTATCCTATAGCGAGTAATTTTAATGCGGAATTATAGGATTACGGGGGTTACGCGAATTGTTGCACCATTTCCCCCGTAATTTCTTTTCCAAATTACCTCGCTTGTACTTTCCTACTGCGATCTGGGTGACCGTTCTTCCTACACCGGGAGAAATTCCACTAAATTGTAGTCATCTCTGGCAGCTCAAATATATCCTCTTTTGGTTTTTAACCCATTAAATAGTATAGAATACTAATGCGATTTGTTCTCGAAATTTCGCCAAGTGAATTCTCACTCAAAACGAGTGAAAAATAACTGTTCTTACCGAATCCATACGTGTAAATATTTCAATCGATTAGAGTGAATTTCTCCTCAATGGAACACATCGGATTCATTTTGCAGTCTCGAGTGAAAATATTCACTCGACGATGAACCCCCACCGAGTGGAGAATTCATTCTATCGAGTGAAAAATCATGCGAATCCGTGACTGCGCTGTCTCAAGTCTAAAGTAAACTTCTGTAAAAGTAAAGCCCAATTGAAATTGGTCGAAGAAAAGAATTTTGTTATCCATTCGGTCATTCGAAGTTTAGTTTGCGAAATACCTCGCTTTTTCGATCGCCCGTATCTCGGAAAGTAACTATAATTTCTTTTAGTGTACTTTTTTTCGGAATTTCATTTCAGAATGTCCCAAAGAATCTGTCATGCTAAAAATATACGTTGGTTCTGGCACACTCTATATATATCTGGATGGACACAATGATTGTGACCGTAAGTTCGGGACGTTAAAATGTACAAACTCGAACACAGTGAAGGTGATTTACACGGCGTGTTCCCGATCGATGACGCAGCGTTATCGCTGTTAACGCTCAGCGTGGACGCTTCGCAGAGCGCGGAAATGTTATCCCCGCCGTAACGTTTGTAGGGCGAACATTTACGGGGAATTTCTCACTCGCGTGAAAGGGGAGACTCGGTGGAGCGGTCGGTCAGAGTACTCGATGTTTACGCATACGCATTCGAAATAATCAACGGGCGAGGGCCCGAGGACGGTAACGAGGATGTTGCAAAACCGCAAACGTTCCATCTCCTACCCCCTTCCTTCTGCTAGTAGCGGGGTGACTCTCCGTTCTCTCTCATTTGCGGGGTCCGTTAATCGTCACCCGGGAAACGGGTAGGGCACGGAAAAGTGTGCGAGCCCGTAAGCGCTCTCCCTCCCTTCCCCCGCTCCATTAGAACAACCAGGAGAAATAAACCGGCGACTCGGCTGGTTAATCTAGTGTATTTCCGTGGTGCTCGTAAACTGCCGCATCCTACTTGGCATGTCCTCGCAATCGCAACTTCGCTTCATCCCGAGATGAAACTTCCCCCGTCGTTTTCCCTCGGTCGCTTTCGATGAATCTCAGATGTATCGCGAAGTAGCCAAAAATAAGCAGCCTCCTCGAAGCTAATTCCATCTTTAAACGGGAAGAAACAATTTCGTCGGTGTAATGGAGTTTTTCATTGCCTGCTGAAAAGACGGAAAAGAAAATTAGTCTTAAATCAAAAATAGATATTGTCATATATAAGCAAGAATATCATCATCTTCTCAAGAGACATTTAGTCTTGATTTGATTGAATGTATATTGATGCAAGTGCGTTACTTGAATTTAATTCAAGACTGAAAATCGTCTAAGAGGATTATAATATTCTTGCTTATATATGAAAATATTTATTCTTGATTTAAGACTCATTTCTTTTTTTTTTTCGTATGGGGGCCACAAAAACCTCTTTTCTTCTGTAATTATGCGTGGATTTTTTCGAACTTTATGATATTGTTCAATTATTTTATGATAAAGAAGATTTAACTAGAGATGAAAATTCGAAAAAATGGGAAAAATAGAATTTGCGAGTGGGTGAGAAATAACTCGCGGTTTTGGTGTTAACGCAGTCGAACGTTTTCACACGAATGTTTCCAGTCGCGATAACCGAAACGCCATTTCTCGTGACCGAGTTTTCATCTGGTTCCTATTCAGTTGCTGGGACTGAGTTTTTTCCTCATACATACAATGTGCGTCTGTGAGAGCTTTTGTCCTCGGGACAATTAACGGGGCGAAGTGTCGCGAGATACTTTCGGCGATTACTTTGTTTATCGAATGGCAAGATAAACATCGGGTTCGGTCGAAATCGATTGCTACTAATTTGGAAGAGTTGTCCCGCAAGAGTCTAACGTCTAACGACAACGATGGCGGTTCTGCGCGGGCAATAAGAGCAAATCACTCGGAACTTCGGGACGAAGATCGAGCGATCGTCGTCGATCCGCCGTGAATTATATAAAACCCTCTACGAGGCGACTACCCAGGAACATTATCGGAAAGCCATTAATTAGCATTCAAGGTTCGCTGCATGCAAGGTCGTTTCGCCAAGGGGATACAGAGACGACGAGGAGGGCGAAGGTCGCCGAGGAAGAGCTGCCACCGCCCTCGTCGCGCGCGCGGGATACTTTCGACTCTTTCGCCCCCGCGGAGCGCTTAATTAACCGTGCCGTAATTAATGATGCATCCCCCTCTTCCCCCGCCGAGACTCTCCTCGTCGATAACCTCGTTCATATTTTTAAAAGAGCCCTTGCGCAAAAATTCATTAATTAAAACATTTAAGGTTGCGAGGCGGCGGCGGCGGCGGCGAGTGAAATAAACTCACGGAGAGAGGAGAGAGCAATTTAATGGCGTTTGCATCGCGGAATTCTGATACCGACACGCGTTAATAAATTTATAACGCGATCCATCGCATTCCTTTTTGGGTGAAAAATTTCGAGACGAAATTTCGAGGCTTCTATCGCGCGGAGCAGCCGACCAAACTTGACGGAGTGACACGGATTCGCCGTTGATCGCACTAATATAAATAATACGCATAATATTTTCGCGCGGCATCCAGTTACACCGTTAAGAGCGAGCGACTCGCTCGCGCGGATCTTTGATTACGTTCTCGCGCGCTTCAAGTTTTACGCCCCGCGCCTTCGGCCACCCCGTTCATAGACGTCGTTAACGCGCGCGCGCGCGCTGTGACGTGCTCCGCGACGTTTAATGACATCATTAACTCCTAATGAACACTTCTGCAAACTTTAACGACGGTGCACTTTATCATTGTTAATTCCCCGAGAATCCGACGCGGATGTGGATTAACGGTATCCGGCCCGCTTGTCACACTTCCGAACTTCGGCGCGCGCGCGGCTGTTCGAGAAGATTATAAGTGCGCGACGATTATCGCGCGTGAAATGGTTATTTGTACGACAATCTTGCGTGACGAGCCGTTTTGTACGAACGACGTGTCGAATGACGCGCTCGATAATAGATTGAAATGATACGAAGTTCTCGCTGATGCATCGGAGACAATGCGGCGCGGAGAGGAAGATGTGGAAACATTGTTAGCGACAAAAGGCGCACTCTGGTGTTCGATCAAACGTCGCGAGGGAGAGAAAACGTATTTCTCGCAAATATTCGTTCGAGTTCGTTTTCGCAGCGCACCACGACTTTACTCGTCGAAGCATTCCTCTCGTGCTCCCCCTCGATACATAATAAATTTCAGTAGCTTCTGCTCCTCCCCTCTCTCTCTCTCTCTCTCTCTCTCTGTTAACATTGTGAATCAAAGCGCGAAATTGCCTAATTCGTTAATTATCCTACGTACAGAATTTTTTCTATATAAGTCGTTTTATTACATAAGCGGGAAAAATGCTCATATTTAGAAATTACTTTTATAAATTACTTTATTATTTATCATTATTTTTCGTACATTTATTTCTCATTCTTATATCCTAATCAACATTTTATACACATTTGATAAGTTACTATCATTTTATGTCTTCTAAGCGGCGTATATACCGAAATTTCCTTGACAATTATGATAATTTAGTTAAACCATTATGGTTCCAAATATCATACATTTTTCTCTCAATGCGCGCTCTTGGAAATTCTGTTTATTCAGCAGTATTTTTCTTCAGTACACATATTTATGTCATTTTAAGTTTTTAGTGGCCCGGCTTTCTCACATTCGGTAGAGGAAAACATTGAGATGCGTCGCGCATCGGATGTTTTCAAGATTAATAATCCTAAGCAAAGGAGTCTCATCGATTTCCAGCAGCGCGATCTAAATTTTTCGAATCAATCCCGCGAGTATGCGCGATGTCATATCGTCGCAGTTTATTAGAATTTAACAAGCATACAAGTGTGATTCAGCGTGCGAGACTTCAAAAGGAAACGCAAAGGGTTAAATTTCCCATATATTCCCCTGCATTCGCAGCGAAGGACACGCGGCACGTTCGTGGTTATGCCTCCGCGAGTACGGGAAAGCCTTCGTATCTTCGCTGGGGGGACGTTGATGAGACTCGATATTCAAGTGACAGATTTGTATCCTGCGGCATGACGTAGGAGACACATCCTCCGATTGGCTGGCAAGGGGGCTGCCTCCACGGAGGCGTGAAACAATATCGCAACGGCGAGGATAAAGGAGAGCGGACGGGCGCATTCGTCTTAATTTTCCAGCCGGTAGCACGCGTGGAGGATCCCCCTTTTTTCTCTGGAGTTTTCCCTTTTTTTTTTCCTCATTTTCCCCCGAAATGTAATATCTAATTCCGGAGGGTTGCGGTAAACGAGGCGAGCTCCGGAAACGAGAATTGTCGATTCGTGGTGGCCGCGCGAAATTGACCCTCCGATGGTCCACTTATACGCAAGGTGAAGGTCCAAGAAGATGGAAAGCGATCAGTGTGAATCAATTCTACGGCGAATTCGCAAACAGTATTCTTGATCTGAGATTGGAGCGCCTTATTCGTCACGATAATTTCCAATCTTCCGACACTATTTTCTCAATCGATACTGAATTCTTACATTCAACTGGAAATTATGTCACGTCGTGTAAAGTTAGAGAGATTTGACAAATTTGCAGGCAAAGTATCCGTATAGAAAATTTCTTGGGATCTAATTGGGATCTCTGTCTGCGATTCTCCAGAATAATTATAAATTCTAGTTGGGACATATCGATAATTTAATCATGAAATTATACATTCTAGGAAAAACTCGCATAAATATCGCACATTCTTGCTTCTTACACCGTACATACGACTCGACAGTCGAGATTAACAGCGTCTCGACTGTTCTTGATGCGGATCTCTCTTTCTCTCTCTCTTTCTCTCTCTCTCTCTCCTTCTTTTTCTCTCCTCTATTTTCCCTTTCTCTCTAGAGAGAGAAGATAAACGCAAACTTTTGGGTAACGACTGCAATTGCGAGTGCGAGGAGTGCGTCAAAACGAGCGAGAGAAGGGGAGAGAGAAAGCGGGAGAGAGAGAGAGAGAGATGCATGAAGTGCTGCCTAACGTATTCGCACGATAGTGCTCATAGTTCTCCGTAAGCGTGCCCGATCTCGCTTGAACTTCTACATCGCCCGCCCACGCAAACCGCCGATATTACTATGAGAACGGCGGCTCGAGAGCGCTAAATTATTCAGGAACGACGCGATTCCCGTTCGTCGACGACGTTCCGCGCTCACGAGATTACGCCCGAAGCTTTCACGGCCGTCTCCTTGGGCTTTCGCCGATTCCTCGTCCGCGCGAACGAGCGGATAATGAGGACGACCGACGATGATACACGCGCGAAATGCGCATTTTTCCACTTGCAGCTGCGTGTACGAGAGAACAGCAAGTTTCGCCAATCGTCGAGATCACTGCCGTTCTGCGCGATAGCAGAAGGCGGCTTTGAAAAACTCGTAGCAGCCAGACTGACGATTAATACGTCAAGTCATGCAACATTGAAACAAACTACTATAAGAGGTTGCATTTGTGTGTGTGTGTGTATATGTGATGATCACCGGAATCACTGATCATACTCGGCTAACGTCGACGTAGCGGCTTATTTATTATGGATAATATTGGAATTCGGCAGAACGGAGAGACAGAAAGAGAGGGCGGTTTCTTCTTCTCCGTTTTCCTTTGCACGTGAAGAGGCAGCCGACTCTTTCTCGCAGCCGGAGGATTAACGGGAGAAAAAGGAAGCGGCAGATCGAAGGTGTAGCGAGAGTAGCGGCTAGCCCGGTGTTGATCGGCAAGAAACCCTTTCTCACCCTTCAGACTTGGAGAGCTCGTTCGAAGGCTCTCTTGTTTATTCGACACTCTCGCCATTCGCTCTTTCTTCCGTTCTTTCTTCCTCGGTTCTCGGTAATGTTGTCAGGTGTCAAGATACAGTGCTCGGATAAAGTTGTATCCTCCGCGTATCCGGACGCTTCCGGCCGGCCATTTTCGCATCTGGACGGACGTTTATATCCGTCCGTCTGCCACATCACTCGGATTGTCCGCATCGATTTCGCTTCGTATATCAATGTATCGTGCAATATCGAGAACACAAAGTCCGATTAATCTTTCATCGAACACGGTGCGTGTAATGACAACTGGCACAATGTGCCTGAGACAAGTTTTACAGTTACTATTTTAAAAGGGCATCCGAAAGTGTTTTCTTTTTCGTCAGCTTTATATCAGCTTTACATTAACTTTATAATATTGAAAAAAAAAAAAAACAATGTAGAAGAATTTCTTTTTCACAATAAAATATGCTAATATATGAAAGCAATGTCTCTTTCAGGTTAATTACGCTTGATTTTAATACGAGCTTCATATATAGAAAAAATATTATTATATCGATAGAATTTTCAACGGCGCAGTCTAATTGAAATAAATGTGTTCCATGCAATAGCGATATCATTGAAACTAACACTTGTTATTTGAAGCAATGTATTATGTATTAGTTTCAATGATATTACCATCGAATCGAAAATATTTACTTCAATTACGCACGCTGTTGGGAATTCTATTGATATTCAACAGCATTTTGTTTTTTTTTTTTTTATTCTCTGTTCTATGTCACATGTTTAAATCCCCGTGTATGAATCGTATACAGTCAGCTGGTACAGGATACTGAGCCGGTTCTGGGCCGGTACCGAAAATCAATATTTAATATCAGTATCGTAATAATACCGAAAATCAATACCATAACAGTACCGAGAAAAAGTATCGAAAGTTTCTATCATCATAGTATTGAACTAGTACTATAATCCAGTATCGTATACTGTAAACCTGAGCCAGTACCTTGCCGGTAGCAAATTTCTACTTGGGATAATGCGTGTATACAGAATGTGTGTTAATATGTGAGTTAATATATGCGGAGCCATATCAGGGATGGCTTCGGCACGTAAAAATGATAAATTTGAGTTTATAGAAAGTTATTTCAGCCCTTTTAAGTACCGAATGCATCCTCGAGGTGTTGCCCACGTATCAAACTACGCCGCGCATACATTTCCTCGTGCGTGTAACCGAATACCCCGTTTTCTAACTGACCGTACGTCTTTTAGTGGCAACTTTAGTATCGTATCTCCAACAACGTAACGATGATACACGGAGGCAGCCAAATCTCCACGACCACCCCATGGCCGCCATCATCCCTTCGTATCTCGATCGCGGAGAGCGCATGTTCTTTCGGTTTCCGCATTGGCAGAGCCGTCGTAAAGCGTAGTCGCGTCTAAGCAAATTTTACGACAGGGATCTCGCGTTTTCGTATTATAGCGCATTGTAGCTGAACAAAGCTACGATCGCGCGAGGTAAACCGAAGACACAGCGAAACACCTATATCCGGTTTCGTTTCACTCGCACGACACTTTACGCTTATCTTTATTTACACGAGAATGTTGTAAGATCGTCACCGATGAAAAACGAAGGATCGTAAATTTAAGCGCAACATGTGATACGATTCGCATAAAAGTAACTTATAGAGAGTAAATATTACTTATCTTGACTGCACTATCAAAGGGGTATTCTCATTTGAAACGTCGTCTTTTAAGTAACTTTTAGAAATTTAATCTGAAGGAACTGCAAAACATACAATTCTGAAGTTTTGTAGAAATATTTGTCTGTTTTAACTATATATATATATAGTAATTTCTATATGCAAATCACGGGGGAGAGAGAAAGAGAGAGATAGAGAGAGAGAGAGAGAGAGAGAGAGAGTGCGCGTGATGAGCTAAATAACATGTGCACTCTATAAATCTTTTATTACGATGTACGATTTATCGCCCGGGGCTTTACCGTCTTGCAATTTATTGCGGGAATTTATCGGTGGAGATCCGAGCTGTCCTGAAAATCGCCGCCGATTTCACGGGAAGGTCAATTCGCGGGGCTCGTCGCTGTAAGCCTCTTAATTTCGCCCGGAAACAATCGAAAACCACAGACCACCATTGAAATGCCGAACTCAATCATTTTCCTCGCCCCATCTCGACGCAATAAAACCGAAACGGGACACGAGTCGTTCGCAGGGAGCTCGACGGGCACTCAGGAATCGTACGTTTAATCTTTAGCCATGTTCGATTTTTACGTTGCGCACATCGTTGAATTACCGAGCAGAAAAATAAAAGTCCGCGTCCGAGCAAAAAATTGCTGGAGCGACAATTTCGTGTCTGTTCGTTCGTCGTTTTGGCGCTTTTCAATTTTCCGCGTATCTTGCCGGGCATTAAGCGGCGGCATACTATTGAATCGTTTCGTTGTCGTTTCTCGTTTCCGAAAGAAAAAATCTCTTTCAATTAAAGGCTAATGACAATGGACACGGAGATCGGCACTCCGAGACTACGCCGCAAAATATATCGGTGCTCTCTCTCTCTCTCTTTCTCTCTCTCTTTTTAGAGAGAGAGAGAGAGAGAGAGAGATAGAGCGCCACCAGAGCGAACGCGCCGATAGAAACCAGCGTGTACATTTCAAATTTGATCGCCGAAAGTGGACCATTATTGGTATTGCAACCGCGTGTTCCAATATTGTGCCGCGCCGCGATTAAATGTTTAACGTCAAACGGCAAATAAAATTTTGAAAGCCGGACTTCTGACCGAACGAAAATTTCCCGCGCTTAATCCCTCACAGGTATTTCCGGTGTTGATGTTAGGCTATTAATAAATAAACATAATAAGTGCATAGTATAATCCTGTGGCGAATTGTCGAATTGATGAAATTATTATTATTAGTATTATATCGTTATTGGCACGTGGCTCAATTATATCGGCATATTTCCTTTAATTTGACGCGGACAATTGATTTCTGAAGTTTGCGCACAAATTCTACATATTCAGTGGAATGGGGTTTCCTAATTGTACAATAGAGTACTCACTGATATACCGGTGAAATATGTTTTTACCGATTTAACCCCTTAACGCACAGTTTTTTTGAAAAAAACCGGCCAAAAAAATCAATTTTTTTTATGTAAAAAAATTTTTTTCTTTGCTTTCACATTGTTATTTTCAATTCTCGATTATATTTGAGTGTGAAAAATTATAGCAGCATAAAATACAACGCCGCTCGAATTATCTCGAGTGTGCACAGTTTGGCCTGTTTAGCGCGCTCGAATTAACTCGAGCGTACAAGTTAAGGGGTTAATCATAAACATTACCCAGATAGCGCATGCTAGTTTCATACACGCTCTTCAAACTTAACGTAACGTTTTTATACTCGTGTTACACACGTTTGAAGAACGTATATTAAACTAACTTACTTTGCTATTTAGGTTATTCGTTGCTGATTCGTTTCAAGAGAATAGTGGTTACGTGTTCGTCATCCGTCTTTCTCGAAATCGCATTAGTGAACATTTGATTATGAATCCCTCAGGCTCGCGAGTAGACGTAGTTGCTTATTTAAGCCCTCCCTTCTCTCCTGTCTCTCGTTATTTCGCGAAATCAATTGAGAGCAGCGATACTTTTCTCCTGAACGCACCGATACCGCAGGGGTGGCTCGCGCCCTTGCCGAGCGGCTCTACAATTGAACACGACGTTGCCGTGGTGTGGGGCGACGGTGCCCGGACGGTCGCGGGTGTATTTAATGACATAAAGAGCAGCGTTCCGCGCGTGCTTTAATATCCGTCGTTCTGTATCACTGAGGGGGATGTGGAGAATCGGGCTTCGCGTGCCGCCTAAAATCCGTCCCGCCGGCGGAAGTTGCACAGAAAAGCTCCCCCCAGCCGCGCAGTCGCGTGGCGGCGGCCTCTGGGGTGGCGGATTGTTTTTGATATTCGAAACGGAACGAATCCCGACGTCGCGCTTCGCCGAGCGCGCAGTGCGAAACAAGCACGAGCGATTCACCCCTTTCTGCTCGCCCCTCCCCCCCAAGCCTTTTGCCAAGTTACGCGAGGGTGGATGTATCGAGTGCGGACACACGAGAGATAGTGATGTGTCGGCTGGCGAGACTCTCGGTGAATGATTTCAGTTAAGCGGCATGTCCGTCCGACCGTCTTGAAACTCACCGTACACTTATATTGTTGCAAATTATCGAGAGATATTTTTATCGAGTGTAAATTGAGCCAATATTTTCGACCGGATATCACGGCTGACTCGTCGAACCTACGGAAGCGGTTCTCTCCTTTCGAGAACACTTCCGTTCCATCTCGTTCGTCTTCCAACTGGAATGAACTATATTTTCGCTTCGAATATGTATAGAAGTACTCTTGACCCAGCTTTTGGTGCGCAGATAAATTGAGTGATTACCGGAGGAGGACAAAGGCGTGATCCTGCCGCGAAACAAAGCTGACGAGGCAGGAAATTGAAAAAAAAAAAGGGCAGAAAGAGAACGGAAAAAATTGCGGGAAAGTATGCCACCGCGCGCGCGCGTGCGACACGTAAAGCGCGAAACGAAAGATGAAATCTCGCATCGAAGCGAAACGACGCTCGCCCGTCCGTCTGATGCGTTCGCTTGCGTGAAAGAAATAAATATGGAATAAAATTCTTATTTTTTTAAATTTGTTACGCCGCGCAAAACTGTGGGGAATTAAGTGGCTTTGATATTTTCCAATTTGTCCTCCGTGCAATATTTACGAGCGCATAAACGAATCACGCTCGTAAATCAATTTCGTACCCGGGGCGCTCGACATTTTTCGCAAAAGAGCGCCACATTACCGTATTAAATGATATTATCATTATGTCGACATTGATGTTGGCCTTATCATTAATTATAATATCTCGCAACGGGTCAATATACCGTTTATACTGGAATCGGACGTGGTAATCGTGCGATCTTGTTCATTTCGATTTTTGGCGAACATGCATTTCCTCGAAAAATCCAAATATCCTCGAAATAATGAAATTGAAAAAATTTCCCGGGAAAAAGGTCATAAAATCGAAATCCGAATATCCGAGATAATATCCTGAAATGTAATTTTTCCAAAATGTACAATTGTTCCGAGGAGAAACTATTAGCCCGAAAACAGTACACATTGGTGTATTAATATCTACTCAGTTATATACCTTTGATGTATTTAAATGATGTTTATATTAATGCACCCGGTTATACGAAGATAATTTAAATATTTCGGCGAAATTACATTTCAGCATATTGTCTCGGTATTCGGTATTTCGGTATCGTGACTTTTCACGAAGTTATCAGAAAACAGTCGCTGCTACTAACAGACCTTCAAAATCTCACGGGTTCTACGGTGCATTTATAACAAAATATCGCAACATTTACTAAAAAGTGCTTTTGATTATAATTATTTCATTTATGCGATTATATATAATAGTTACCGAGTGCGAAATTTTTTCTCAGCGCTTACTGACGTACTCACACGTAACACACGCGACACATTTAGCTCGCGTGTGTCTGACAAATACAAAGTTTCACATGTACGCACACACGCACGCGCAACGAGACGTAAATAATGCCGCTTATCGTACGTACCGCGCGATACACAGCAGATCCCTCGTATTTCGCCGCGATTGTAGCGCGTAACTGGGTTACCGGGACGCGACCAATCGCGGTTTGATAACGAGCGGTAAGTACTACCTCCCGCGTGTGTTTCGGAGTGCGAAGACAAATGTGTCTCAAATGCCGCACTCGGCATCACCCGATCTCTCTTTCCATCGCGGTGTAAGACCAGAAAAGAAAACGGATATGTGTATATCTCACTTTCCGCGTGTACAATAATACTTTGCTCACTGCGGAAAAGTATATCTTCTCGATATTTAGTGTAAAATTTAACTAGATGCACCAAGCCATGAAATGCACGTTCGCACGTTCTCTCCGCGGGCCATTGCGGTCGATGATGCATCACACCGTTGTGTTCCTTAGCGAATCTTCCTTAATTAGTCCGTGTTTAATCGCCGAAACAGAGGTAATTTCATACCACGGTTGTGCGAGAGAAAGAGATGATCTCATCTCTCGAAATTGTTCCTTGCACTCTTAGATTGGTCGATGAGCGCGATCGTGAATTTTTATTACCGTTCATTGAGAGGAACCTCATAGTTTATCAGCTCAATGACGATAATGTCTAATTCAAAACAACTGACGCGCGCGATCGAGTTATTAGTCTCTCCCTCTCTCTCTCTCTCCTTCCTGTCGTTCCGTCGTTTCCTCGTTCGTCAGTCGAAGCCGCGAAACGCGCAGCAGCTAAAAGCGACGTCGCATTCCGCGACAGTGGGTTAGCGGTAACCAATCGCACACGTAACTCGCGCTTAAGCCCGGCGCTCTCAGGTGCGAGGTTTCGGCGGGCGAAGACAAATGCGCCACCCTCACGGCAAACGGCATCGGACGTCGGCAGTGAAGAGGAGGGAGAGANGGGGGGGGGGGGGAATTACGTGTTGCGCGTAACGAACATTAAAGCCGGTAACATTGTTCACGGAGGATTAGAGTTAAAACCACGGAATCCCCTTTTCCGCGGAGGAGACGCCGCTCTGTGGGTTTTCCCGCTCGTTTCCTCCTCCGAAGACTCGCCACCGTTACGGACGAATTTTCGCAACGCGCGCGGCGATCGACGCGACGTCGATAATAAATCAGCCGAGAAATTTATCTGCAATAATGGCGCGCGAGGTGGAAGACGGGCGGGATAATGAAATAAATTGCGATTCGTATTCGCGAAGTCTGAGAAATTGCCGAAATATCTCCTCTTCGGTGCTTTTGCAAAAAATCGCGCATCGCGAAAGCTGTAAATGCGGAAACGAAATTGATGAGATAACGTTCGGAAACAAACGAAAGCCCGCACGGAAGGAAATAAAGTCGGCCTGAATACGGTTCAGAAGGAGAAGGAAGAGGCGAGGAATATTATGTTCATTGTACTTCATGTCGCGTGTAGGCGTGAATCGTGCCGTGCAACGACTTCCACGAGATCATCTTGGCTTTTACGAGGCCGGGTATCGTTAAAATTGCGGCGACCGTGAGTACAGAATAGGACGATTTGCATGACGCTGGGAATTAATGTAAATCGATCGCGTCGGTTCGTCCAGAATTGAATTGCTTGTGTAGGTGGTCCAACTACCTCTCTTCCTTTTTCTTATTCAGTGCTTTTGCGAGAGGAGCGAGACACAAATCGAAAGATGTAAATTTAACAGAGGAAGCATACGAGAGAATGTTAACATTGTAAAAAGCCCGGAACTCTCTTGATGTGTTCCAAAATGATTTTCCGAGATTAATATTCTACCGGTACTTTGGAATATTCCGCGTCTCTTTCTTTTTTTCGAAACGACATGAAAGGAGTCTCTGACGGAATTGAAGAGGGATGATTCACAGGTGCCACCCCTTTCCTTCAGTGATACCCGAGCGGCTGTCAAAGGCATCATTAGGAAGAAAGGGGATCGCGGTGCTGCGATATTCTCCCCTTAATCCGTGAGACGGTAGACATTATGTATGATCGGAAGGGGAAACCGAATTTTCGACGAAATCTCTAAGGATTCGTTTCGCGTTCTCGCGTGGACATTGATCTGAAAAAAGTCCCGACGAAAGCTTGAAATGTTCTCTATTATTTGATGCGCGAGAAGCCATTTTCAATACGGCTGTTACTACTCCCCTACTTCAGGTCTACAACTATTAGAAACTTATTACACGGAAGAAATGTTTGGTTAAATTTTCCTGATAATGAACAAACCGAAACGCGTTTGGCTCGTTGAATTTGTTTGTTCGCTTAAATTCAATCAAACTTTATTTCATATAATACTATTAATATTTCACTGATATTAGATTACTAATATATTAGTAGATTAACACATTAGCGGAAATAAATAGAAGTAATCACGTTTCGTGTAAAGCAAAAGTCACGAATAAACGTCGAGAACTTTTACAATGAAAGAAAATAATATGTAAAAAATGAAAAACACTCGGTGGGCACTAATAATATATTTACTTAAATCTAATTTTTTTTTATTTGAACATAAAATAAACAATTGTCTTCGTGCATAGTTGTAGATTTACAAGAATGTACATTTTTTCATTCGGAGAACATTTTTTCTTAGTAAAAAGAAAAAAAAAATATATATATATATATTGATATAAATAAATATGTTATTAACATACCACCGAATAAATATTTTTTATTTTTTCAATATTTTTTCTCTTAGTATATGCTTATTGTAATGAATACATCAAAGATAAGGAAGAGGAAAGAGAAAACTGTGAAAATTTCGGTCGCAGTTTTCATTGAAAATTATTGAGCTCGCGAGACACTCCATTAAGGCTTGGATAAGGAAACGAAAAAAATCCTCGACGAGATTTACCGTCACGAGTCTCTTTTCGCCGAGCGACACTCTTTGTATCGTGCAACGAGTAAGCGCATCGCTAAATATGCATCTCCGCTCGCCTACATGCGTATCGCGTCGCATTAATTGCGCGCGTTATTCGCGCCCGACACCTCGGGGATCGCGGATAAGGAACTTTTCATCGGATCTCTGGAGGCAGAGGCGTGCAACGTGGGCGTCGGTGGGCGTCCCTCGATAATAAATGTAATCCGAGGAAGGAAAAGGCGGCACCACCACGGCGTCCGGGATATTCTCTCTTGGCCTTTTTTTCGAGGCGAGCCCTCGTTCTTCGCCCGGATTCCTTCTGCGCGAATCCTCTTTGGCGTCCTCCGCGACATCCGAGAAGCCGCCAAAGGCGTCATTAGGACGACGAAAGAGGGACGTGATCCACCCTCCCGGCTGTACTGTACTCTCGCCTTAACCCTGCTGTACGAAGCCGCTTCCCAGACGTGAAGTTTCGGGAAGGCTTTAAGATTGGTGCTTTCGAGATACGTCGAGATTTTATGACGTCAGATTTTATGAAATTATCACCGGTCTTCGCACCTCAGGTCGCGCGTTGAATTCCAAACGAAATTTGGACCCTATTATGTTAAACCTTTAATTCTACAACGTAGTAGGAGCTGAGATAGCAAATGTTCGATAATGAACAATAAAAATTAAATCGACTCTACCGATGACAAGAACAGCAGGAAAGGGCAAATGATAATCTCTGCACGGATGCAGTTTAATAAAATAAATAAATACTTAATTCAGTACTCTCTGATTTAACGCGAAGAAGATTCATATATTTGTCTAAATTGTCTAAATTCTAATAATATAATTCATTCCCACTTCGACTGTAAGAATATCTTAAATCTCCATTTCCACTATTTTCACAGTCAAAAGCTCGCTTTGAATATTCCCACGAATTCGATAATGGAAATAGTGAGAGCACTTATTTATAACTTCAAAATGTAACGTTAAAATTAAATACATAGGGAATTGAAGATTCGACAGACCAGTGTAATGTCGTTAAAGTAAATGTTTCGTAGTCTATAAGCCATCTATGTTGGATAGATGCAAAAGTTCATTCCGTTCTTGAATCAATTTTTTGCTCAGGAGTCTCGGCATTTCTTCCAGAGGGGGCACTTCGTCACGTGTCGTCCCGGAGCACACGGGCGCACTTTCTTGTCGCGATCTTATCCTCGTCTGAGGTCGATACGACCGCGATAAAAGACCATCGATCTTAAACGGGACTTAACCGCCGCCGCCGATCGTTACCGAGGAAAGTTGCCGATGATTCACGCTAAGCACTGGGCTAACTCGAGTTATCCACTTACGCATGAATTAGGCGGGCCCGGCGGGACGCGTTGAGCGAACCTCCGTGAACCGAGAAACCGCACACCTCGGCGGGGAAAGTTTCTTCGTCTCCTCATCATCGTCTCGGCCGAGAAATCTCATTGCCGGGAACTTTCGGGACTAATCGCTATCCAGCGCGCACGCCCGCGCGCGCCTACGCTCGCCATTCGGTCGTCTGCGATCGCTCTTATGCCTCCCCCGCCTCGCAAACCTCTCTCCCTCTCCCTACCTTCGCATCTTTCCGCAGAAATGAACGATTCGTCGTACGTGCTCGACCGATACCTTCCCTCCCAATCTCACCGGCGGGCCTCCGTCACGTTCGCTCAGCCCTTTTCCTTACTTTTATCTCTCCTCGGGGTGAGTCCGGGAGAGTCGAGGACCCACCCCTTCGATGAAAATACGCTCGCTTAAAATCGGTTATTCCACCTAAGCAATGGTCCGGTGGGTTTTATCCGGTTACGAGCAGGAATGCTAACAGCGGTAAGGGTATTGCTAAATATATCAAAATTCACGTGGTGAAATGCCGTGCTGAGACGCGAGACTTTCCACGAGTTCGGGAGTTCTTCGTTTATTCAAAAGTATGCTCGAATACTCAATTAAGCCCCCACATACATATTTTCTTTTCCTCGAGAAGAAAACGGCTCATGGATGAAAACATCAAGAATACCTCTCCGCGGGCTCGAGATCGAAGCGCGCGCGCGCGCCTCTTCGTGAGGAGGGACCTCGATGTCGAGTTTAACCGCGCCGTCTATTTACTCTTTTTCCGATTCCTCGATCTTACCAAGCTCCTTGCCATCCGATCGATTCGATCGGACGAAAGCGGCCGGTTGCAAGCAAACGGCGCGATTGATNGGGGGGGGGGGGGGGGGAGGGGGGGAGTCGAAGATCCACGATCTCGTTTGTCGAAGCCGAAGACGGGAAACGTGGGTTCGCTTTTACGCGGAAAAATCTGTGTCATTCGTTTAACGGAGCCGCGCTCCGCTTCCGGCTTTCCTCGGGATTGCGACGCGCAATTCGATTCGCTCCGGAGGCGAATTAATTTTATCCCTCGCTTATCAAGTTGCACGCGCTTTAAGACGGTTCTCCCCGGATGAGTGCGCTGCGAGAAGCTCGGCTTTCCAGAAAACTCCGGAACTTTGTTGATAGGAGCGAGCACAGTCGCTCGCGTTATCTTCCCGTTCATCCGATCGCTCGCAGGATTTTTCCCGTTCCCTGACATTAATCGTCGTTTCGCTTGTTTAAATTTCAGCTCGAGGCTCGTCGAGCTCTTAATTGTAGTCGCGTTGAATCACGACCTCGCCGTGGCCGAGGAATTTTTCTTAATTTCGTGATTTATAACACCTTCGCAGTTAACGAAATGTGTATTTCGACGATTTTTTTTACATTCGCCTATTCCTAAGATACTAGAAAAATAAAAAGAACAGTCCAAATATAGCAACGAAAATTTGATCGATAAAAATCTGAAAGGAAAAAGGCAGGAGGTATATTTCCCACCGTGCTTCTAAGGGTTAACCCTTTGCACTCCTATGTCGAGCGTGACTCGACATCAGTTTTTCTCTCAGAAGCTCCTTTGTCGAGTCTTATTCGACACTTTTTCACGTCCAAACCAATAGATGTCGCGCACACGTTGTCGACGCAAGATCCTCACATCTGAACTTCCTCCAGTTAATTTTAATAGCCGCTTTGTCTTACTCGACAGAACTTACTCAATATTATATTATATTTTTAGTACAATATTATAGCAATATAGCGTGAGACCTCTCAGTACAAATACTGTAAGTACTCGGTTTTATATGATTTTGAAATATAATTCGGAGTACAAAGGGTTGAGAGTGTGAAAGCGGCATCAAAACTTCGGCTCGGATAGAATCGGAATGACGATGAGGTACAAAGTCGATTTCTTCGTACACCGTTCCGTTTCGCTCGATGGAACGGATTGATGAAATATACCGAAAGCTCTCTGTATTTATCGCACATATCACGTCGGCCGCGATCAGCCTTGAATTCCTTGTTTTACATCGCGGTTGTGATTCCGATGCTGCGCGCGTACTACATCATTCGTATCGGGAGACACGAATTCGTTTCCGATTCCGTGTTGCGAAGGAACGCCTCGGGTTCGGCCGTGTCCGTTTTATTACCCCCGTCGGTCTCGATCGCGTTCCAGCACGTTGTTTCGCCGCCGGCGAAAATTCGCGACTATACAGGCGGCCGCGCGCGTTATGCTCGACCGTCGCGCGCCGGATCATACATCCTGCATCGAAATTGTCGCGACTACGGCGAAACGACATGCATGTGCTTAACAGTGCTTAACGGGGCTTACGACCGAGCGGTCCCTCAAAGGCTCCGGATACCACGAAAATGTATCGCTTCCAGGGAAATTCTAAAACCGCACCGCGCGTTTAACACACGCACTGGGAGCGTCGCATGTACCGGCGCGCCGGTTGCTGCTTGTAATTTTGGATTTTTATTTTCCCCTTTTGCGAAGCCGGCTGGATACGAGGCGTCCGACGAACGAAGCAGCGTATGCTCTCGCGAAAAATTCCGCTGTTGGTTTACAAACGAATATTTTACAGTCTGACGAGCCAAGTCGACGAAGAATGATATTATATTTTCTCTATACGCTTTCCTTTTCTTCCACGTGCGTCGTGTTACTTTCGCGAAAAATATATGATTATTTATCAGATTCAACACGTGATGACTATTCCTCGATTAACATCGAAACTGTCAGGCACGATTCAACGACTATGATAATGTTAGATTAAATGTTTGGATAATTTGCGGATTCATCGTTATGTGAAAAAAGTTTTATTATTCTAGATGGAAAGAGCGAATATGATGCGCAACTATCATTTATCGAACATGATCAGCGAGACGATTGTGTCATTAAGATACACGTGTATCGATCGTGATCCTATGGGAGATTGAATCGTTGATTGCACGTCGGGGACTCGTAACGAATCGTTACACACAACGTGGACATACGAATTGTTCCATCCACCAACCCACGTTGGAACTAACGCATGCAAATTCCCGAACAAATGCGTAATTAGCGTGTCCTGCACTGTCCGGCACCCGTTACGTTAAAATGCGAATCGATAAAGAAAGTGAGAGCTGAGGTAGGAGAGAAACAGAAGGGAGGGAGAAAGAGAGAGAGAGAGAGAGAGATGGAGGGAGAGAGAAGAGAGAAGAAAGATGCAGTGTAGAATAAAATTTATATCCCGTGTTCCAAAACTGTTTAACAAAATTTTCGTGAAAACGCATTATACCTGATGCTTTAAATAATCAATAGTATCCGAGAAAATATGAATCGACAGAGAGAGAGAGAGAGAGACAGAGAGAGAGAGAGAGAGAGAACGAACGACAAAAAGACCAAGGTGTAAGCCGGAATTTCTATCGCGCATTTTCTTGGGACAAATTTAACAAAAGTTTCAAGAGGACAAGCTAGTCTTGACACCTCGAGCAATCGATTACGTTTAAAATTAATTTAAATAAGAAAAAGAAGCCCCGTTTTATTAAACAAGGTAGAATAATAGCGTCACTAATGAAAACGCCTGGGAAAAAGACAGAGAATAGGGAAAATGCGATCGAGAAACGTCGGTGCGTAATGAAAGAGCGAGAGAGAGAGAGAGAGAGAGTGTGTGTTAAATCAACGAGACAATTTTCCATTCAACTCCGACATTCCACTGCCCTTTCTCCCCTATGCATTTCTATCTGTCTCGCAGTCTCATCTCCCGCTATTGTCCCCCTCCCCATCCTCCTCATCCGCGGTTTATGCTAATGCCCTGCTACTGAATTTAACGTCTCGCGTGTACGCTCGTTTGCGTTTCGTGCGTCACATGCGGATATCGCCCGTGTATGAACTTCACGAGGGGGTCGCTTGCAATTGAACACAGGCTGAATATCTGAATTAATAATATATTGCAGCTATTATAATTACGACAGGATATTGTTAGACATTATTGTTATATCGGAATTATCGGTGCAGCGCCGATAATAATTGCTGTTATTCCGTTGTTAAGTGCGATATCACAGAGATATGAGATGGGATGAAAATTCGTGGACACGTTCGTACACGTTTATCCCCTCTCCTATCGGCGTCTTTCTACACTGAGAGAAAATTTTTTGGCATTTGTAACTATAATCGTATAAGTGAGAGAATTGAGAGGAGGGGGGGATACACGGAGAAAAATAATTTTGCCGTTGCAGCGAAATCATCAGTGCTACTGCATATTGCAATTAATTTTAAACGATCACACAATACAATGTTATAAAATAGTATTTATATAATTTCGTAATTGTTGAAAGAGTTTCAGGTCGTTCCTTATCCTGAAAAAGTGAACCGGAATGTTCACGATACGTCGGAAACAAATCCATGAAGAATGCGATATTAACTCGGGAGCTAACTTAAGTATTTCTATACACCGTGAAAACCTAAAGTATCTCTTAATATTTTTAATATAGTGTGATTATTGTTGTGTGAATCTTGAATCGAAACTGTGAACGCCATTGTCTATAATACTTTACCACGTCGGGTATTATTGCTCAATGCACAATATTATAAATATTATAAATTAAATAATAATTTTTTCCGAAACCATTTTTTCTAAGCATTTAACATTTAACATTTACATTAAACATTTATTATAAAAACTTTTTATAATAAATTATATCACTGCAATTTGTCGGCTATACTTTAAACTTAAATGTTGTTGATAAAATTTGGATATTTTTGTTAATTTCAATATGTTATTTAAGTTTTTCCTTAAATGAGACATTACGCTATTTTACCTTATAGTTGGGAGAAGCTTTTTCTAATAAGTTTACTATAATATTAGTGATAATAATCTTACATGCATATTATTATTTTGCGAATTAAAACTTGAGAAGGGTATGATTGAGTTGCCAAAAATGATTATAATTTTTTAGCGAGACTTCCCTCGATACCGCATATTCCATCCTCCGACTTTTCTATCTCTCTTGTTCCCTCTCTCTTTCCCTTTTCTTAGATATATTTGATATTACACCAAAATTACGTATTCTCCGTCTTTGTATACGTCTATTTTATACAAAATTTTTCAAGAAGACCCTTTCTGTGTCACATTCCGTCTCTTGTTATTTTCAGTGGATTAATCATTAGCGTCGCTCCCGTGCTTTCAATAGCGAGTTTTCTTTGGGCACTTTGCTATTTCATTAATGCAAACATCAGGAAACTAGACAAAGGAATTTACCGAGAAGCACCGAGTCTTCACGGCTTCCGAATATCCGTAACACGTGTATTATTCGTGCTCGCAGATACGCATGGGCGTTTGTGTCTGCACAAACACACACACACATGCCACATACACATACATAAATACACAACATACTTGAAAATATACCCCCGGTAACATAATATGTATACACGTTCCCCTGCACTCAGGCCGCAAGATCGCATTACGCGATATCGATTGCATCCAAACGGCGGAAGGAATCCTCCCTTTCTTCTTCTCCCGTTGCCGTGTGTTTGTCCTCTTCCTCTCTTCCTCTCTCTCTTTCTCCCTTTCTCTCTCATTCCTGTGTTACATTTTCCCTTGCGTGGCCGGCTAAGCTTCGTTAACGAGTGTACACTAATTAATCGGAACGTCGCCCGAGTCAAGATGTCAGCGATACTCTTCGCACTAGCACGCTCCGAAATCGCGGCGAGTCCGAAACTCAACAGCAACGAAAGCGCGAGATATCTCTCTGGTCCGATAAGATCGACCTCCAAGATCGATCGCTGCAACGTGCATTCATATATTACATCCAAACTTGGCGGTCGGTTAGAGCAACGCTACATGCGAGTCTCTGCGGAACATCGTCCGAAAGTTCGAGATAATCTTAAATTCCTGATAAGCTAGTTTCCGCGACAAGATCTCGCGAATAACGTCGCTTTAATAATAATGAACATTGCCATAATCAAATGAAATATTTTTCAAATATACTTATACGACAGAAAATCGAATTTATGTTTCTCGACACGCTGAAAAATGAATTTGGTTGAATCTCTCTGACGGGTTTTCTATTTATAAGAATCAAATTTGGTTCGTGAGAATTAGAAATTTTGTCCCCTTCAACCAAAACGCGTTTAGTTGCCCGTCGTCATGTTCATCTAATTTATTTGTCATTGTCAGATTCAACCAAATTAATTTTCCAGCGCAAATTGGTCGATCCTCAAATTAGATTCGTTTTCATCTGTTGCATGCCGATCGATGAATTCGCTTCCACCAAAACATGGGTGAGTCGAGAGAGAGAGAGAGAGAGAGAGAGAGACGTCGAAATTAACGGAACTTACATCACGTTTCGCACGACAGTTTTACATTCGAACGCGTAGCTGCGACCGGCTTACCGCGAATTATGCGTCGCTGAATCGATCGCGCCCGCGCGCACGCACACCGTGCTTCGCGCACATGAGCGAACGAACCCCGTTCGTCGAAAATCTTTTTTTCCACGACGAGCAATTTCAACGAGAGCAGATGACGTCTATCCAATAATGCACACATCGCCTGGCTGGCCGAAGCGCGATAGGCGACCAGCGCTGAAGAACAGTAGCTGCTCACCGATCCATAAACAATCCCGCGATGTTATCGCTTCTCTGCTCGTGCAGCACGAGGGAATCCTCGAACGAGGATCGATCGATCTATCCCGCCATTCCGTCCGATGCGCCGGTGTGTGTGCATGCATGCAACGAACAGGCTCCGTTTAATTGATATATCGTTGCCCGATCGGAGAACGCTATCTCTCAGCTTCATCCGATAGCGCACCGCTGGAAATACACCGCGACACCGTGTGCATTTTATGTAAATAGTGAAACACGCGGGGATCTCCTCCCTTACGAAATTACGAGTGGTGAGAAAGTGGAAGAAACAAGTTGAAGAAACAAATTCGGGGATTTGTAAGAATTATATGGTCAGGAGAAAGATTTTTCTAGTAAGCGCTACTATAACGTCAATGCACTGAGAAAAAAACTGCTATATTCAATTAATTATTTAATAACGAGTGTTGCAGTAATTATTTTACTTGGATTAAACGAATATTATATGAATGCAGCACGCTGAAAGAAAATAATACTATTTTAAAGTAATATTTATTTAATTGAAACGAAATAATTACTCAAACATTCCTTAGCAAATATTTACTTGAATGTACACTGAGAGAAAAAAATATTCAATATTTGTAAATATAATATATGATAACATAAAAGAATTATAATCAGGAGAAGCACTTTTCTAGTAAGTATTGCTATAGTGTTAGTAATGATAAACTTATACGCTTATAATTAGTTGCTATTACTATTTTTGTGGCTGTAAAACCAAGAAATGGATACGGTTGATTGAAAATAACTATAATTTCTCTCAGTGTAACTTTTACTTTACTATGATAATATAACCTTATATGTGCATATTGCTATTACAATTTCTTGGATAAAAATGAAAAGAAAATATAATTGAGGCCGAAAATGACCAAAAGTGATATTTTTAGTGGAATTTCTTTCGAGATTTCCCGTTTTTTTTTTTATAATTGGGAAAGAAAATTATTTCTCATATTATCAATCTTCATATTATGAATATCATCCGATGCACTACCCTGGTATGATCAAATATTTGATTTTAACGTAATATTAATTTTCAATAAATTCTCAGCAAAAGAAAATCGGTTTTTGGACTCATCAAAAAGTTCTATCAGTTGGACGCAAAAGAAGTGATAGAATTGAACATCCAGCATAGATCCATGAAGCTCGGAGATATAAGTCCACTATCGCGATCCCTACCTACCTACCTACCAAACTCCCTGCCCCCTCCCCATATCCGCTTCCGCAATCAGGGAACTTTCACCCTCCCTTACGATGCAGTTCCGTTCGATTACGATCGTTGTTACGTTCATTGCGCTACGCGCGCGGCTTTCCACGAGGAACCCATTAATTGGATCTGGTGTCGGGTTACCCAACTTCGATTCGTCCGATGTTCCACCACACGGAACCGGAAGCTTATATGCACCGCCTATACCCGGTGGCACGGTGCGATTCTCTCTAGTGTCCACGAACGAAAATGCATTCGTGGCAAATTCATGGAAAATTTCCTTATACATTGAATCCTTGGACTCGAACATTCGAAACTCACCGAGCGTAACTCCTCTGTTTCATTGTTCCCGTAAGATTTATTTTATGATTTTCTAAATATCGTATGAAAATTCCGGCTTGTGTAACACATCGACATATCGCGGTATTCCTCTCTATTTCGCGCGTCACTCGGCGCCCTTCTATGTTTCTCCGTCATCTGGCGATTGATTTTCGAGAATTCGAGATCGAAAGGTCACTTTTCTGCCTTTGCCTCGAGACTATCGTCGTCTCGACGTGAAGATGATACATTACCGCGTGATATCGCTTTTATTTTCCGAATTATGCCGCGTCGTGAAAAGAGGAAGGAGGAAGATGAAGAGAGGCGATCACTTAGGGGAAGGGAAATTCTTTTACTGACGCTGGTCTCTCAGCTGAATCCATTAGCCGGTGCCATTAATATCCTGGTAATGATGAGCGATGAGACTCCGTGTGGAAGCGGATCACAAGAGAAGGAGCTGCTTTCGGATGATGCAGGGGATAAAAGAGAAAGGTGGAGAAAGAGCAAGTGAAAAAGAGAGGGATGAGTAGACAGATAAATAGCCAGATAGGTAGATCGATAGACGGATAAATGGGTAGGAGTGTGTCGTGTTACAAGACCAAAGCGCGAAGAACAAGAGGGAAGAATTCTTCCCTTGCAAGGGAAATGCATCGAGAAAATTATATTTATAATTAATGATCCGTGACTGAATTGAGTAATTATGATTGGCATATTTTCCTCTTTCACCATAGAGATAAGACGGAACAGAAATTATTAGAAAAAGTGTCAGAGGAAAAAGAAGCGGTATATACATCTGACAACGAACAACATAAGATTTAGAGGATATAGCTTTTATAGAGGTGAGCGTAAAGCACTCTATACAAGCGAGCAAATTCTAATATCAATTCAAATTTTAATTAAAATTTAAATGCATGGAAAAAGAAAACGGGAAGCGAACGACAGAAATGAAGAGAGAGAGAGAGAGAGAGAGAGGAGGATATTGAGAGTAGAGAGCTTGTGAAGGCAAACAGGCGCTATAACACGTTCGTACACATACATACTATTGCTGACGTACGTAGATACACGTGTGTTACACACGTGCTTGCGAGAGCTTTGATAAATGCTGCTTTCCTTGGCTCACCTCCAAATAGCACGCCGCACAATGTATCTCATCGTCGCTTGTATATTCCTCATCGTGTTTTTCGAGTTGGGACACACTCATCGAGGCGTTTTAAATCTTTACACTAATAAATATATTGGCCAATTATTAAAAGGGCATACATACACAGACATTATTTGACTGATCATTGTAACACTGTAATTATTTAACTTGTCTGCGATATTTTCATGCCTGTCGCACGTATACTATATACATATCTATTTTAATTGCAAAATGTATAAGTTAGATGTTTTGTGTGTGTGTGTGTGTGTGTGTGTGCGCGTAGATTTATATAATTATTAGAGAAATCTTCGCAGTAACCATTTCATCCACGAACTTTCGTGATATATGATCTCTGCAGTGACAGCTGCTCAACTGCGTTACGAAGCAAGCGCGATGTTCGGCGAGAAAACCAATCGGCGTCACGGAAAGAGGCAATTGTGAACTTCGATTCTTCCGAGAAAACTTGGATAATTTTGACGAAACTTTGATACTTTCCTACTTTCGGCTTTTCTTTCTTGCAGAGAGAGAAGAAATACTATATATTTGATTTATTTATTTGTTTACGGAAAATTATCTCCGGCATATCAGATATAATTAGTAATTGTGAGATTACAAATTATTAATTATGATATATCTCTCAGGTTCTCATACGGGTGATCATATCTTACGTGCTTCTCTGTGAACATCGCTTTTCTCAGCGACGCTAAACACAACGTATACTTTTAATATTCACCGAATTCCACACGCTGCATTGTATACCGTTCTTTTTTGCATGTAAACTACCCTTATCGATACGTATTTAATCAACCCTTCGACTGCTCGATAACTCTCAACGCGCCTCTGTGTTCGCCTTCGGGATATCGCGCGGTAAAATGAGTCTCGTTGTTACAGTGCTGCTCGATCGATGTATCGAGAAATCGACGTTGGGGACGAATCCTATCTGCCTGATCGAAAGTACCCTCTCCAGCCCCCAGGAGATCCCACGCTCCGTAAAAATCACTTTCCCTTTTTCGCAAGCAGCCCACGTAATGACGCGGAGGAGGCAGCGACGGCGGCCGCCCTCTGCCTTCCTCGCCTTCGTTATACCGGGCACGTGTGCCCGAGCACTTCCCGGCACACCTACGTGCCTCTTATGAAGAATCCTGCCACAATGGAGGAAGGGGGTGGAGATTCCGATACGAATTTCCGGCGTTCCGGCGCCGATATCGAATATACCAGTTCGAGAAACGAGGAATTTCGGCCGCGAAATTCCCCACCTCGCGCGCACCCTCCCTTGCAGAAACGCAAATGAGGGTCGGAGGTATTTCTCGTCGTTATCGATATGAGGGATCCATATCGACCTCTTCTCTTCTCCCCCGGGTTGAACCTTCCGCAACTCTCCCGCCGCCTGTAACTGCCTCGAGCCAGATTATCGATGAACCTGAAGGGAATATGGTATCTTAGCCGAAACCGTGGAACGCTCTCCCCGTTTTCTTTTTCTCTCTCGTGCTATAATAAAAGAATATAGATCTGTAAAATATTAATTCTTCATTCGAGTTCGCATGGGACAAAAATTTCGGCTCATGCATCTCAATAGGGATCAAGACGAAAATTTTGCGCAGCGGGAAAAACGATGAAAATATATTTCTGTACACTGTGAAAAGATTTCTGTATCTGTAACAGTAATCACACAAGTGAAAGAATTATGGTCAGCAGTAACATTTTTCTAGTAAGTGTTACTATAACATCGGTGATAATAGCCTTACATATATATTTCTACTATTATTTCTTGCTTACTACACAGTAAAACATTTTGTGTTAAATTTAACACATTTCACATGTCTCCAACGATTCACAAAAATGTTTGTCTTAATTTATCGTATATTTTATTATCATATTAAATGTCACGTGCAGAGATGCGTCGGTGATAAAGGGACGACGTGTGTACGGAAATAAAAGCGCAGTTGCGTAAGTCGCGACTCCTTGTCCGCGCGGAGAGCGACTAAGACCGGGGCCTCCTCTTCAGGGCAAAGGGCGAATCTTCGTGTTGGTGATGGCGATACAAAGCCATGCGCTGTCTCGACCCGGTCTCTCGGAATGAACGAATGAAACCGTTTCTACGGCGATTAATTCGCCTCGTATTATCCGCGACGGCTGCGACGTAATATCGTCGCGAAACGCCGCGGTATTTTGCAAGTCTCTCTTTTCCACCGGAAAACGAGGGAGTTTCCATCGCGCTTTTATTATCAGTCGCCGTTGATTACCATTGGTTGCGAAGCTAACGACAACCACTTGTCAAAATTTGCTCGGCGAGTGCTCCGTAATTAATTCGAATTTGCGAATGGCGCGATAACGTCGTTGACAAGATTTGACAATTTGCTCTCCAAGACTCGTGTATTGATAATCGTTACTTGAAACTTGTCTCATATGAGACTCTGAGGTCTGAATTTAGAATTAGATTTGAGTTTTTCGTTTGAGTCATATAATATATGCGACATTATATTTGTAATTGCGATATTCAGTTGAAAAATTTAATTTCAACTGAAATTCACATCCAATTATCTCACTATGGAGCAAGTTTCAAAGAATGATTATTAATACGTGCCTAAATTTCTTGAAGTGGAAGCTCACGCAAAATATGTGAAAAGTGATAATATTTTCATTCGAAGCGATAATGAAAATATTGCCATTCGAAATCACAAGAGTGAATTTTCAGTCGATTAGAATGAATTTGTTCCCGTAACAGATATAGTACCAGTGGAATATATCAAATTCACTCTTCAGTTTTGAGTGAAAATATTCATTCGGCGATTCAGAGCAGAGTATTTACTTTGTACGACTGAAAAATCACCGGAAGATCGAATCGAATCATTTTTCATTTCTTTTCAGTGAAATTCTATTTCAAGAAACTCAGAGAGCAAGAGTGATGATTTCACTTAAACTGTGAGTTATTTCACTCAAGAGTGAGTTCTGATTCCGTACGAGCGAATATTTCAATCGATTGAAATGAACATCTTCCTGCGACATTTGAATACATTCGATTTATTCTTCAATTTTGAATGAAAATATTCGTCCTATATGAGTGAAAAGTTTATCGAATTTGAGTGACTTGGCGATCACCTTATTTTTCGATTGAGATTTCACTTGAAAACGTTTAAAGAGCAAGAATAAATATTTCACTCAAGCTTAAGCCGGTTGCACATAGGATGTGGCAAATTTAGGCGAACGTTGGAAATTATATTGATCACGTATGTTATATTATGTTATTTATGTTATACATTATGTTATATTATACTACATTTGTTATATTATCACGTATGTTACATTCGCCCCACATACGTGATCGATACAACCGCCTATGTTCGTCTACATTTGCCGTATAGTGTGGAGCTAGCTTTAAAACAGATTTTGACTCTATACGAACGAATGTATATTAATCGATTGGAATGACCGTGTCCCTGTGAAGTACATCAGATTCACTCTTCAATTTCGAGTGGGAATATTCACTCGACGATTTAGAGTAGAGAATTTATTCCGTACGAATGAAGAGTCATTCGGAATTCAAGTGATTCGGCGGTCACTCTTACTCTTTTTAAGTGAGATTTCACTCCGAAAGCACGCTGTCGATGGAGCCGCTTGTACGATTTCCCGATCTCGTCGGACCGAGTTATCGCCTTATTTCATCGCAAAGAACGGATTATATTTACGGATAACGTGTGATTTAGCGTTGTGTGTTGTATTCTCACGTGATGCATATTCCACATCGGCACGTAAAATATTCGCCGAAGATCGATAACGAGCAGTGAGGATGGTCTTTTCACTTAGCCGAGCTTGCCGCGCGACGATGCCTTCGTGAAAATCGACATTTAAATATTCACGATAGCCAATAAGATATTCCGATATGCGTGTATATATATATAACGATATCCCTTTTTCTCATTTCAGATGATCGACGCTTCTTATCACACGAATCCATCGCTGCAGAGCACCGCTCTGATCATTACCTGTGCAGTGGTCCTTCTGCTGATGGCCGCGATCGTGTCCGTCGTCTTCTGGAAGTGAGTAAATCTCCTTTTCTCCCGTTTTCGCGAATTCAAGCGCGTCCGAGGCACGTGAAAGTTCCTGCGAGGTCGTCGAGCGGTCGGTGGTCGGCTCCGGCAATAAAGCGTCGGTTTCATTTCAACCAGGACGTCATGAAGCGTCCGAGGTCGTCCGGGTTGTAACCGTATTTCAAGGATTCGAGGGGCCGGTCGTTCGAGGTTCTCTTTACAAGCCGGGATGAGAAAAAGGGACGAGCACGCGAGAGGACTGGGGGAGGGGGGAGGTAGATGTAAGAGCGACGGTCAATGAGGAACGAAAATGCGAGAGCGCGTCGAGCGTTACCGGTCGCTCCTAAATTAGCCAAAAAATAGGACGACAGGGAAGCGAAGTGCTTTAGCGTCTAAGCGTGCTTCCGACAGCGACCTCGTCGTTGTCCCGGCTCCTCGTAGCGGACGATGATCTACGAGGATGCGCTGCACCTTCGCACCGAGGGAACCCCTCGGTCTACGGAGGATACGTTACCTCGCTGATATTGTAGTCGATGATTAAAGCGTTCCGATGCTCATCGATATTCTAACATTCTCCCTACTGAGATCGTACTCATTTGTAATTAACCGCACAGCTGTGAGAGATGTGCGAAATATCATATATCTCTATATATATGAAACGAATCGGTGTGATAACGTCACCGATTAGATCAGCAAAATATATTTCACCGATATCAGTGAATAATCAGTGATTTTCAGTAAATATTTATATGTCCTCCTTCCTACCCGAATTTTAATTTGTATTCACTTCGACGCTCTATTTTCTGGGCGACAGAAATGATTTAAAAAACATTGGATAAAAAGTGCATCGCCAAAACTTTTTGTAAGATATCTAAATTCAGAACTACACGAGAACTATTTTAGAATGCTTCAGAACTCTCGAGAATCGGCGGTATCCCATCAATAGACCCGCGTAAGTACCTTCTTTGGACAATGAAAATTATTTAAAATACGAGAAAGCTACGTTATATTGCCAGAACCTTTTCTAAAACTTATATAGAACTGTAAATCTTTGGAAATCTTGCAGTAAATGTCAAGAAATTTCACGTAAGACGAAGTAAGACGCAGTCTGAACCTGGCGTCTCAGTTTGTCCTATCGATGTCTCTTCATTTAATGACCAGAAATATTTGTTTTACTTATCAAGTACTATAAAACTGTTAAGAATATTCCGAACTCTCAATAGTTCATAAGTTTTCCACAAAATGATATGTCAACTTCACTAACACACTTCCTGCTGTGTTGTAGAATTGAAGGAATTTAATATAAGGCCAAAATTTCAGATATAATCTTACACTTTATTAATTTTGTCTGACGAAACTAAGATTTATACCGCAAAATCTGTAATATTCCGCGAATTACGCTTAACTTAATCCTCCCGGTGAGATCTTTCACTGATATTATTACAGTATTTCTCTTTACTGATATTTATTCGGATTATATTTTTTTTGCTGTTTTATCTCTGACAATACACTGATTCCATTTTAGGGAGCGGAATGTATCGCGAGACCGATCATCTGAAAGAACAACTTTGTGCCGATGACGTCCGCGCGATTACAGCAAATAAATTTCCGTTTCCGATTACACGAGCGCGAGTTTTTATTAGCCACGACGTAACGGTTTTTTTACTCCGCCTCTCAGAGACTCGAGTGTGACGATCGAGAGAGGCTGAGCGTGGAGGAAGAACGTTACTCTTGAGCGTATTCTAAATTACCCGAAAATGGAACGCTCGAAGACAAGGCGAGAGAGAGAGAGAGAGAGGAGAGGAGAGACTGCCACTTTAATTAATACCTAACCGTGTTCCCGACAGCCTGTGGCTCTCTGCTTCGCATATCGCGCCGAGATCTAGGTCGCGGTGCTCGAGATTAGATGATGACTTCGTAATTAACGAGAAGGAGGATGCCGGATTCGCGTATTACGCTTGCGAGAGAAAAGACCGTAATGTTACAATTAGCGAACACGCCGACGAGGAGGTAACGCGTCCGTGACGCGCGCGTAGGTTACTTGCCCAGTTTGAAATCCCTTTCGAGATTTTTATCTGTGTCATCTTGGAGGGCGGGGTGGAGGAGGGGGAGGACGCACACACAAGCAGCCGGCGACCGAGATGCTGGAACGACGCTCTGTGCACTAATGGGCCCTAAATTAGCCAAAAACAAAGCCTTCGCTCCGGTACTACAGCCTGCTACCGACAGCGGTGCTTCTTGTTCCTCATGCTGCGCGCGAATCTACGGCACAGACATACACAAACGTACATGCACACACATGTATACACAAAAGTGGCTGCAGTAAATCCCGCAATTTCAGGGCGACACTAACCCAACATTTTTCACGGTCTCACTCTTGTTCGAAGATTTTAGGGATTCTCACGTTCTTCCTGGCGTCTTTTAAATCGCGACGTTTCGGGAATTCGTCGAACGAACATTTCGTTAAGAGGATTCCGACGAGGTTCACGATCGCTCGAGAACGGAACAACAGGTATATAATTGACATTCCGTTCCTAAATTAGACAGAAATAGGCCATTCCAGAGATGGGCGGGCGCCCAGGCGCTGTTACGTACCGTCGACAGCGGAACAGCGCGCCGGTAATTTGTGACACCGTAGCTCATGCCGGGGAGGTTTGCGGATTCGCGGGACACGGGAAAATATATTTACCGGCGACCGGTAGCTTACTTGGGAGATTTACAGAGGCGCGAACGAGCTCCGACCGGACGCCGATGTCCTGCGTTGATTGAACGCGCGATAAAAAATGGGGCCGGCCCGATAAGACGAATAGGAGACACGCGGAAAAGTTGATAATTCGCGGGCTTTCGCATGCACGTTCGAAAGATCGAGTACGCGGAGTGCTCGGCAAATCGCGTGTATTCGAGTCGAAATTTCAGTTCTACGTCAAGTCTCTTTAGTTCTACATTAAGTCCTCAAAAGTCTTCTATTGTGCTCCTTTTGATACTACAAATGAAAAATTATTCTCGTTTCCTCCACTTGAAGTCTTAATGTATAATATTCTATAATCTTTTCTTTATATTCTTCTATATATATTTATTTATGTAGGATTTCGGTATGTAACTACAAAAGTACTTCTCGTCGGTCAATATTATTAATTGTAAGTGCCCTCGATATTTCGATTATTAAATGAATATATTTATATGAGTATTCTAAACGATTTATTTTGACGCTGAAAATAGCAAAAACGGAAATTTCAGACATCATCATGGTCAAAATAGGAATAAATTATGCCACGAAAATTGATTTTATATTTTGCTATATTAACTTTTATGTTGTAGAATTACAGATTTAACATAGAGTAAAAATTTCGACTTGGAGTTCTTCATCGTTCCCATCGATAAAATCGGCGGAATCTCATTTCATGCCTTAATGAATTTAAAAAAGTAAAGTGTAAAAATCTTTCATCAAATATAAATCTGTTTTAAAGATACTCCTCCCACACCTGCGGCTGCGAAAACGGGTGTTATCCTTTCACCGTACGGGACGGAGACATGGCGATTCGCGGTACACGAACGAAGATACGGATCTGCGTTCAATCATATCGGTTAATATTTGCCCTGCGAGCTTCTCTCTAATCTCAAATATGCCTCTCGCCTAACTAGTTCCGTCCGGCCGTCTGCGTCATACGATCTCAAGATCGGTTGATTGACTATCAGCTTGCGATTAACTCGCCACTAATGAGCAGCGAATCCGCGCCTTGTCGTCCTATCTGATGATCGAGTGATGAATTCTGGCCCTGAAATCGACGATTGAGAGACAACGACGACGAACGAGATGGAGCGAAAAGAGAGAGAGAGAGAGAGAGAAAAGAGTAGGAAAAGAAAATTTTCGGCTATACAATGCCTCGCATTCACGACCTGACGTAGTTTTATGTCGGTGTGTGCACTCTGGTGAACTTAACGCGACAATAGTGACTCTGTTTTCGCACGTTTATCACAATTGCTTGGGCGTTATCGACCACTACATCGGTGTAGTATCTCAAGTGTTTCGGGTTGTGTTATATTTTTTTATTTAGTTATGTTTTTATATTCATTTTTATTTTTATATTTATTTTATATTTAGTTACATTTTTTATGTTATTATGCTTAAATGCGCGCGCACAACGTGCGAATACTTGGTAATATAAGACTCAAAAATGTAAATACTTAAAATGTTTTGTATATTTTGTTCAATCTTGTAGTGTAAAATGGAAACCAAAAGAATCATTGAAAAAAAGTAGAGGGGTCAAAATTTCAAGTGATCAAATAGCATTTGTTTCTCACTTAGAATCATATATTTGAAACATTAAACTTCTAACTAGAACCAGAACCAATGAAGATTTCCCAACCGAAATCCATCGTTATTTTGGGAAATCGAACCGGATTCCAATTAGATCCTAAGAAATTTTCTGTGCAGGTGTGCTATTTATAATTGAATTTGTGTGCGAGTATAGTATTCAATAGATCATCAAAGGCAAAATCGCAGCTATTCTCGAAAACATTTGAAAACGTTCTATGATAACAACTTGAAAATAGAATCATGTTGCTCTCTGTCATTCGTATATATTAATTCGTGTGATATTTCGGCGAAATGGATGCTACAAATCTAGGTTCTAGCCATCGGGAGCCAATGATTTTGGTTACGACACTGCGCGCACACAATCAGAACGCGGAGAACCGACACGGCCGCGCGTAGTTTGTATGCTAATCAGAACCGTGTTCCTTCCCATCCGCGCGCATCCTCGCCGTGCTCCATTGCAGATTCTAACTATCGTCGACTCTATTTTCCATCGTGTCTTAGCTTAGCTTAGCGTATTCGCACCCTTGTTCGGCATCGCATTTAGCACCAAACGCGGCCGTCCGATTTCGAGTTTTATCTGAAAATACGGCGATCGTGATCTTGATCGTAATCGAGAAACGCGGGGCGAATAGCCAACATTTAACGTTAAATGTACAGCTCAAGAGCACGAGTTTCGATCCCGTGTTCACGTGGTGAATTTAGAGGTAAAAGGCGCCAGGACCACCCAATGCCAGTTTATCGTTTACCACAGCGAAACAGCTGTATTGCAGAATTGAGTTTAATGATAGAGTTATGAGAAATCAATTACTCCGGCGAGATCCGCCGTAACAAAGCCGGGCAAGAAAGCGAGCGTTTCTTTTTGATTAGCCCGACGCGCGTTATCTTAATTGCCGTCGGACGGCTTAAATCTGCCGTAATAAAAGCATCTTGCAGAACATCCCGGGCGAGAGATCGCTCTCTATTAATCACGTTACAGGATCTCCCGGTGTATCGAATCACTGGATTTAGAAATACCTTGGTCGAATTAAAAACTTGATATTAGTATGCGATCGTCTTTAAATTATTATCATTCCCGCGACCCCTCTCCGAATTTCCCTGCGTATCGAGGAAGACGGCGGACGAACCACGCCGCTTTACCATTCTTCGGGATAGTTAAGAATTAAAGTAGCTATCGAAAAATTGATAACTGAACTAGCCGAGATCAGTCCGCTGCCGCGAAAACGGGAACGAAGATTCCTGCAACCGCACGGACAATAATTGTCGTTGCGGTATCGTGAGCACGGAGGAAAATAATTTGGAGAAACAACAAATTTTATGCTGTCGTAGCACGTAAATAAATATATAGGGTGTTTCTTAAGTACCGTCAGACATTTTAGAAGTTATTTTTTTAGATTATTTTATGGTGAAATAAAAACATCTTCGTGAAGTTTTCTTTACGAAATGACCTAAAAAATTAACTCCTAAAAAATCGGACAATATTTAAAAAATATGTTGTATATTCGTGTATTTATTACAACAGCATAAAATTTGATTTCTCCCTAAATTATTTTCTTTTTTCTCACAATTGTGCCAGTTTTTCCACATTACATGATATAATATTGACATTAGTTTTTTAATAAAATGATTAAAAAGGATTTGGCATTTATTCGAAATATACCGGCGTCGCCAAAACAGCGTACTTCAAACGGGGGAAGCTAATTTAGGAAAATAGGGGAAGCCAGTTTATCAACATTTCCCTGTGTAAGATAACGTCATCCAGCGTAGATTCGCGCGAATAAACCGGAAGAAACGAATTGCGCGAGAGCGGAAACGACGTGGGCGCCCGTCCCTCTCACGGAGCACTTCCCCGCTGACTCTTTTCCCTTTTCCTCCATTTCCCGCCGCCTTGCCGCGCTTTGTCTCCATAAGCCACATTCAGGTCACCAGCACGAGGTTGCTTTAACGATCTGCATTGCATGAGCGTTTCGTTCTCTCGTGTGCCTCGTTCGTCTCGTCTCCGCTGCTGCAGAACATCGGTTCCCAAACCGTAGCCATGGAGAATTTTTGAAAATTTCAGGAAGGAAATCGCGGAATATCGAGAGTAAGAATTCATTTCGAAATTCAGTATCGTGATTTTCTAGCATTGTTTTCGCCTAGGATTTTTTTTTAACAAATGAAAACTCGAGATCGTCGTTATATTAGAAACGGTTGTGTCAGCTGGCACTGTTACTTTATTACCTTTGAAAATATCGGCGAGTAAACGTGAAGAATAAACGAAGGCGACTCTGAAAATAAATGCGAAGAAAGTCTGATTAGTAGCAGACAGAATTCAAACGACCCTTTCATAAGAAATAGCCTTTCATAAAAAATGGGAAGAAATAAATTAAATTGCAGCTGATAAAGCCGATAAGNCCCCCTTCCCACTCTCTCTTATTCTTTCAATTCCTTATTGCGACGAAGACGTGCACGACGGTTGACAAACAAGCCCCGGTTATTTTATATGGCAAATAAACGAATCGGACGATCGGCTTTATCTTGTTTATGCCTTCGGTCCGTTCGAGAGAAATCCGATAGCTGTTTTTTGAGCAACATGAAGAAGTTTCGTTGGAACGCGAGCGTCAGCGACAACGGGCAAACATGTACGGCGATGTAATAAAACGGCTGAATTAAAAAGCACCAACGGAAATCCGTTCGGCGTAGAATTGAATTCTTAATTCGCGAAATCATGGCGTGTTTCTAAAACTCGTAAATCCCCCTGTATTCCTCTTGATTCCCTATAAAGAATTAAATTGAATTCTTCCGCTGGGAAACCGGGAGGGGTCTTGTAATGAAACAACCGGAAATTAAAGGGTTAAACTTTCAGTATTAGAGAAAGTAAAATATGTTGCCAGAAGTACGTCCTCAACTAACCAAATTGAATTCCTTCGTTCGCTTATTTTCCGGATCTTACTTTTTCCACTTGCGAACGAACGTGATGATAAACCATTTCCTGTTCTCTCTTCATCCCACCCTTCTCTTCTCCATCTCTCTTTTTCTCTCAAACTTTTCGCTGTTATTATCTATTTTTATCCTGCGTGTCTTTTTCCCAACTGCCTATTCGAACTATTGTATTCCCACCATTGTATTCGAAGCCATATATGCATTTATGTGAGGCTAAAATTTATAAATCAAAGCATGTCTTCATGGATGGATATCGCAAGCTGTAGTCTGACAGAATGTAGCGTTCGCACGTGCATACTGTATACGAAAATGAGCAATTATGTAAAGTGGGCCTGATCTCGGTATACTTGAGCATCGCACCATCACTCTGATGCATCTACGTCGTTTAGAATGTGTAGTAATTGCTTGTTAATGCATTCCAAGTGTTCCTAAGAATATATGCAGCCAATCCTCTTTCGTTCGTTCGCGATAGTCTTCTTTTCACTCGCGACCCACGATGTCGGCAAAAAATGCACGCGTAAAAAAATCGCGAGATGCACTTACGGATATTACTGAGACATCGGCGGGAGGATTACCAGACACGGTTGGATCATTAAGATTAAGTCCTCGTGTAGCAAACGCGCGAACGAAGTCGCATTGAAATTTTCAACAGAAACCCCGCATGTCCGCACAATTGAATTTCGAGAAGTCAAGTTCCGCCAGAATGCAAGCTCATAATAAGATATCTGTCGGTCATTCAGATTCACTGAGATTCTTATATGTCTCTCTATCTAAACGCAACATTATTAAACAATATATTCCCGAGTTGAAAAGTTTTAGTCATATGATTAAACCTTTAATTCTACGATATAGTAGGAGCTAAAATAGCAAAATAATTGCTTTTAATTTAGATTTTAATAATATAATTTACTCCTACTTTTTACGCTAAAACAGCGGGAGCGTAAATATAAGACATATAACATCATCAGGGTTAAAGTAAGAGTAAATTACTATATTATAGAGTTTCAATATATATTTTAAGAGCTCCAAAGTAACATAAAAATTTCGACTTGGGTTCGCATGGGCATAAATGTTCAACTTTCTACCGTCACTTTTGGTGTCGCATGTCCGTCGGTTTATTTTACATACTTACACGTGTACGTGATAATCGGCGCGTAATCAGGAGGCCATTGTGCACGGCGTATTGAGGGGTGCGAGAGAAGCGGGTTGTTGTGCAACATTTTGCGTTGCACGCGATACTGCCGTGTATGTGCGTTATGTGCGCGACTGCAATTTCGTCGGTGATTCGACGAATTATCGCGGGGGTTGGCGAAAGACACGCCGGGGTTGCGAAGAGCGACCGAAAGAGAGAGAGAGAGAGAGAGAGAGAAGACACCGGCTGATTCGCGCTCGTTGTTTCTACATACGCGGTCGGAAGGGGCGGTCTGGCCCGAGCTATGGATAATTTAACCCACGGAGGGCATGAATGGGTTATAATTGGTGATGACAGGCCATCACGCGGCGGTGGCGCATTCACCTCGCCAGGCGAGAATGTCGTATTTGAGGACGCCACACCGAGTCCTTCGCGAGCGACAGGATCTCCTGATGACGCCTCGGCACATCGCGTGGCTCGACGTCGACACGACATAACGACGTGCATAAGCGAGTCGCGAGTCTTCCAACCCTTTCAATTCTCATCCCTCAACCTTCGAATTTCGGGCCTTCAACGCGAATTCTGGAAATTCACACACAGCGGCTGCCCATCTCTTTCTCTCTTTCTCAAATTATTCAATATTTCAATGCTTGAATTTTAGAATTATCGAGCTCCCGAGTTTTCTCGTAACTTCTCAACTGATGCGTTCTTCGACTATCGAGCTATCTTGGGCTCTCGCAAGCTTGCACAAAGCTTGCTTGACCGTTGCGGATAATCGCAGCTTATGAGTTTAATGAGATATAGAATGGTAGATGATTAGTAGATATATTCTACAATTTACGCGAGATTTAAGCTCCTTTACGGAGCTTCTGTTCTCTCCCGCATAGCATGAATACTAATCAATCTCGGTGTACTTCTCGCGGGCTTTATTCCGCAAAATGCGTGATCTTCGAGCTTTACCCTCCGAGAGGCATTTTTTCGCCGAACGGTGCAGTTAAGTTTAATTTTTAACAAGCCGCATGCGTGATCGCATGCGTTCTTTAATTGAAAACCCGGAGCGGTATTTTAAAGCGGTATAGAATAATTACCTTGCAATATACGCGATTGTATGCGACACATGCTATACTATACTCTCTAAAGTGAAATCGAGAGGTACAAACGGGTACAAACGATGCTCTCTCGAACGGCATAATAAAAATAAATCAAACTTGAAGTTGAACGCCAGCCTCGTTTATTAATCCTCTGTATCTTCTAACCCTTTGAGGTACAAAGAAAACAAGTGCAAACGAGTACAAACGAAATAGAATCGAACTATATAAAGTATTTTTAGTTTTTATCAAGTTGCGCGTTAGCTTCACATCGGTATTGTTTTCACTTTCGCCGAATCGTTTGTCCAACGATTATCTTCCGACTATGCCCGAGCGTCTTTTCCATTCACGAGCGTAATCACGAGCCGGGAAATGTAACGGAGATACGCCCTCGTATATCTCCGTAGTACGGGAGAGTAGAATGGGCATGCGTATCCTTCCACTGTTGCATGCCATGCGTACGGATACACGCATACATATACGTACACGCGCATGATAGGCCTATTCCGCAGTGAAGAGGATCGAGCACGGGTCCGCCAGTTCGATTCAATTACGAAAGTACGAGGGGTTAATTCTCGTGGTGCGCCGCCGACTACGGCCGATACGGCGGCTAGATGCACCTTTCGCGCGTCGCATCGATGCGCCAATTCGTATCCGGTCGTCGCGACGTGATGCAGCACCGTGTCCTGTCTCCGGTTTTGGCCGGCGTTGAATGCCTCGACGATAGATATCCTGTCGCTATTCCCGCGGTGATATACTCACGGATGCAACCTAAGAGGGGAATAATAAAGGGAATTCGACGAGAATGAGAGAGAGAGAGAGAGAGAGAGAGTGTGTGTGTGTGTGTGTGTGTGTGTGAGCGCACGCGCGTATATTACAGTGTTTCTCATTTGTGTATTTTCGATCGCTACGGATCGTTGGGAAAATAATTGGGGAGATGTAATGAATTAATGAATATTTAATATTTAATTAATGAATTAATTAATGATAATCGCTGATAAATTTTTCCATATTTTCACATATTCATATCTCTAATTTTTCCAGGTCGGAAACTCGATAACACTCGATATATCTGAATCTTTTTTTCATTTTCGAACCTTTGGAGATACACTTCGGAGATACTTTTAGAGATCTATGGGACGATATAGACATAATATGTATATTTTTCCTAGTCTATCGGGGACCAAGTAGACGCAAATTATAAGAACGCCAAGGTACCATTAAAATCTCCACCTGGGATCTGGATAATATCATAAGATGATTGAGAGACCCTGTTTAAGAGATACGTGGAACGCGCACGAGGTGGCCGTTATCGCGGCCGCATTCCATTGTAGTAGTCTCGAGGACAGTGTTATTACCCTAACTGTCCATAATTATGTCATCGTCATTGTCCTCGTGCATGTATCCCCATAAATGCCACGAACCCTTCGCGTCCTGCAATCCTACGAGCGCCCTTCAGCTCTCCCGCTCGCTCTTCCTTCCTTCCTACCTACGTACGCATACCGTCATCAAATCCTTGACATTCACACAAACGCCTGCACGGCGACGCCGATTCGCCGAGACCCACGTGGACACGTGGTGCGACGCGCCGGGACGCGACGGCGTTCATCCTCCGCGCATAACGCCGAGTATCTGCGTAAATGCCGGCGCCCACCACATGTTGCCGCATACGTATACGTACACTAAGGGCCCCTCCGTACATCTCAGTACATGAGTTTCCACATTATTCGCGTACAGCTCATGTCAGAACGCACTATCGCGCGCGCGCGCGCGCATACACACGCATGCACGCACACACGCACACACACGCGCGCGCGCGCGCGCGCGATTGCTGAGTGGCGGTGTGATTACTCACGTACATTAATATCCCCGGCTAAGTCGTAATGTTCATGTGGAACTGATCAAGCGCGTACCGGATGTGCCGAGAACGTTGTGTGTCCAACGTATAACGAGGTACGGTGTGAGGTACGACATTTCGTTCGTTATCTGGCAGGTCATTCGCATGCAAACTTCCTTTAGAAAAATATTCGACATAGTTCCGGAAAAAAATTCACCGCCCGCGATGCTCCCGTAAAATTTGGTAAAAAGTGGCCTTGGTGGCTCAATGAATACGCATGAGATAAATTTCAGTGCAAATTAATCGTTAAAGTATATATCGATTTGGAAACATCCAGGACATTTTCATGAAATTTCATGAAGATCACAGAGAGAGTGGCTCTTAGGAAGCTATATTTAAAAACTTCTGACTTTTCTGACTAAAAAGTACTTCAATTTATCGGAGATTTAACAGCTGATAAGGAGAAGTTAACGTTAAAAAGTTGGCGTTAAGAAATATATCACAGATTAAGTATCAGTGAAGTTGCAATGGACAATTGAATAATGCTGAAGAAACGCAGTAGGAATCACGAAGCACTGCTAAGTTGATGAGCATGATAACGCGAGACTCAACAGCATTAGACAACAAATCTCGTATCATAAATTGTATTCTTTCTGAATTTTAATTTTTAATTTTTTCTGTTTATATTTATCTGTTGAAACAGAAAAAAGTGGCAATAAAAAATTATTTAGCTATAGTTCAAGAAATATAGGCTGTGTATTAATTTTTGCAAATTAATAGTATCAAGTATGAAAACAAAATAACATAAAAAAACTAAAATTCCTTTTAAATATAACGCTATTAGGCGCCTTTTAATCGTCCTGAAAAAAAGAATCCTGTTATAACGGAAAAGTAGTCTTCGTCCTATATGAAATTAAAATACACGTCTCATTCATAAACTTTTCCAGAACTGTCGTACACATTCCAAAGTAAGAAATTAACTTTAAAATAAATGATTTCGAAGACATTCTCTTTTCTCCACACCACGAAAGCCTCACATATCAAATTCCATTTTGATTGTCATTTAATGATTATCGTTTACTACACGATAGAAACAATGCTTTGATTTGAATTGTTATACGAGTATTTGTGATCAACAGCACAAAATTAACTGGAACTGACGGTGTAGATCCGGGACACGATTTTTCTGTTGGCCAGTGTAAAAAGCGATCGGACATCGCGACGTCGAAATTTTCGGGATAGGCTACGCCTGAAATCTCCTTGAGATTCTACCTACCATTTTCACCGTACATCGTCCTCCGTCCAACTTGTGCGCGCAAATGTACACCGCGCGCGGACACGTGCGCACATACGCGCGCAATGGCACGCGAGTCGATTAGCCGACGTACACACACGGGCTAATGTGACGTTACGCCAGTTATGTTACCATGTTACGTCGGGTATGCCGACCGCACACTCCATGTACGGTTTCGAGGAGGACGAAGAGGGGGCCGGGGGAGGACGAGTTGGGCTCGAAACAGCGGGGATGAAGGAGAGCGAGCCTTCCCCGGAGGGAGAGAGAGCGCGCGCTGTGCACCTGACGGCCGCGAATTCGCTACCTGCGTATTAGACTGCATTTCGCGAATTATTGGCGCAATCCTGTGTTCAGCCTTCCCTCTCACGCTGCCCACCCTTGTCCCCTGCCTTCTCCTCGCCAAGTCGACTACAATGCGTTCCAACGGCGTGGCACCGAGTGGGTGAGCATCACCCGGAATCTCCGATAGATTCCATCGGGGAATTATTCCGAAACACCCTCCGTTCCCTCCTCTCTCTTTCTTTCCTTTTCCTTTTCTTTTCCGTCCCGATGGACGAACTTCTTTTCCGCCTATTATTCCCCGATTGTTATACATCGGCGGTTCGTTTCGTGGTTCGACAGACCGCGCTAGACGACGATTTCGAAATTTCGAAAACAACGTCGGAATCGATTCTCCGCGGAAGTGAAAATAACGGCGGCGTCAGGGATGGACAGTTGTCGATCGACCCGATGCGTAAATCTTTTCGCTCGCTGACATAATGAAATTTGCGTACACACGAGATCTCGAGAGCCGTGAGATTCCGCGTTTGCAAGAGGCAGCTTTACATCGACCTAACAATAAAACTATTCCGTGGAGTTTCTTTCGCGTACTTCGGTGTTAACGATATTTCATCTCCCGCGGTGATTATATATACCAAGTTCAAACAAACGCCGAGGGAAGGAGAGAAACAAGTCAATAATTGAAATTGCTCGAGTTCCTGGAAACGTACGAATCTCAATTAATTAAGAGGAAGACGATTGCGACTTCGTGTGTAACTTCGGCCGGCAAATTAGTTCCACTTCGCGGCGCTGCGAAAGTGAAAAATCGTATTTCTATTTACAGTGATATATATCCGTTCGGGATAATGAAGGGTAGCTGCATCGAAAAGGGAGAAACGCGAGAACGAACTACGAGTGACAGATGTCCAGTTTCATAAACGAAATTATGCTAACTATATTTTGCAATGCAAAGAAAAATCAAATTGTTCAATCGGACCCCTGCAATCGGATCGGCCAAATTTCGTCAAACTCTTCTTCCTCGAACCTTCCACTCTTCTCCTCTTTCTCCTCCTTTCACTCTCGTCATAGCCCGCCGAACAAAATCAGGTCGCATCTCTAAAATCATCTAACGCAATCTCAACTCCCGTTCACGAAGATTGCCGAAGAATCTCGATTTAAAATTATTAATAATTTATAATTGGTTTCATAATCCCACAAGAGCCCGAAAACATATTGTGTCGCACAGCAGAGCCGTGTAACACAGATTACCGAGAGAGATTGTCACTGGAAAAATTCAAATCGTTTTATCAGCGGTAAAATGTATCCCGATAATAATCACGTTGCTGTTTGAATTTACAGTTTTTGCAATTTACCCCGATACAAATATTGCGGTCGCCTCGACACAAACGAAGTGACGGACGGTGAATAACATTGATTGTTTTATTCAACTTTATCAACTTTACACTTGATAATCGTACAGCTCCATCCAGCGATGTGTTTCATTTAAATATTTTCGAAATAAATAAAACCGGATATTACCGTTATCGGAAGCAGAAAGACAAATAATCAGTTTCCCTTCGAGCACGGCTCGTAAAACGAGGCTCAATAACGTCGTTTAAATGCGAAACAATATTTCCCCCGACGAAAGTCACGCGAGCATTAACGGCGAAGTTCGAATAAATTAAGTAGCGAAGTGACGGCTGACGGTTCCACGAGGTTCTTAATCACCGCCACATTTAATTACTTTCTCATGTGGCAATAACGGAAGCTCTACTGACCGTATTTCCCTCCAAACATCGGAGCGAAGACCGGGGCGAACTAATGACGGAGAAAGCGCGTCATTTGCAAGGATCGATTGCTGCATTCCGCTATCAAGAGCCTCTAAATCGTTCTTACGCTCTGTATGAAAAGATCCGACGAATCACTGTTCATCATGAAGCCTTACGTTTATTAATACTCCGCAGTATCGAGATGATCTCCGAAATTCCAGCGTTATCGGGCGGGGCGATACAACCTCTCTCTCTTTTAGTATTTTTACTAGTTTTTCACAGTTTTGCATTACTTTCAACGTTGCCGTCATCGATCGTGATTGATGTCGTTTGCGGAATTTCGCCGTAAATATACTACGTCTGATAATAGTTCCGCCGGTATTTTCATATATATTACAGTAATTCGCGGAAATGAATACGATTTCGATGGCGTTATCGCGACGTGGAAAAAACTCGATTCTCATCTGATGATCTGATATTCGATATTGAAATGCGCATACGTAATTTCGGACGGTGTCGAGGGACTCGCTTGCGTCGAAAATCGAACGTTCGATTCGACGTGCACACGCGCGCGCGAGATCCGCGCGATGAATGATTCGCGGTGGCACGTGGAGTACGAAAATTTAATTTCCCGCGCGTGGAAAATAATCCTTGCTTAGGAAATTGGCTTCTCGGTCTCTTCCGCACCTCCGTCCCTTCTTCGGCTCGTCCTCTTACCCCGCGATCTTTTGTACTGGTGCGTGCGAGAGAAGTTCCCGGGGGCGGGAGAGGGGGGGGGGAGGAACTCGCTGCTGCTGATCCGACCGGCCGCGCGAAATAAAATAAAACGGATATTAAAACTGGCGAGAGCTAATTTCCTTCGCGTTTCCAAGCATAATATTCGTTTCCCCTCTTCCCGCCCACTCCCCCTTCCTCTTCCGCGCTGCTACGCTCCCGCAACCGCCTCTGTCTTCCTCTCGCACTTTTATTCCCTTATCAGTGAGCTAAACCATCCTATCGGACAGACGGCTCTTGAATATTCAACGGTGATGAGAAGATGCGAAAAGAAAGAGAGATGGGACGAGAGAAAATAGTAGATAGATGAGATGGGGGGGGGGGGGGGCATGATGGCAGACACGATGAAATCGAATTCAGGATTCTGAGCTTGACGAGTGACAATCACGCTCGACGTATCCCGCAGATGTGATTAAAGCGTGCCGGAACACCACGGTTTCTGAAATGTCGACTTATTTGCAGAGAAGATCCTCGTGACCCACATGCTTCGATTGCGATCATCTTCCGGAGACCAAACAATACAAATGTAAGAACGAATATCATATTAAAATGTTAATAAACGGCGTTTTTAATGTTACTATGTTTAATAGCCCGCGTTGTATGTGTGTGTGTACTTATAAAGTGTAGATGCTTAAAGTGTTTCGTATATTTTGTTCAATCGTAGTGTAAAATGAAAACCGAAAGAAAATCTTTAGGAAACGTTGAGAATAACCGGGTAGAATCTATTCGTGTTTCTCACATAGAATTGTAATGTTTGAAACATTATATTCTTAACTAGAATTACTTTCTACGTAGATTTAGAGTAGAATCCATAATTATCCTTGGAAATCGGACTAGATGTTAATAAAATCTCGGAAAATTTTCTATGTGGATTGCATCACACCGTTGATATGTTGAGGTGTCCGAATACGGGGCCGCGACGTTATTAATGTCAAACGATAAAAGCATCGAAACTAACGGCGTATTTGAGTTCCGAGGAGGCCGTAGCGAGCTCGCGAGAGTTCAGAAACAGTCTCGATTGCACACATTAGGGTCATTGTGAAGCGATCACGGTGGTGAAGCCAAGGCGCCTAGGTGAGCCTAGGTGAGAGACAACGTGAGATCGATCTGTATAATCGATCGATCGGCCAACCAGCGATCGGCATGCCGATACTTCGAGATAACAATCTCAAGGGGAACCGACAGCTCCTTGAAACGACATTAATTCCCAGCGTCAAAGCAGAGAGAGAGCCCGACGCCTCTCCTCATCTACGTGCTTGCTGAAGTGCAATGCGCCTAACCGGAAACCCTCCACCCGTGGAATTTCGAGGAACTTCGGGGACGCTTTCGCTTCCGTCTCTGACTCATCTTTGAGATCATTACAAACGCCCTCGTGTTTTCGACCATCCCCCCTCCCCCCCCCCCCCCCC
>NW_014554384.1:1642431-1662689 GCF_001313825.1 Dinoponera quadriceps | reverse complement strand
TTTTCGACCATCCCCCCTCCCCCCCCCCCTCCCGCGTTTTCTGTTCCACGAGAAATTCTCCGTGTATACAAAATATACTCGAGCAGATATTTGTAAGTTTGTACCAAGGTGAATCTTCCGACTCAGTAGATCCTTACATTCAAACCATCATATTCAGAAGGCGAGGCCTTCTTCAACCTCCCCTCTAATTCGCCGCTGGATAATCGAGCAACCAACGCCTGGAAACGTTACAAACAAGGAAGAAAAGGCTCACCTGCGTCCTGGAAGCCCTCTCTCTCTCTGAAAGTCCGTGCTTTACTTCACGAACGTTCGCTCATTAGGCAAATCCCACCTACTCCCGCGGCCATCCCGAAAAAGGCGGCCGTGCCTCTTCCGCGGCCTTAGCATACAAATTTATTCATAAACTTTCGCAATTTAAATGTCTGCGCTGTTTCAATCAAGGAGCGTCGCTGGGCGTTCCCTTCCACTCTGCGTCCTTCCGCGTACGTATAAACAAGCCCCCGGATTAGCTTTCCTCCCTTTAGACTTTCATCGGTTCGCTCCGCCAACTACCCCCGGCGCATTCCCCCTAACCGAAATATCAACCCCGTAGGATTTTCGTGTTAGCGCGTCAAATATTAAGCAGCCTCGTTCTCTCGTGCCGCAATCAGTTTGGAGGGTGAGGTAGAGGGGTAGAAGTTGCGGCGAGAGGGGGACTCGACTGCTTAAGAAACTTCGAAACAGCTTCGGAACTCGTTTGGATCCCTGATCCCTGTCCCGTTGGCCCAGTATTTCGTAACCCATAATTATATTTGCTCATTAACCTCCTCGCATTTCGCGCACCCTCCGCTCTCGTGCTTCTTTCTTAGAGTTTCCACGAGGAATAGAGAGTTACTGTACGTGGGAGAGCGGCTCTAGAAAATGTTCGAGGGGGCGATCGCCGAAATTGGAACTTGAATTCCTGGAGGAGTCGATTTTCCGATCATTGCTGTTTAAGTTTTCCGCGAGTGGAAAACTTAATTGTATCGTTCTCCGATAATACGTATCTGCGGAAGGAGGAAAGAATGCCGTGCGGATACTCGATTCTAAAGTCTTAATAATTCAGCGGCTTCAAATGCGGATTTTCATAATCAGCCGGTGATTAATTTGGTATATTTGAAATTGAATTAAACGCGCTCGTTGAATCCATCCTGCGAATTAGACGAAGGAGTTTTGTGAATTACCGCCGCTAATGCTGCGTTACATATTTGTTGGATTTCCGGCTTTCGAGATTGCCGGCTTTACAGAGCGTAACTTACGTATCACGAGGGTAGCTGTTAGCGTCTCTCCGAGAACTATCCTGCAAATGGAAGCCCGGGTGTGCCGAAACTACATCGCGGTGAACTGCAAACGCGCTTCCCACTGATTCGCACTGGTTAATGCGTTCCCGAAATTGTTTAAATTTGCTTATATAAATAAAATTCGTGTAATCCAGAATTAGGTATCTCGCTCGAAACCCACGCTGTTCTCGTCACGCGATTAATGCTTTTAATAAATGCGAACTCGAATTTACGGGATACTTCTCATTGAAATATTTATTGACGTTTCGTGCGATGCAAATTATGTTCGAAAGATGTGTGCAAAATATTCCGGAAATTCAGTCATATCCAAGCTGCCCATTCACTAAATTCATTTAATCTGTAAATTTAAACAAAAAATTCTGTTCAGCGAGATCGGTCCGTACCGGAATTAAAATTGACGCTCTGAATTCGTTGATTTGCTTTCGTTATCGTAACTTCACATCTGTTAAAGCTACTGATTCCGAATTGGATAACCGTACTGAATTATTAACGTAAGAAGCTTGATATAATTTTTCTCTCCCAAATATATCGAAATAAATTCGTACGTTTCTTCATATGCCAGCATTCGCGCTTGATAGCATGAATTGGTGAAAAATACCGGAAACTTCCGTTCACGTTATTCCGCGCGCTAATAACGCAAATGGACGTATAACTCCATCTACATCCGTCCCGCATTTTTAACGGAAATAGCTCTTGTGACATTTCACGGTGATTTAGAGCTATTTATTAATCCACGAGATAAAATGCAAGTTCTCGATCATATTTTACCAATTTATACTATTAAACTCGAGTGCGATGGCATACGGGAAAATTAGCTTGTTTCGACGTTTTTGTTTTGTATGATGCGAGAAAAGAATCTTCCATAAATTCCAATGATGAAATAAGGATTTGAACCTCACTACGAAGATGGGGAAGGAAAATATCCTTGACTCCTATTCGGAATTATGAAAAAAATTATGATTTAACGAGACTTAGGGCAGTTGTACATACGTCGTCAATTTTCTTCACCAAATTGTTGCTCGCCCAACTACGCAACGAGATATCTCTGTTTGACGTTCTGTTAATGTTGCATAATCGAGTTGCAACGAATTAGGCAATGGATAGCGTATTAAATATATTGTTAGCGGGCGTCGCGAGCTCAATTCAACCGCAGCGGTTTTTCCAGCGGTCTCGCATCCGGATAGTGCAAATTTGCGCACGAAACCACATGTTATTGGTCACCATCGCGCCACCAGACTTATCCGGAGGTGAAAATATCTGGTGTAAACTTGTCGGTAACATTTGCCGGCGTGGCGCGGCGGTCGAAAATTTGTCGTTACCCTCGCCACGGCCAGGATGAAACGCGTACGTATATACTGATAGAAAATTAGAATTATTCTTGGTACCAAACATATTCACTTTTCTATTTTCACCATAAAGGTATTTAGGAAAACCATTTTTTTTACTAACTATCATAGTATCAGTGATAATAACCTTAAATACATATTGTTACTACTATAAAATATGATTGGCACCGAAAGTAACGATAATTTTCTATCAGTGTGGCTGCGTTTCGATATTCACAGTCAATATCGAAAATCCAGTAGTATACGTAACATAAACTATAGATTTTTAGTACTGGCAGTAAATTTCAAAGCACATCTTGTATGTATCGAAATGAATATATCTATTCCCTGCTACTTTTATCATTTTCTTTCGACGTATCATTTTGGTCTTCAAAAACGACGAATATGCGAGCACCATCTTTTATCGATTATTCACAATACTTGGCGCTTCGTCGATTCTTTTTCTCGCGAACACCGAGAGAAAAATATATGATATTTAAAACTATAGAACATAGTTAAAAACTTATAGTCAAGAAAACCATAAATATAGTATAAATTGTTAGTGACGATGGTGATAGTAGTCTGAAACCACCGGCACCCTCTGTTGAAGCAGCACGTTCCTACGAAGATTAAACTGCTTTGGCTGACAACTATCCCTGTCAGCCACACCCTCATGCTCGTTGAACCTACCTTGAAAAAATTGCGGTCCGTAAAGGTCTACCTCGCTGTTTCTCGCTGCCGGTGCAAGGCCATCGATCGACCCCTGTGGGGTGCAACCACCCTCGAATGGCCGCATATTTTAAATGCGCGTCATATACACGCTCGCGCGACTCGATAATTCTTGAAAAATCTCCGAAGCGAGCCGCGCTTTTACGCGCGTTTGCATTTTTTTCGCGTCTCGTTTGATCCACCCGCATGTGAATATATTTTACCGGCGAATTCAGCGTTACAGCGAATCACGATCGCGTAATAACTAACTCGACGACGAAACTGCGGCGGGGACGACGGGTCGACGGAGTCGGGAGGCGGGCGGAGGAAGGAATTCCCCCGATATCTATTTCCCATTTGAAAACTCAAAGAATGATATGTATGAGATGTGCATTCGCAACGCGAGATATTTTACGGGAGAGCGCGGGCATCCGAGTATCAAAAGCACATCAGCCGCGACGTACCCCGCGCTCTTAAGCGTTAAATAAGAAAACGACGGTCGCTGAAACCCCCGGTACCGGCGGCATATTTGCAGCCGGTGTGCGCTTTGTAGTTCCAGCTAGATATCGGAAATGGAAAACGTTGCGCAGCAAAGATTCGAGTATCCCGAGTATCCTCCTCTACCTCTCCTCTTCTCTCGCGCAGCGGGTATCGCGGGAATAAATCACTTTTTTTTTATTCACGACCGTAAACTCGAGGGGAAACAGGGAGGGAGAGAGAGGGAGAGAGAGAGAGGGTGAACTCGCGGTCATAAAGGGTTTCGGGCGAAAGCCCATCCACGAAAGACTGCTCCAGGCGTGGAGAATCGAGGGTAAGGATCGATGAGGACCTCGACGAGCCCGCCACTGATAACCGGCCTGCCCTGTCGCATGACTGAACCGGAATAATGCTCGCTGCATGTTAAACCTCGCCGATAAGCGCGCACCGACGCACGACGGCCCTACGACGCGATAGCAGCGAAACAATATTCCCCCTTCCCCTTGTACGAGACGTAGATATGCGACGGATCCGATTTTACATCGTGCTACCGCGTCCGAGCCGAATTTCGAACTACGGTCACGACGCCCTGAGACATCGGTATTTTATTCTTCGATGCCAACAATGTGCAATTTTATCGTGGGTACTGGAGTCTTTGTTCGGAGGTCGGAACGTGCATACGTGATTGTTCCCGTCATTGAGTTCATTAATGAACCTCACTTTTTTTTTATTTTTAAGTTACACGCGCTTAGGTAGTACGTGTACCGGAATATACGAATATCGAACTCGATCTATATTTTTTGACTAATTATCTAAGTACGTTGAGAAAAAAAAACATGGAGAAAATATTATAGTAAAAATTATACAATATGATCTTTATAATGTTGGACATACAGAGATTGTGATCGGAATTATTATAGTTTTACTGAACAATGTTATGTATGTTTGACTTCTTATTATAAAAATATTGAATTTATTTGAATGTGTTGTATTGCATAATATAAAATAATCAGATTTTATTATGGCAAAGAAGAAATTTTGCAATTTCATTTTTATCGTATTTTCTCTACATGTCTAAAAAACTAACATTTATTTGGTAAATACTAATAACATATTTACTATATTAACAATATTTACTTGTATTAATCTACATGTGTTTACACTAAGAAATAATTCTTCTCAGATGAAAAAATATTTATTTTCTTAAATCTGTCTCTTCGTAGCTTTCCATGAAAACAATTGTTTATTCTATTTAAATAAAAGAATCCTATTCTATGAATCCTAATAAAAAAGTGCTATTTAAATAAAAGAATGTTTATTCTATTCTATTTAAATAAAAGAAAATAGGAGAGCGAGCGTAGTATAGCGCATTGGCCTTTACTATGCCAGCGGTCTCGGGTTCGATCCCGGCAGAAGCCAAAATATTTACACTCGCATCTCCTCTCGGAAAGCAATAGCAAACCACCTCAAAAGTATCCTTGCCAAGAAAACCTCTCTAAAAAATAGTGCCGTTCGGAATCGGCTATATAAACTGTAGGTCCCATATTGCCTGTGTATAATCAACGTGTGCACCACAGGCATATGAGAGAGGTCACCAAAGGCCCGAAAACAGGGGCAACAGGACTAACAAGAAGAAAAGAATATAGAGAAAGAAATTTAACCCTAGATCACTAAACTATCGTAAAGATTTTGATGTTTTATCAAATTCCTACCACGAACAATTTGCGCTCTGTGTTCAAATTCAGGAAGATGACAAGTAACTTTTATATCTTAATAATATTGTTATCTTAATTTTTAATTATTTTTAAATTTAATTATTATAAATATTTGTAACGTGATTTTTACTTTTCAATAAAAATGTTTTTTTTTTTAATACCACGTGTTTTCTATCAGTCGCAATTTTTACGAATAATTAGTAACATCGTAAGTCACGACAGTTTAGTAATCTGGGGTTAAGTAAATATGTTATCACAGTACCTACCAAATAAATATTTTTTTACTTTTTATTTTTTTCTTACTATCATAATCAATAATCTGTTGTAAGAATACAATCTTAACTTCCTTAAGTTTGCGTTAACTTTGCAAAAGTAGCTGGAGCCACAAATTGAAGGAAAGAATGAAAGAGAAGAAAATCATGCGTATTAATCAATCACTGCGAACATTATTACGATAATAACGATACCTTCGTACCGAATCGCACTTTCGTACTCGTTGTCGCCTTGAGAAAATTGTGATCCATAATATAAATAAACTCGACAATTGTATCTTCTCGGAAACGACGAAATCGAGCAGTGTCAGTGCTCACGGTATTCAGTCGAAAATGTACTCGCGACGTTGTCGCAAGACTGCTTTGTTAAATTACAACGAAATGTCTCCCATCAAATGTTGCTAGTTGTATTTGCGAACTGCGCCGAACATGACAAACTATCGATACGCTACTATTAAATTTAAACATCTCCAAATGGGTGTAGCTACATATCGGCGGGGAAAATGGGACTCACAGGGTGTGTCGAGGGGGTGGACTACAGCTGAAAGTCGTTTATCGAGTCGACGGCCCGGGGTGTATTCACCGCGCATTGATATGTAAAATTTATAGTTTTGAGGAGCTCACGGAGACTCGAGCGTGTGAGAAAAGCGGCTAAACTTCGAGATCTCCGAATGTCTCGGTTTGGCTTTATAACTGGCCTTGTACTGCCGGTACCAATGCTATACCGGATACGACCCTCCGGTACCGTCCGCTAATTCATGCCTCTACATATCTCTATCATCGTGTCTAAATTTGCTGCTGCGATTCGCTTTAAGACTATCGAATTGTTAAACAAAACAGACAGTCATAGAGGAAAGACAACGAATGTTGAAATTCAACGTAAAATTATTTTCGATAAAATTCTTACAGCTAATTAGACGAGTTTGAAATATTTCGAGCCTTTCGTTGGTTTGCGGAAAAAATTAATATCAATTCAAGACTTATATTATATGTATACAGGGTGTAATTTAAGTTGATACAACGAAATATCCTGAAGACAACAAAATAAAAAAAAAGAAGCTGATACACGTGTATTCCGTGATTTTGAGGAGCGATTATTAGTTTTCAAATGGCATTATTAGCTTTTTATGCATTAATTTGATATGTGCAAGAATTATATATAAGACTGAAAATCATTTAATTTTCGATCTAGAAAATGGTATAGCATATATAATGCCGGTTATATATACATCAGTTTGCAGTTTACCGTCGTATACCGGTGTTAATCTTAATAATCGGCGAGAAACGTCGATAATTAATGAAGTTTCGACAATGACAATCGCCACTTTAAGCACGGCTGCTCGTGCCAACACTTCGGTTATCCACGTTCCGTATTATTTCCGCGTCGATTTATGATATGCCGCGGGCACACTCCGAAGATACAACCGAACGATCGACAGACCACTGCCACGTGACGCCGGCTGCATACGACGAGCTATACGGGGAGAAGGTCGCAGGAGATGCGACTGAGAACGCGAAAGCGCAAAAGCGAGCTTGCTGCTGCAGTGGGTGAGAGTGGGGGACGGCAGTTAATTAGCCCCAGTTAAAAGCTCGGTTTAAATGACCTATTCAGCGCTTAGCGTAGAGCGAATTCACTTCGTCATCCCCTCCCCCTTTCCCTACCCCCGGGGAAGAAGCCGAGGAGCAGCGGCGCGTCGCATGCGCCGTTTACGTTTTCTCGCGTCTTCGTGATGCGTACACTTGGGTCGTTTTTATACTGGGAATTCCGTCGCACGGACGACAGGAAGATGTCGGAGGGATCTCATCGTCCTTCACGAAGTGCTTCCTTATTTCTAAAGAATCTCCGGTTACGAGAACGTCCCGTTACGAGTATGGGAAATATTTTTCTCGCGCTCTCAGCTCTTCGATAAATAAAAGGAATATCGTTTGAGAAATTAATACACACATATATGCGAAAGATGTTTCTATTATTGAAATCTTTCGTGCGTCGAGACTTCAATTTGTTCGCGGAAACTCGATTGGATTCTCGTCTGCTTACAAAGACGACGGCGGAGGATGTGAAACCGGCTTTAAGAGCTTCTGTGTTCTCCGCCAGCCAAGCTTTTCCTCGTCCCCCTTCGACCACCATTCGACCGCCATTCCTCGTATCATCATGACTAAATGAAATCCATTAGGAAATGGAAGAACGGGGCGAGACGGACAGTCGAGCGAGCGAACGTAATGAAAAATCATTACGATGACGTCGAAGCGTAGGGGAAAGAATTAACGCTACCGGCGAAAACGTGACATCCACTGTTCTGATGGGGATGTAGATGCTCTGTCGGTGAAACTCTGTCGCGGGATCAAGTAGAGCGTGACGATTTAACCAAGGCACACTCGAAGCGATAAGTTAGTTATGGAGACACGTCCTAGAGACATGTCCTTTTTATAGCCCAAGTAGAAATTCATCTAGTTTCTGACCAGTAACTGACCATGAATTCCGGTAACTAGCTAGTTTTTGACCAGTTTTCTTGGCGAAATTTACAGAATTTTACAGGTTTGGTCGAAGCTCACTTCATCAAAAACTGGACAGTAAAACTACACAGTTTTTAATCAGTTTTCAATTGCATTTTAACCAGTTTCTAAGCAGTATTTGACTAGTTTCTAAACAATTTTTGGCAAATTTCACGAGCAATTTTATATCAGTTTTTGATCAGTTTCTAACCAGTTAATTTCTCCTTAACTATTACAAAATAAATAGCAAAGATATATAATTGTGTGCTTATACGTTTTAACGATCTTCTTCATTTTAAAGAAATTTTTTGCTAATTTTATTATTACGGCCTTTGCATCGAGAGAAATCCTTTAGGGGTTGCGGCGCAAAAATCGAAGTTACCTAGATATGAAAGCGCATAAATCGTAGATTAAATTAATTATTATAAATAATTAATTTAGTGACCTCATTCATTCCAACGCAATTTTATAGCGATTATACTTTCTTGCGTCAAGAGAAAAGTCCTTTAGGGAGAAGGCTGACGTAATATATGCTTGGGTCACCTACGAATCTTGCTCGTACGATGTTTGTGCAAGAAGTAAGAGTTTCGTATTCAGCGATCCCATAATCGATCGGTCCGGTACTTTCACACCGTCTTAGCGCCGTCTTCTCTCCTTGCCCGCCACGTGATGATTCTCGTCCCTTCCTCACCGCCTCGCCGTCTTCACACTGCTTCCTCTTTTACCGGCATTTCTCATTTGAAATATGTCGATTTCCTCGTTTTCCACCAGCTCCACCTCGACCTACTGCCGCAAATGCATCGCGAGTTGTTAACCTTAGTTTGCAGTTTAATTACACGGGCAAATATTATCGAACTGACGGAGTTAATTAGATAATTAAAACTTGAAGGGTAAACTACTTTGCCCCATCGGCGCGCCCGTCTTTGAATATACATGAACATGTACATGCAGATACCGTCGGTGTCTGCGCGCGGTCGCGAGACGTTGAAAGATTTAAGACGGCCGGGATCGGCGAAGCACCGCAAATCGGAGAAGTTCCCGTTGCGTTTAATCTTCAGCTTCGTATTTAAGAGTTAGAGCGTATATGAGCGAAAAATAATTACGAGGAAAAATCTGTGCCGGTCTCTTCACCGAGATTGTTGTCACGCGCGTTTTGCTCCTCTTCTCTCGCGGCGTATTGAGAAAAATCCTACATCCCTACATTGAGAGAAAAATATTTCGTATTTGTATCTATAATCATCATGGTGAATGAATTATAATTGGAAGAACAATTTAGAAAAATGTAGCGATGTGCTCGATCGCTCGGTCGTGTCATTTTACGGACGTATCCTTTGAATTCGACGTATTTCGCGAGAATTTTGGGTATACGCTGCTGACATCAAACAATACAGTTGCAACGCATATAAAATTATTGTCAACGATCATGTATGTAATGTAGTCAGGCTTACTATAGTGTATGTGATAATATAGAAAATAATCTTCCGAATTATAATTATTTCAGTTAGGTAATTATTATAATTCCAAATGCTAAACATTTTTCTCAATGCACGATGCATCTGTTCGAAGAATCTTTCTAAGACGAATGTAAAGATATGATTTTACAGAATTCTTCGATCTACGATACAAATTTTTGTCCGATAAACCCCTCCCCCCCCTCCCTCACCCACTCTCTCTTTCTCTCTCTCTCTCTCTCTCTCTCTTCCTCTATCTATCTATCTCTCTCCTTTCTCTCGTGATTTACGACTACGTGACGTCGACATTGCGTAGTGTTGACAAAGAAATCCCTCAAGAAAGAAGGAAGCTGTAACGGCGGAGATCAAGGCCGTATGTTTCAGCGTCATTATCTCCGGTCGGCAGAGCTCGCGACCCTCGTCAGCCGGCGTTTATACCGCGAATCCTCCCGGATAAGTGAATCCCCTCAGTCGGACGAGCCGAGTTTAAAACGCTTTAGCCCGCGACCCGTGATTAGCGTACGCCATGTAGACAGACGACTGTGACTGTGATGGACAGATCAGAAACGCGTACGTACGAGCGCGAGGTGCGCGAAACTCGCCCGCCAACGCAACTCGACGCACCGAATTCAAATTTCCCTCATTTCTTGTGATCTTTTAGTATAAAAGATTCCATCAATGCACACTCATTCCTTAGCCATAGTGATATAAAAAATTTACAATCAGGCACATTATATCCGAATATTCGTGCATCGTAACTATTAATTACACTGGTCAACGTGAAAATTATTTAGGGAAGATCGGGTCTGAAAATCATAATTACAGCTATCAAAACACTTTGGAATACGACAAATGGTGCACTCCTTGAAATCTTCAAAATATGATCGCCATCTCGAAGATGAATTCATGCGCGCGCAATCGAGAGGCACAATTATCTGCAATACGACTGCAATTTAGCGATAAATGTCCATTTCTTTCGTTTCACGTGAGAATGCGATTTTGATATTAAACCAAATGCGATTCAGAAGCCAATTTTCCGCGTTCCGTGCAACGCATGATGCTAATTGAAGGTGAGAATATCCGGTCCGATTTATGTATGTTAAAGACATATATTTAGACAATTCAGCAGATACGGAATAAGTAGCAATCACGACCGCGTTATTATGCGATGTTCGTCAAGCGTATGTTAATTCACATAGGAGATGATGAATGCGGCGAAAAGTTCTCGCTATACCGGGTGACTAGGAATTACCTCGTACTCAACACATCCCATTAAATACGGGAGACTAAATTTCTAATTGTAAATTTCTACAGTACCAAAACATACTAAAAATTATACTATGGATATATTGTTCTTAACTTAATATATTAAGTCTTGATGTAGAAAAAAACGACGAATAATCCTATTTGTAGCATCAAAATAGCACAACGGAGAGAACCTTTGAAGACTTAACGTAGAACTAAAATTTCGACTCGAGAATTCTTCGTGGCTTTCAGTTTCACCTTCACTCGTGACTCACCTTTAATTCGCTAAAAGGAGAATCGTTCCGTATTCGATCGTTTATAATTCGCGTCGAATTTCGATGATTCTTCCACCGACTGAAAATCAACTCTCTGAATCCGAAGGGCTGGGAATACAAAACTGAAAAGAAGTGCAACGGACACCCAGTATACATGTAAAACGACGCTGATAGGCAAACGCAGTGCCTGATTCATTAAAGTTTACACCGAGGAAAGCTCTCGAGCGCGCCCACAGCAAAGCGCCCGCTTGTACAAACAATTGCAACGAGCTCCCAACTAATCTGGTGTGTCGACGGGAGCTGGTTGGCAGCAGGGGTAGGAAAAGGAAAAGGAAGAAGAGGATGAGGAGGATGAAGAGGAGGAGAGCAAAGTAGAATATCAACATCCTCCGCTCGTCCAACTTGAGGAATTCACTGCGAGCTTTCCGAGATGGTATTCCAAATGAAAACCTAGTGACGTATAGAATTGTGCCGACTGACCGAATTTAACTTTTTGAGTCTGCGGGAATCATATCACACGCCTATCGATGAAACAAGTGAAAATTACGAAATTGCTTTTTCCCCTTTATTAGAACAATACAGACGCACGCTATTTATTATTCATTATAATTACTCGGGTCGGTCGCCTATCTATTTTAGTACACGGTCGCTCTCGCTTCATCACGATGATCGGCAAACAGTGAGTCCAACTCACTATATTCTTATGTTTAGGGTAGTGAGTTACCTTTATTTTCTAACATCGCTACTTTACAATATGGACTTCTCAACCAAGTTCTAATTGCTATAACCAACACCGGCAATTATATTGATGTAATTGATACACCAAAATAATAAGTCATATCAACTATACACATATTTATCACACAAAGATAAATAAGATGATGCGTCTATGATAGTTGCTTGCAACTAAATATTTCTAGTTTGGCAGAAAAGTACGGCTAAGTATGAATCATACACAGAAAAAAGTGCTAAAATCAAGTAAACGTAATGTTTTTCAGCTTCTTAAATCAAGTAATATTTTGAACAATTTAAGAGCTTGTGATAAATACTTGAGCAATACTTGAGTAATATCTTAATTTGTAAATGAATTACTGAATTGCTGAATTAATGAATTATGTAAGTATAAAATTCTAAAATGTGAGTACTTATTCACAATTATGTAATTTTCCTTTTCCACTAAAGAAACCTTTTAAATTTCTATTTTTCTGTAAATATTTTTTTTTAATAAATCCTAATATTTTCAGTATTATAAATTTAATGTTTTTTGCAATTGTTTTAACACATAGAAATAAATAAGTAAATCTTTTCATTTATACAAAGGAAATATCATATTGCATATAGTCAATTATATGTCCACTACTACTAAAGATTTGCTAAAAAGTATTGGAGTAATCATTTTACCGGATCAAATAAATATTATTTGAACGGCAGCACTTTTTCTCAATATAGACTCAATGCTCGAGTTAGAGAGCGTGACAACTTCATATTCAGAACGCGGACTACGCAAAGTGTTAAACGATTCTAGAATGGCTCCAGATACTGTATTCCAAGCACTTTTGATAATCGATATCGACAATTGTCTTAGATATTGTTGCCCTCGATATCCCACTTTCTCCTCGTCTTACTTGACCAGATGGAAACCGATAACTCTACTGAACATAGCCCTTGATGGAAAACCGATGAACCTGGCGATTTAGACGGGTTTCACGCCCGGAGAGTCGGAAGCTAAGATATCTTCGCAGCGCCCGCAAGAATCTTCCACGTCCGAGCCGTTCGATTGACAATGCGATGTCTACTTTTCTGTTACAGGCATAAGCGGAAAGTGCAAAATCTGCTGCCGTGCAAGAGCGCGGCGGGCGCGGCGGCAGTCGGCGGTCGGGGTCGCATGCTACCTGACGGCCAGGCGCACGGGCCAGGCGGCGGCGGCAACGCCGCAGGTGCCGTTCTCTACGAGGACCTGCCGGACGCGATGTCGCACTCGCAGTTGCACAACCACCTGCCGACGGCGACGGCGGGCCACCACGGCGGCCAAGCGCCGACGATCGAGGTACGAAATCCCGCGGCGCCACGCGAACCACCGCTACTACCACGCAGGGAACGACCGCAACAGCCGCACCACCTCGACTATCTCGACTACCGCGACCCCAGGTCGATACTGCGCGTCCAGGACAAGCCGTCGCGGGCGGTCCTGGGCGGCTATCGGACCCCGCGGGCTCTCTTGGCCAAATCGCAAGGGGTCCCCTTGTCGATCGCTTCCCAGTCGCCCCCTCGGCCGAGCCGCGGTCCGAGCAGTCCGTTGTTGCGAAACGAGAGCAACTTCCTGCGGGACAGCCATTTGCTGCTGGCCACGCAGAACGCCCTAATCACGAGCCAACGGCCTCTCTCGCCCCCTCTGCTCGCAACTGCCGGGCCGTCATCCCCGGCGAGCCCGCTCGGAGAATTCGCGCCTTGCCGGGAGCTCGATGTCAGCCTGGTCTCCGACGGTTACCCGGCCGACACACGAGTCCCCGCGAGGCCTCGCGACTCCGGCATCCCCATTACTCCCACCCACCGTGCCGCCGCGAGGCGCCGTGCCTCCCCTGCGCGGCCGCCGTCGAGCCCGTCGAACGGGCCAGTGATCGCTGCTCGCAGGCGGCCCTCGGTCGACTCCGAAGGCTATTCCTACATAGACTTCAAGGACTCGGAGTTAGAGTCCGCGAGGCACGCCGAGGTCGCCGTTAATCCCGCCTGCAAGCGAGTAAGACCGACTGCCTCGCGATCCGGCTCGATCGACTCCGACGGCTACTCGTATATCGTCGACTACGCGGCCGGCGGCAGCAGGAGGGCGCCCGGCGCCGCCAGGAGGCTCGTCGCCGACGGCACCGAGGACGAGGTCTGTCCGCTCTGCACCATGCAGCAGATACACCACCTCCTCAGTCAGCCGGAGGACGTTTACCTGCGTGTCCAAAACACGTGACACGCGCCTTCCTGGCCGTCGGCTGACAGCCTTGTAGTGGCGTAAGAACGGACCATCGCTCTCTAAAGTGAAATCAGTGTATCATCGTTCGAAAACGTTGGAAAAGCGCTTGTGCAAGTATAGCACTGCAATCGCACTGTAAATTCAAGTGTGTCATTTCTGCGCACACCGATGTAATCGTGCAGTCGTATTTCACGCACTTTTACGCATATTGTCTTGCCACACGTTTTATCTGTGTTACTCAACGCGGTTACATACGCGCGCGTACGTACATTTTACAGGCTTATATTATATTAAATTACATGTTTAAAACGTGGGATTTACGTGTAAGGATTTCACATTTTCTTATCCTTTTTCATCTTTTCTATTAAAAAATATCATTAACGGCCATGAATATATTGATTTTTAATAATATTGAATCGATTAACCATGAATTGATTTTATAGAGAGAAAACTGTCTTTTTATTGCATACCTTTATGATAAATTTATTGTATTGAAAATTTACATTATTTGGATAATTATTATCTGGAAGAATCTTCCGGTCTTTTTTTTTTATTATATAGAAAACAATAAAAATTAGATTTACTGCTTAAGGAGAAAATCTTTAATACTTTTATCGAACTTTTGATCAAAAAACAATAAGAATTTCCTTCCCAACTTAATGCACATTTCTTCATAATTGCATTTGAAACTCACGTGTAAGAGGACCTAAAAATATGTAATACTGTTTCATATATATGTGTATCTTTTACATATTTACATCAATTGGAAATACACATTCCTTCATTTTTACACACTTTTTTATAATATATTAAACGTTTAACAATGTAATATGTAAATTTATTTCTTTATGCGGTAAAGCGTGTAATTTTTATACGAAAAATAAAATTATACATTTATCATTTACACAGAAATGTGTAAATTCATATAAATATTTACTTACTGTACACTTGGATTTATAGTGGTATTAATACAATATCGCTGAAAAAAACCTAGCTAATAGCAGCCAATGAAATATTATAGATTTTACAATGAAATCTTACTCTCATCAAAATCAAATGAGGTGTAAGACGTTCCAAAATATACTGACAGTACTGATAATACTACTTCTGCATCCCGAAATTTTCAGCGTGCTACAAGATGGTGAGATGTGCGGTCGGCGTCATGAATGTTGTATCATTCTTTACATGAAAAAATATTAGTGGCGCCCTCTGTACAAACAAGGTTGCACTATTTTTGTTGAAGTTTAGTTCACAAATTCTGTAAGTTGAATTGAGGTCCCTCTAACGGTTGTTTTACAAGTATAAAACCGACATAACCTTTATGACACTCGTCGAGAAATTATGATGGAGCAGAGCAAATATCAAATTTTGTGTGAAATTAGGTAAAACGTTCATAGAAACATCAGCAATGTTACGAGAAACTTATAGAGACAAAGCGCTACTATTCCGTTCATCAATTAAAGCATATGAGGACAAAGCACTATTCCTTGAATTTTTAACTTAGAAACTACAAAATGTCGGCACTTACTCGACATTTACTACAATACTCTCGGCGATTTCTCTTATTTCCGATAAGAAGATTGGTATCCTTTGGTTCAACGATTTTGTAAGGGTGTCAGTGTTATCAAGCCTTAAAGACCCCATTATGATTTTATTTGGGTTTTGGCGTCTGCAATTGTAATGCAAAGCTGACAAGCATATTTATGATGATTTACCGCTGAGTATTATCACCAAAAAATTAATTCTTCAATTAGCATCAGAATCGAGGCAACATGCACAAACCTTCTCAGCGATTAAAATTTTTCAAATTTCGTTCTCTGCCGAATAATGTCGTTATTGGCATTCCAAATCAAAACATCAGCTCCCGCTAGCTGCTAGGTACGAAATCGTTATGAAACTTATCAAACGAGCTGCAGGTTGGCCCAGGGAATCCTGCGTCTTTGCAAGGTTTTACAATCTCTCTATATTCAATAGAATTTAGCAACTCTGTTCTATTATTCTAAATAGTAGTTCTGTTATCGTACAGTGAAATATATATTTTTAGTTTCCCCACAGCTTTAGTTCTTCCGCATAGTTAATTTACGTTTTTTTTTTCTATTTCCTGTTTTATCCTTTTGGTAACGCTGAGGTTTGTTATTCGCTATTACGTAAAATCTATTGTGATATTAATTACTTTTATATTCAGTATTAAATAACATTTGTATTTAACGACAAATCGCGCTTTGAGCAACTATATAGTTTGTCCATCCCGATAAGGCTACAGCATAATTTTAAGATTAAACGAACCTGTGAAGTGAAGTTCGATTTTAATTGTGCCTCTGGTCTCGTCTGGATGGACCTTTCCACCCAAAGTTTTCTTCCCCTCCCGCTATGTAGGTCTCTTACAGGCGATTTGCTTTGAGATTTTGGTAAGAATGAAGTTATATGCGTGCGCAGCGCTGCAGGGCGGGCGTAACGCGATGGAACGTGTGCCTTTTTATTTTAAGCGAAAGTTATGAACTCTGTTGATAATGAAGACAGGAAGCATAACTGCATTGTTTGTCCTTTCGGAGGAGACCAGAGGCATAATTAAGATCGAATTTCACTTCACAAGTTCGTTTAATCTGAAAATGTTTGCAATTGTTCCAGACGGGAAGCCGATATATCGGCTCTAGAGCGGTTACAACTTTTTTATAAATCATTATGGTACATATCTCAAAGTTTTAAATTGAAAACTATAGAAATCGTTCGCAAACCACCTCGTCCTTTAAATGTTAAATGTGTTTTTTAAAATTCTTTACCTGAAATGAAAGCTATCATATTTTTAATGTAATTTTTCAGGCGTAATATAAACACCAATGGCCATCGTGTCACATTAAAATATTTGAAATATCTTCTTCATCATTTGATGATAAACCTTGAAAATTATATATTTCAATAGAATTTATAATACTTCGGCACACCAATTAACGCAAGTGTTAGATTGGATATAATTCTAATTTCACTTTTACACACTCTTTATACTTTAGGTAGATTATATCGTGTGAACGCACGTTATTTAATAATATTGCATGATATTGCAAATGCATTTCAATTTTCCAAGCATTGATAGTTTACCAGCAATCTCGAAACAACTGAAATAGGTTGATTTCAGTAACAATACTGTCAGTACTGTCAGTGAATTTTCGGAATGCAGTTTATAGGAAGAACTAAATGGGATCGTTTTCGCTGAAAATCACCGAATGCTCACAGTTATCGGTGAAATACATTCATGAATAACGATTTGTCCTCCGCTAGATCTAGTGAAATAAGTCTAAAAAGATGTCTATCTTGTTCTGATTAGGAGAATTTTCAAATAAAGTCCGTATTAGATTATTGAAAATTAGAATTTGCCCGACCGAGATAACAAAATCCAGTCTACCCTGTTTTGAATTCTGATCATTGATTCGCAATTTTTAATCCTAGAAACCCCTTCTTTCCACTGTTTCCCATTAATTTTCCCCAACGTGTGATATTTTTTGAAAATATATACATGTCGCCATTAAAAAGCCTTCGAATTTCCCTTTCTTTAATCGCTAAACGTCTCCAAAACCGTAGGATCAGGAGCATAGAATAAAGGGTTATTTCTAGGGTTAATCTCCAATATCAGCCTGATGAACTACGAGGTTTATATAATTCTTTTCGATAGAACAGGATGAGCTTCTTTCGGACTCGCTTCATTAGATTTAATCGAGGATGAATTGTTGGTCGTCCATGAATATATGTTTTATGGATTTGATCGGAAACGGAACTATCACCCTGATTCACTTTAAGAGAGCGCCATCTCAAATCGCGTACGCGCGAGTCCCGCTGAGATCTTGGACGCGTCTCTCAGGCACACGTTCCCTTCCCACCAGCACCCACCGGGACATACTCACTTCGACATATCTCATGGACACCGTCGCCGTCAGTTGCCAATCGCGCACCAGGTCGACCGAGACGCGACACGACGTGACGTGACGTGACGCGCGGTGTAGAAGAACGCAGCTGCGTTTCGTCTGAGGTTATCGCCGTAAAGACCCATCTACATGAGACGCAAGGCGCAGAACGCAGGTAGCGCGATTAGACATGTAGCATGACGTATTTCCGGCCGTTAGAGGTCGCAGGCTTTAATACACGGAACGCACAGAAGTTAGGCGAACTTCGATTTTCGTGTCTTGCGTCGAAGCAACCAACCAATCAGGATGTATCTTGTTATTATGACATTCTATTGTTTCATTGGCTCAGGCAGAGTGTTCGCTACGTATCTATGTAGATTACGTAGACGTAGAAATCTTGCGGCCAGCGCTCGTTTCTTGCGACTTGCGTTCTGCGTTTTGCGTCTTATGTAGATGGGCCTTAAGTTATATGGCGGTCCTCCGGGTCCCGGCGAACAGGCGGAGCATCCAGATGGAATAATCTAATTGACACTGACGCTGAGGCTGTGCGCTTCGTCATTAGATTTCCGTTTCCTCCGCGAGAGCACCGCTCGTTATGGCTTCTGCGTACAGGACACGGCAATGCTTGCCGCGCGGCGAGAAGCGAAGGTAGCCAATCAACGTGCCGTTTTTCCACAAAAACTATAAGTTTATTGGCTGCCGCGTCGCTTCTTGCCGCGGCAAGCATTTCCGCGTCTTGTGGACAGAAACCATTACCGACTTAATACGCATACTTTGCGCGTTTGTACATTTCGTATTACTTTGAGAGAGAGAGAGAGAGAGAGATAACGTTGAACTGCTTTAGATTTCGGGGAAGAGAGCGTGAGTAAATTGTGATAAGCGTGACTATTCAGTGTTCGTCGATCTTTTATAATAGATTCCAACAAATACCGTCTGGATATTTGTGAAGAAGCTATTGGCAATGTCTACTAACGGTGCAAAACGATTGTTTCCGTCATTTGTGAGCGCTGACTAATTTGGCTTAACACGATTTATCTAGGATAATTTGAGCCAGTGACAGGGGTGGCTACCCAGAACTTTCGAGACGCTTAGATCACACGATGCTTTTTCACTAGCCTTAAAAGGATTGTAGCGGCTAGATTTTTCACGTTTCTAGGGAAATCGTAGCTAGAGAAACGGCGACGATTTTAAATGTATTATACTTAAACGCGAATCTCGTCTTACTGTATTTACTATACGATGCATATATATAAACTATATGGCATGCATTGGTTGCGTCTGGAAAAGCATCTTGTTACCCGAAAGTCAGACAAACAGAGAGAGGGAAAGAGAGAGAGAGAGAGAGAGAGAGAGAGAGAAAGAAAGAGAGGAAAGAACGTAAAAATACCCAAAGGCAATCGCGATACAGTTATTCGAATACGCTTACTTCTGTAGGAGAAGGGAAAACACGCAATTAAGTTACTGCATGTGATAAACAAGAATAAGCCATTCAATCATTATTCACTCTTATCTCTCACGCGGAGGAAACGATCTGCAAATGTCTGAACTCGCTCGACGATATTCGCGCGTGTGCGCAGGGAAGAATAGAGAATTCCACGAACTCTCACGTGTGAATTATCGGCTGAATGTCACGGGTATCATGCGAGATTTCACACTTTTCTAGTTTCATAACGAGCGTTCGTTTGTTCACCGCCACTGCCGTCGACACGGAGGCGCCTTGGCGGGCTAGTCAGTATTTATTTTGTTACTTCAGAGCCGCGTGCCCGCGCAACCCCACAAACTCACAAGTTGGATTCGGGAGAGACACGTGACGTGCAAGAAGAAGAGATTTCGGGAGGATTGCGATGCATAAAGACGAAAGTAAAAATACAACGAGGGGGGGGAGGCAGGAGCGAAAGAGAGTGGAAAAATGAGAACGGTGGGCGCGCGGGGCCTTATTCGTCGGTTATGCGGGCACGGCGGCCGGGCGCACTCCATGGTTGTAAATAGATTAAAGATTTAGACGCGTAAATTTTGTAAATAGCATTCACGGAGGGGTAATTGATAAGAATCATTATACATACATGTATAGACACACACACACATACACACACACATATGTGTGTACATATATATATATATAT
>NW_014554384.1:1629265-1642372 GCF_001313825.1 Dinoponera quadriceps | reverse complement strand
TATATATATATATATATATATATGTACATACGTGTATACATATTTACATACATACATACATACATACATACATATATATATATATATAAAAGAAAGGACGAACACGCAAAAGTCCATCGAAGTATCATGAGGAAAGAGTCTTCTCGCGGAGTCTGATTTTCCGATCTGTAAATTAATCACTATCATTAAACTAGTAATTATCGTTAGCGCCATTATTATTGTCATCTTTATTACTGCTACGATTATTATTATTCTTATAATTATTATTATTATTATTATTAGTGCCGTTATTTATTACCGTTAACGTACCTTGCCGGTCGGTCGACACGGTGTTCTGTAAATAACGTCGCGAGCTCGACGAGGCGAATAACAAGACGACGGTTCTGTGTATATTTTGAGTNAGAGAGAGAGAGAGAGAGAGAGAGAGAGAGAGAGAGAGAGAGAGCGGGAATGAGAGAGAAGGAGAGAGAGAGAGAGAGAGAGAGAGAGAGAAAAGTTGGAGGAGGTATGAGAAAATAAAATTACTTTGCTGAAAAATTTGACGAGGAGTGGTTATTGACCCGGTCCACAATCCCGCTCCATTCCTTACATCCTTTCGCGACGCGCGCGCACGATAGATGGGAATCGCGAATTATTTTAAGCGAAGAAATCAAGAGATCAGAAAGAAAGAAACTGAAAGCTCCGTCATACAACTAGAGATATAGAGAGAAAGAGAAAGAGAGATATATATAGTTTTTTCCTCTCGCGCGTCACCAAATCGTCTCCCGATATACATAATGACAATATATGTGGACACGGAATAACCACTTCTGTGTTCAAACTTTTCTGCTGAGAGAGAGAAAGACTTAATGAGAAATACAACTTAACACAGCCAGGCTCCGTAGGTTGCGTCGACTGCTTCGGTACTTCCGGCATCAATCAGATAACTTTGATGGACGAAAAGGTTCCTTTATTAAACGCGGAAAATGTCTTACGCGCGCCGGCAAAACCGTAGTAGTGGTTCGTATTTCCGAGTAATGTCGGTGCAACCAGCTTGGGTTCCTTCCTGAGACGTTCTCATATAAATGAAAAGAAATGGAGGGAAGAAAGTTGGCCAAGTTCGAAGGTAGGAACGCGTTCTATGGGATGGGCTACGAAAAGAGAATGAGGGGGTAGGATTTGCAGGGTGAGAGAGCAGAGGGAGAAAGATTGACGCGTCACCATTGTGCCGCGTCACCTTTGCTCTCCGAGCGATTGCCATCTCTCCTGCACGGACAAATAGATCTCTAATTTCGCAAATGGAGTCGAGCAAATATCCAGGCGAAGCGCGCGACATGGCGCGAGAAGATCTTCTTCTGCTTTCTCTCCGTGGCTCTGTGTAATTTAATTGCCTCGCGAAGGGAGGGAAGAGAAGTCGCGTCTTGCGTCCTCCCTGTGTTTCAGGCGCCACCAGGGGCGACTGTTACTACTCGTACAGTGAGGGATTGACGCTCGAAAATCGCTCGTAACCGTCCATCACCGATTTCATTTGCTCACGGATTCATCGCCGTGCGGGACGCGTTAACGTTTAAAGTAGTTGGTCCGTAAACATATTTTCTTAGGAATCTTCTCAAATTTTAATAGTATATTAATTTAAGCTCGATCTACACGCATATACAACTAAAAAAGTATTGACCGTACCAAAACTAAAATAATTGAAGTCAAAATTAGCACCACTTACACGTATCATAGGTACAAAACCGGTTTCCGATATCATCACGCTTTTAATTCCAGCAGTTAAATTATTTTTACGATTTTAATAAGAAACAAGAAAACGATAAGAAACTTGTAAAAATATTATCAAAAAATTACTAGATCATTGGTCAACCAGTTTTTCAGAAATTGATATTAAAATACACAATCGACATGGTTAGTACGTAACCTGTAAATATTTCGCAATATTCTGTGCGCTATATTTCTCTTTGTACTTCCTAGTGAGGCATATTTTTCATTTTAAAAACCTATAATATATACAAAAATACAAAAAAATTTAACATCGCAAACATTTCTCTAGTAGCGTACATTCATAAATGCATATCGGTACATATGATATATTCATAAACATAAGTCTAACACGGGCAATTTCAGTAAAAATATAATACAACAAAACGTGAAAAACGATTATGTCTTTATGAATTTTTAATTATATAAATTTGATTTATATTTTTTTGTTATAGAGTCATAGCTGTGCATTATATATCATATTTATATACATTTAGCACAGATTTGTATGTCGAACTTCTTCGTGTGTTGTATCAACTGTTATCTTCCTAATAGTATTATTACGGAATAGTATTACGGACCAACTACCTTAGACGCTTAAAAAGAAAGTGATTTTTCAAGATACAGACAAAGACAAGCCCGAGAAGTTCACGTTTTGATTTTAATTAACTTAATTGAAAACAGTCCAAGATCTCAGCATTACAATCGTTCTTGTATTATTCGGGAGATATTTGATTCGCTGCAAAAATTCCTGAAACATATTTCATTTTTCATATTATTTCTATGACAAAAAATAGGAGAAATGAAATTAAGATAATAATCGGTTTCGCATAATTTTCAACTATATAAAAGAAATTGCACTTCAATTTTTAACTAGAAGAAAGAAATAGAGGAAGGAAGAGAGAAAAGTTTTGTAAATTTCAGAATTGAAAATATCGAAGATTAAACTTATTTGCAGATAAAAATGAATCCGCAATCAACACGAGGGAACGTATACGTTGTATATTTTGGAAGATCTGAGTTTTATTGTGAAAATAAGGACAGGTAAAGGATGAAACGTATTCTTGCATTGAATAACTGCACGATCGGTTTCTATTAAAAGTTTTCAAGTCCAACAAAATATCGTTGCATTAATTTCGGTTCACATCTCCGATTTTGTTCTGAGAGTGAAATTGAAGTTTACGTTTGAGTATTCTTAATTAACCCCTTGCCTTACCGATGAGCTCCGTAAAATCTGGGCCCAAGAAACAGACGCTGACGCTCGCCGAACGAGCCGAAGCGATGCGTGGCTTATATTTTTAATATTTTCTTTCCTTTTCTTAAACATTGTGTTAGGGTTTCTAAATTAAATTTGACTGAAAAAACGAAAGGAAGTACAAAGCCACAAGTAATTTTGGACGTTTGTTTTGTAACGCAGAGTATACAAATCGCAACTCTAGTGGCGTAATGGTAAAAACTGACGAACTGATTCTGAGTTCTTTCTAGCGGTTCCCTACTGCCGCGATCGTTTACGTTTCAGCCGTTATTTCTATCAGCCGACACCACGAGTCTCACTCGTGACATTCATGTTTGGCCCGGGATTGTTACCACGAATCTCACCCGTGACATTTATGTTTGACCCGAAATTGTTACCACGAGTCTCACTCGTGACATTTATATTTGGCCCGAAATTGTTATCACGACTTGTCAATGTACGGCAAAGGGTTAACGAACCCGGCGATTTTGATAGCGCGTCAATTAGAACGTATCTTCACTTGACACTCTCGTCTGAAGCTTTTCCGCACTCCAGGTCTTTCTCCGCCTATGCTACGTGACAGCTTGTCGATCGGTAAACAAGAAGTCGAAGCAGGCTTAAATATTTGAATTTCAGCAAATCAAAAGAACTTGCCAGACTGGAAAATCCCGACAGTAACGTGTCACCGATTTGCCGGCCATCTTGCAGCTCGTGATTCCTCAGAAGAAGCCCTCTTTTCTCTAGAAATGCTTACCATCGACATCTTCTCGGCGAACACAAAAAGAGACCGAGTAAAATTCAAATATTTGAATATTATTAATCGTGTCCACATGAATGATATATGCAACTTCGTGAATTTTTCAAAAAGGCTCAATCGTCGATTTAAATGATTCAATTTCTCATACGTCAAAGGAACATCCTCGTTTCTGCATCTGCAAACATATTTCCGTTAATCTTTACACACATAAAAAAATATAACTGAACGCATTAAAGAAAAGTACTCTGGATTATGATGCGACGTTCTTGTCGCTCTGTTCGGCATTCAAATCAATTTTATAAGAATTTTGTAGAAAAGATTGGTGTAAGGATCGTTCTCGCTGGGAAAGTGTATCACAGGTTTAAAATTGCAACGTCGGCTTTGCCGGGGGAAGAGAGGGAGTTCCCGCGTTTGCTTTCTCTCTCGCTCTCTCTCTCATTTTCTCTCGATGTTGGCCAAACAGTAATTATTTCGTCCGCGGGCTCCTTTTACCGTTATCGATCTTGTCATAAATCTTGCCACTTGCAACCGGATAAACCTGTAGACGGCCAATCCGCCAGCGGAAGTCTATCGATCTAACATCCACCTGTTGTTGGCTCAATTACGCGCGCTCTGCCGCGTCGTTAGTCCGACCGGTGTATCCGCGGAGCAATAGCGACACAACGACGTGGAGCTGGCCTCAGACTTAGAACCTAATGCAATTGGCTCAGTAACTAACAATTATCAGGTTACGGTAATGCGACACAGTCACGACATATTAGCACGCACGTGTGCGCGCGAAACGCTCACACAGCGGCGGCGAGCATGATATTATCCGCAATATAGGACGCCACAATCAACCAATGCTTAAGTTCAGGAACGTCCTGTATTCGAAAGTACATGCCGAGAAACACTCGAAATGGACGAATTATAAATTCCGTATATGTTTTTAGAGACGTCACAGGAACCAGTGAGACGCAAAGATGAGGCGCGATTCTTCTGAGTTTTCGAGAGAAAGAAAGAAAGAGAGAGAAAGAGAGGAATAAAAAGTTCAATGAAAAAGCGCTTACATCGAATAAAATATTATGAGACTATTGCTATTAATATCGTGCTTATACACGCGATGGGTGAAAAGAAATATTAGTACACTCGATGTTTGTCGGAATAATCATACAGAAAACATTGATAATAGTTTCTAGTTTCGGTTTGGGGTTTTGTTTTACTTGAAGACGTTCCAACTGAATATCAGTGCATTGCGACTTACATGTATATTTTTTTCAATTGCTATATATATCATAATATATTTTTTAGGCAAAGTAAAATAATGTTAGTTAAAAAATTAATTAAATTTCAACGGTATTCCAGAAAGTCGGAAAGATAAATATGAAAAGTAGCGCTTGCTATCGATTAAAATATTGTGAAATACGTGCTATCAATATTGCGCTTATACAATGTGTGAAAAAACATATTTCTGTACTCCATTTTTCTGTACTCCATTTTTGTTGAAATCATTCGGTAAAGACGTCGATAATAGATATTATTTTTCAATTCGTTCGGAGAAAACGTCGATAATTGATATTCGCTTTCAATTCGTTCAAAGGGAAAATTACGCGCGTTCTCATGGATTATAATTGCTTTCTATCCTCGCCGAATCATATAATTGAGATTTTAAAAGTCCATATTCGACATGTATTCCCAATCCTTAACTAATACGCCCTACAAGATTTCTTTCAAAACGCATTATGTTTTACATATATACACACAGCATCCACTCTCGTCTGGAATATGACATGTACGTAATATTTAATTCATACGGATATAACGTTGTGCATTAAACGGTACAGAGCCATTCAAAATATATGCGATGAAGGTATAAATACACGGAGAAAATGTCTAGTTAAATTTAATTAACAATGAACGCATTAATTAAAGGAGACAGAATTTCTGGTTCTTATATTAATCAAATTCGATTCTTGTAACCAGAAACCATTCTGTTTCTTTCGACTAAAACGCGTTTAGTTTATTCAATGTCAGATAAATTCAACCAAACTTTTTTTCCACGCGTAATGAGAAGAGAACAGAAAAAACCTGGTTTTCTTATAATTACAGTAAATAGTTCGTTTTTCTCACATTATATTGCTATATAATTAATCGGAACAAATCATAATTCACACAAATCACAATTGTGTGAAACCTGTAGCACAGAAAATTTCTTGAGATCTAATTGGGATCTAGTCGGATTTCTTATAATAATTATGAATTCTAGTTGGGAAATCTACGCAGTTTCTGGTTAGAAGTATAATATTTCACACGTATGATTCTAAGTTGTTATAGATCATATTTGATCACAATGTTTTTTAAAGATTTTTTCTACCTTCCATTTTACACTATGATTGAACAAAATATACGAAACACTTTAAATATTCACACCTGATACATACTTATGCGCACACACGCATATACGCAGGTTATACGCACACTATTAAGTATATTACACATTAAAAATATAACCCCGTTTATTAACCTCATATTCTGATATTCGATCAAACTGTCATTCTCGATTCTAGCGATAGCAATTGTACGAAGCAAACAATTCATGGTTAATCAGTATCGCAGAAAAGAGACTTCATCCCATGTTTGAAGTAAGAATGGAATACCCAAATGATATTGTAGTGGGATAACCTATTTGGAGGTAATTTTGGACATTCTAATCGAAATCTACTATATCTGGGAACATGAGAAATTTCTATGCGGAAATTGATACTTTCCAGTTACACGGATGTTACAAACGTCTCCCATAATCAATCTCACGACGATTCAATGCATCACTGTTGCTAAACATCTGAAAACTTGTTTTCCTCTCCACTCTCGCATCCCATCCTCTTCCTCCGGAGAAAACGTCTCCGACGAGAACTCCGTCGCAAAACCGTCCGAATCTTCCGATCGATCGGAATTAATTCAGAAAAATCCCCGATTATTTATGTCGCGAACTTTCGCAGTAAGTTGCAAAGCTGAGTCGGGTCTCCGCCTCCCTCCTCCCCTCGCGCCCTTTTACGTCGGCTAAGACGTTTTAAGTATGCACTGTCGCCGACGTCCAAGAAGATCTAAGTTTAGCGTTTGGTGCCGGCTGCCTGCGGGGGCTACGGGGTCATTAAAGCGATCAACTTTTCAAAGACCCGCGAGCACCGCCCGGCCATTATGGAGGACGTATAACAGACATAGAATTTTAATACTGCCGGAGAAAGAAGAGCGGGAAGAATTGGAAGAAGAAGAAGAAGTCGGTCGCGTTTTTACACGTTTCATCTCTTCGGCCGAGTGAAATTCGCATCCGGTACTGTAAAATCATTAATATAATCAAGTTTCAGTGAAACTGACCGAATATCGAACTTCCCCGCCGGAATATTGAAAATTTCTCAAACGTATGGAATTTTGCCAACTTGCATAACTCGCCCAAAAACTCGGCGGTTCTTTCGTGAGGGCGAATGCGGGATTACCTGATCCGTTATGGCGGATATTCTAGAATGGAATTAAGAAATAATAGAATTTTATAATAATTTAAAATTAGAAGAGACTCAGAGGGACAGAGAAACGGTGAAAAATGCAAAATCACGGGTCAGTTTGTACGATTGAGCGTAACGTACGTTTCATGACAATTTCGCTTATTTAGATTGTCAATTAATGTGAAACGAACTTGATTATTCATCTGGAGATTAGAGAAAGAGAAGCCTTCTTACTATTTTGCATCGTATAAATGAACTATGAGCGGAAGTTCAATTCAGGAAGTTCGGTTCTGCCTTCGTTCTATCTCGAACTCGCACTAATGGTGCCTAACTCGATTCCGTGAGGTCGAAAGTTGGACACGCAACTTGGTGAACTCGTAACTCGACTTTCGAGAAATCCAATTCTATTTATCGTATATGAGATTGAGGTATATATCGCGAATATTTAAGTAAAAATTACCTTATCATCGAAACAAAATGAACCGTGAGAAATATATCTCTACTCTACATAAAATGTACTTGGGTAATTTCGGTTAAAACGTCAAAGTATACGTTTTTATTATGAGATATATTTGGATCTGGGATTCGGATTGGACCGGAACCGTTAAATTATTTTCGGTCTACATTTTTTTTCGGTTCCTTATTATGATTCTTATTCTATGATTTATAGTCTTTTTCTTTTATTTCGTAATAAACTTCTAGCTCTGACGCAAAATTAGATAATTACATATTATTATTTGCTGTTTTCATGAATTCCAGATATAAAATGTTATTGGAAGGAACACAAACTGAAAAAGCCGAAAAAATCAAATAAAACATGTATGGATAAGAAACATGTATGGAAACCTCTTATGGACTTTAAATTATAATGAAAATTTAAATACAGATGGCGATAGAAGTTCTTCAAGTGAAACAAGCTGTACACATGATAAATTTGAAACATCTTAAAAGTAATTAAAGGAACGACAATATCATTTTCTAAATTCACATCTATCGTTTAGAGGATCAGATTTCTATTTTTTAGGACAAATAGAAAATAAACTTCCAACATACGATGTTAAACAAAAGAGATTTAATAGAAGAAGTAATATATTAAAGTTTTAGGAACAGAAAAATTAATCTGAATTGCATAAGTTAGCAATGATTCTACTTTACTTGCTATTCAAGTCAGCACTTAACTTTTCGATTAGTTTTTTTTATTTGTAAGCCGATAGCTCTTTGCACGATTAAGTCTGAAACGTCCTATATAGATTTAATGTTAAAGTACACTATATTAACATTTAATTTATTTTAATTTTGACAAGTAGACACTCGAGAGTTCATAGTTACTGTAAAAAAAGACGCATCTGTTGAATCAAACAAGCGCGTTTAACGTTAAATTTGTAGATTTAGAGAATAAAGGGCGAAAGGTGGTTTAAACATTTAAAAAATCGCAAACACTTTAACAATAGCTTTTGCAATGTAAACATAATAATGAACCTTGTGTGCGTTTCTAAGGCTACGAGTATTTGCTGGTAAGGGACTCGAAGAATGTTTCTTTTTTCTACGGACGATAACACCGCCTCGGGGAGTTCAATAGAGGGAGTGCGAGAACCGTTGGCTCCTCTGCCCAGGTTTCTTCCCCGCGCGAACCACCAAACAGCTAACTCAATTTCGGCAATTTGTGGACTCGCGAGAGAGCATTTAACTCTTACAAGCACTTGATCGCATCTGTAGATAATAGACCGCAGATAGGCACTCCGCGCTCAGAAGTTGTAGGTGGATAAAAAATCGAGAGACAGATAACATTTTAGAAATTAGGTTTCTAAATATTAAATCGTAAATCGCGATATTAGATTCAAACTTCGAAAGTGTAAAAATGGCATAAAAAGATGAAACTTTCCGCTCCTAAAGAATGAGATATTCGAGAACTGTCAGATTTAATTTTAATAGAAAATTTAATTGAATTAATTTTATTTATTTATTTAGATTTCTTTTTAACTAATTTTAATTTTTTAATTTAATTTTTATGTCTTGTATATACATATAAGGATTCATTTTAATATACCTGTTTTTTCAACAGGCATTAGTACATCAGAAATAAAAGATGTTTTTTGTGTTTTTCGCAACATTTCGTAACACTAAAAAAAAGTTTTAGTAAGAAGATTTTGAGGGGAATAATTAATATTGAATAATTAATATTAATTGGCTTGAGTTAAGAGCGGTTATAGTACCCGTTAAAATTCTGGAAAATAAGTCCGGTACGTTACGCTATCGAACAATTTTATTCTTCTACTAAAATTTAAATGATTATCCCTCCATTTGGCGACGACTTTTATGGCCTGTCTTTCTTATCAGTTATTCACCTTTAAATTTTTCAGTATTTTTCTTTATTTAGAAATAGAAGATGTCGAAAAATATTCCAGAGGCTTCCAAATTTGTCGTCCTACGGCTACTGTGATGTAATAATGCTAACAAACCGTGCACTTAAATGATTAATCATTTGACGCTACGTCGTATTGGGTGTTTGAAAATAAAATGACTTAGTTTTACATTTTGCCAAAGTGTAAGGCGATATCCATATAAAGCTGGTCCGTGATGCTAGATTATTTTCGTGATATGCGACCGACCGACCTCATGAATTGCACATACACCAGTTGACAGGATACATTCGTCACTTTTATCCATTTTACCTTCTTTCAATATTTTATGAAGTTCACAGAAACGTTCAACCTTCAACCTTTCGGCCCACGCTACCAACGCGTTTTTAACGCGCTTCTCGTATTCATCTTGTCCTTGCGGTGGTGTATGTGATTGCACGACAAATCTCACGAAATGTGGAAAATAGACACGGTATATTATATAAGCGATTTACATTCGCATCCGATCGAATCCATTTACTCGATCGTCGAGGAGCAAGCGATAGAAAGCGACTCAATTCGGAAGATATAATTTTAGATAGAGTTGTATATATCTTTGCACGCGACACTTCCACACGTTATCAGCGATATTTCAACCTTTGCGCATTAAGAGAGAAAGAAAGGCGAACAGGTCGAATTTACATCATATCCCGCGATCGCAATTTGCTACGTGAACGGCGACTGTTCAGAGATGAAAAATAGCTTCGTAGAGAGTAAATTTAATTCATTAATATCTATGTTGACGTCTCACGTGACGTTGATGGCTCCGTTAGATAAAGATATCGGCAAAAATATAATTGCAATATATTAATAGGCATTAATATGTTAAATAGGTTCCGTTAATACAAAGATCTGGGAAAATTTTTATGCGGATTACATTGAAAAATGAGTTTAGTTAGATCTGTCTAATAAATGGACAACGTGTTTTAATTGAAGGTAACAAAATTTCTAGTTCTCATGAATCAAATTTTATTTTTTTATTCAGAACATTCCGTTTTCTTTAATTAAAACGTGTTAAAAAATTAAAGATTAAAAAAAATTGTGAAAAACAAAAAGTGGAAGCTGACAAATAAACCGTTTTTTCATTTTTCTCGCGCATTTTTCGTGTTACAAGTTTATCATTCGTGAATAATATAACACAAATCTAGTACAAATCAACGCAACTGTCAAAATAAATAAGTTCGAAATGGGGGGGGGGAGGGAGGGCTAACTTCTTCAGGCTCTCGATATCCATCCGTAGGAAGCTGTTGACTTTCGATTGGAACGTTCTTCCTCACCTTTCGTATTCTCCTGACTTCGCTCCATCTGAATACTACTTATTTCTCTCTTTAAAAAATTTTCTTCGGGACAAAAATTTTGGGTCTATGGAAACCCTTAAAATTCATTTCGATTAATTCTCTACTGTAAGAAATTTTCTTATTAGAAACTATGGTGTACTTCTTATCTAGCTAGTTGACTTTTCTAATATAGAACCACTAGGAGAAGTGAGCGTTTTATTTCTAGTTAGCAGCTAGGAACCAGTATTACCAAGCAGTAGCGACGTAAAACACAACTTTTCTATGTCATGACTAGATCTAGTGATTGTCTAATCATTAGATTCAATACTTGCTCGAGAAACTCTTCGCTTGCTGAGGAAAAATTTAACTTTCTTTTCAACGTTTCGTAAGATTTTCACTTTCCTCCGTCTCCACGGGCCAGAAAATCGAATTCCCCGCGATTACGCCAGTTTCAATCGCCGTATGTGTGGTATCCGGCGGAATCACAGGACGTTATGGACGCGGGCGAGTAGGAGTGATAGCGAGATAGATTGCGGATAGCAGCGCGCCATTTGCGCCAGTTAACGCGATACGGCTGAACCGGAGAACCGGTGGCAAATTCGTCTCGCAAACCACCACACGGACACGGATACCGTCGAGACCGGAAACCGCTTGCGGGAGGCGGCGGCGACGGCGACGACGGCGACACGTAAGCCGTTGCGCAAGAGTACGCGCAACCACTCGGACGAACTAACTCGAGGTCGGGAGGATTAAATCGTTGACACCTGCGATTATGTCGTATATTGCTTACACGTTTCCCGTCTATCAGGTGTCTTGATTAATCCTCTGAAGCTGCATAAAAAGCCGGTTAATTATCATTCAACGCTGTGGAATGAAATACAAGGATGATGGCTTAATTTTTAAACGCTCACAATTTGTAGGTGCGGCACCGAGTTAGAATTGAGGTTGTATTAACGGTAAAATCGACTGATCTCTCTAATTTAGAGTAACACGTAACTTTTAGCTTATCATAAAAGTGTGAGATTCTCAGATTCTCAGATTCGTCTCATAGCGGGCTTACCCATTACTTTAACGATTCCGGATGCATAATAATTAAAATCCTGTCAACATGCTTCATCGATTCCCGGCCTTGGTAAATATATCCTCCTTCGACGTATCTATATTATATTTTCCAAAAGAATATAAATCATGCAAATCTAAATACAATATGCCGTTTGAAGGTAATTCTATTAAAAGTACAATGAATAAAAATATACTCTCATTAGTATCTTGTCCTCTCTCTCCTTTGCATCGCGTTGTTCTTTCTCTTTTCAACTGACATCTTTCTTACATCGATAGATGCTGGATGTCAAGGAGGGCGGTAGAGGGGTATTTGTCTGCAGCAGCCCCGGTCCTGATCCTTACATATCGCAGGACCTCTATAATCCTGTCTACGAGGAGCTCAGCAACGGTAAGTGTCGATAATCGATGTTTATTTTGGTTGGCTTTGCACCGGTGTCCTTTTACGCGTCGCGGTTTTCTGCGCTTTCAACCAGAGATCCTTGAGGGCAACAATGTGACAGTGCATGATAAACGCTCACAGTTTTATAAAGAGAATTTCAGATAAACACACTTGAGCTCGAAATACGCGAGGCTTCAGATCCAAATTAAATTTATCGATCAATTTCCCCTTAGTTTTTTGTACAAAAAGAGAGAATATATTCGCTGAAAAGTTAGAAAAGATTTATAATAGAACGATATGTATATTTTGATTTGATTTGGGGCAGGCACTTTTACATCGAATACATTGCAAATCCAAGTGTATAAATTTTACACACAAATTGAAGTTACTTTTACATATTTTTACGCGAGTTAGTTTGCTACATATTTGTTGCCTGTGCTTTTTACATAATTAAATGCATTTGTGTTACATATTTGCATATTTAATTATACATTAAAACTGTGCAATTTACGTGTAAAGATTTTATATTTCTTTATTCTCTTTCATTTTTTGTAACAAAAACTATGTATCATTATTATTAACCGTAAATGTATTGAATTTTGTAAATAAAATATATTTTATTCAAAAATATCATTTTATAATAAACTTATCATGTTGTAAATTACATTATTTGTGTAATTATTATTATTATTTGGAAGATCCGGTATCGTTTAATTACAGAGAGCATTAAAAAATTTTTTTTTTATTAAAAATGAGATATATTAGTTAGAGAGAAATCTT
>NW_014554384.1:1623495-1629000 GCF_001313825.1 Dinoponera quadriceps | reverse complement strand
CTCAACTTAATACACATTTCTCCTTAAAATTTATGTGTAAGAGAATCTAAATGTGTAAAGTTGTTTTATAAGTGTATTTTTTTCGCATTTTCATTAATTGGAAACATATATTCTTTCATTTTTATACACTTTGTACTATATACGGTATACTTTGTACTATATATGGTACGGTATATGATGAATTGTGTTAAATTATACGTTTAAATTTATATAAATTAATTTTTTATGTGCATTGAAAAAAAACTGCTATGTTCAAGAAAATATTTACTAAGGAATATTGTAGTAATTTATTTCATTTGGATTAAGTATTACTTGAATGTAACACGCTGGCGAAAAAAAAGTGCTACATTCTAGTAATATTTACTTAATTCAAATAAAATAAATTACTACAATACTCCTTAGTAAATATTAATTTGAACATAGCCATTTTTTTCAGCTTGAGAAAGTGCACACAATTTTTACATGGAAAATCAAATCACATACATAAATGCATAATTTTATACACATGAGGATATATACTTATTATACACTCGGATTTGCAGTGGTAGTCTTTTAATAATAATTTCCTCGAAACTGCTTAATAGAAAAAGAAAAAGAATGAGCACACATACACACACGCGCACGCATACGCACACACACACACACACACACACACACATATGGACACAAACCTAAGTATAAATGAATGATTGTAACGAGCGATATGTACAATAAATAAATGGATCATTGGCAAAACTGCCGAAATATCGTCCTGTGTGCCACTCGAATAACGCGCCGAAACAAACTATTCCCATGCAAACGCAAATCACGCACTCTCCTTTTAGATGAGACTCGCCTCTGAAGACGCTGAGGAGCATCTTCGGGGTCGAACATGCCCACGGGAAACATATAGGTAGGGCGTATACACGAGTTTTCGAAACGGTGTGTTTGTGCCTGCCGGTTGGCTTAACACACGATTAACATACGGCTGCGTTGAACAGCGTGAAATCCGCCGACTAACGCGCCGCCTTTGCGAGGCTTCCTCGTTTGCTTGTCCCTTTCGGCCCTATGACACCGTATGTGTCCCTCCTGCCGGTCTTGCTGCAGAGCGGGACTACATTTATCAAAATAATCCGACAAATTCGTGTATGTCGCGATTTACGAAAAGATGTATGGCGCACGTGGAGAGATTTATGGAACAAAAAGAGTCGATGGAACTTTTTAAGGAGATTCGTGGAAAGAATTTTGGAACTGAGAATCCGCGTGAAAATCGGAAGGTTCAGTCTACCGAGGTCTACATGCGGGCTCCAACAAATATCCGAAATTAAAAGTGTGCAGAGAAGGAACTGCCGTAGTCGGACGTCGATAGAATTACAAGGGGGCACATTCGTAGGGCGATGAATGGGCAGCGGTGCTTATAAGTGGGAACAAGCGTCTAGAAAAGTCCACGAATCTGTTAACATTAAACCTACTACGACTGGTCAAACGACCGGTTTGTAATTTTTTGCAAATGCAGATAATTATTCACTCATCCTCGTGAAAGATCGATTTTTTCCCGAAAATTTCTTAATTTTCTATCCATTTGTGAGCGATCACTGTGAAAACGCGCGAATCAGATTTCGACAAACATGATTCCATCTTTCGCTCCTACTGTGATCTTTTAGTGATTCTCCTTTCTCTATCCCCTCCCCCTTCGGCCCCTCCAGTTATTCCGTTCTTCTTCACTGTCGTGAATTTTACCGAAGAGATATAAGCGTGACACGACCTCTGACTTATACTTCCCATTAGTTAGACGGCTAATTAGTATGGTGATGAGGCTTTTGACGTTTGACGAGGTCTCGGTAATCGAATATACATGCTCTACCGCGTGCATTAGTTGCAACCACGGACCCGGGCCCGTGTATACATATGCCATGCGCGTCGACGTTCTCCAGTTTCGAGACGCGAGCATCGATTTCGAAGAGGGTGGTCTTGTCCCTCGCGGGCTTGTAAAAACGTTAGGGAATTCTACGTATCGCGCCGGTATCTGCTCAACGATCACTTCGATGAGGAGGATAAACTACGAGTCGCGGAATCTACAGAACCCGGCTCAAACTGCGCCTGTCAAATATAGAATCTCTTATCATCGAAAGAATAATCGTACAAAAACGCAAGAAATAATTCGAACAACTCTCGTTAGATTGTGTTCCATTACATGATTAAAGGTTCTTTTGTACGGTATCGATCTGTCATCATTGTTTCGAATATTCTCAGCTGAAAATTATTGATCACATATATTGAGAGAAATCCCACTAAAATTAGCTATTTTCGGCATAAGGCGGATGAGTCGTCAATTGTACACGGGTAGTGGTCAAAAATTCAATTGTCTTCTCTGCGTTGTTTGTTTTTTCTGCGCGAATTGGTGCTAGATGATGCGTGATCTTGGTGTTTTTGCGATGTTTGCATTTTTTCAAACAATTTGCAAACAAAAATTGTTATGTATCACTCAGCATTAACTGTACGATGAATTTTAAGCACAACAAAATACAAGACCGATTTTCCTGAAGAACAAGGCAATAATTTTCTTGCCAACGCTTCGGCTGCGCTTCACTTTTGTTGAATATGCCTCGTCTGGGAACATTCATATACTCGATTGTCGCTTATTTTCCGATTTATAGCAGTAAATCCACGATTCGCCACCTATTATGATGTCATACACTGCTTTAGACCGACCGTGATCGCATTTTTTGAGTATTTCTTTGCTTCGTTCGACAAGGGGCCTTTTCTTGGACTTCCGTTAAATTATGCAGATGTCAAAGATAATATCAAAAGTGTTATTCACGAAATCGAGCCGCAATTATGCGAAAATGTGATGCGAGATTTCCTCCAAAAAATGACCATTTGTAAAAAAAAGTCGAAGCGGCCATTCATCAGATATCGTGTTCCACACTTAATCGTACGATCTGCATTGGAATAAAAATATTACCATTTTTTCAAAAAGAAACTTTGTTTTTCTAATAATTTAAAATGAAATTTCTTAATGGAAAACCCTGTATATAGTTAAAATATAAATAAATATTAGTACAAAACTTCAGAGTTGTCTTAGAGTTTTTTTCCAAAAAAAGAATTCTAAAAATCACAAAACGACGTTTTAAATAAGAATATCCCTTCAAAATTATCGTCATTTTCGGCTTCAACGATATCTTCTGACTTTAATTCAACAAATAATAATAGTAATACGCATGTAAGATTGTCACTGACACTGTAGTAACATTTGCTCGAAAAATGGTTCCTCTGACTGTAATTCTTTCATTTGTGCGATTATGGTTAGAAATAGCAAAAATTTTCTTCTCACTGTAATTAGCTCCAATAGCACGTTCGTCCAAGAACGCGCTATTTGTCTAACTTCTAATTAACTGCTGCCGATCCTCCTCCGATTGCCGAAGAGATCGACCCGCGACTGATCTCCCGACCGTTCCTGTCCGTTGCGCTTGAGCTAATGAATTTCGTCCTGATCGATCTCGCAGGGGACCATCCGGAGACGGACGAGGAGAGCGAGTTGAACGCCCGCAATCGTCTGCATCATCACCATCATCACCACCGTCACCATCACCGGGGCTCCACGTCGAAGCCAGCGAGCGAAGACGAGTTCGCCGAGGATGAACTGTCGGTGGGCGAACCCTCCGAGGCAAGAATGCTTACCTCGAACAGCGGCCCTACCTGGGGCACATGTCCAGCCGGTGGCAGGCCACCGCGCGAACGACGCGGCAGGAGCCCCAGGAGCCTCGACCGACGCAGAAGAGACAAGAACCATGACGTGGGCGAGTTCCACGAGGGTATGCTGCTGGACGCGCTACTTCAACTCTACCCTAGCGTCGCAGGTAACCAAACTGAGTTTATTTTATCACTTTCTTCTCCATTTTATCTAAGAACAATTATATCCTTCCGTTAGATTTGTATTATCACTTATCCTTTAGGAAAAAATTAGTTCTTTTCCTTGATTTTTTTGGGGAAAACCCGTCGTTTTAGGAAAAATATTAAGTGATAAATTTAATTCCCGCCGCTGGCTACTAGAGGATGCCGGCTCCAACGCTGGCGAGTTTCGACGGTGAAGTCGCATGTCTTGTGTAGTTTAAACATTGTTGAAGGCGATTCGGTCCTCATAGGTTAGATTTCTCGACGCCAGAGAGATTTTCCAGTCGATTGAAAATGAATCGCGATAAGCTGTTTTCTCACACGTGCTTCTTCATTACTTCGATCTCAAGGAAACCGCTGAAACGCATCGCTTTTCGAAGTGTGTGATGAAACTCTATCGGAGAGAACATGTAGAGTTTGATTTGAACGCTTTCGAAACGGTGATTTTGATGCGAGAGAAAGTCCCGGACGATAGAAAACATTTGAAAACGTCGTTACTCCAGTGGCATGTCACGGGAAAAATTCATAAGGAAGGGACATATATGGCTACCACATGACTCGTTGGATGACCCGAGAAATGTTCTGTGCTGAAGGCAATCTGTTGTAAGATACATTTCCGAGCGAACTGACTGGCGTGTTCATTTTCAGGTGTAGCCGGTGCCCGCACGGGCAACAGCACTCAACGCCAACAGTCCGTCCCATCGGTGGCGCACAGGTTACCGTATTTCGTGCCGCCGTTGCCAGCCGCGCAGGCCCCGCGGCTCGAAGAGAACCCTTACGAGAGCGTGCCGGTACTGGGTCCGTTGCACCGCTACTCCAGCCAGAACAAGAACGGCAAGGAGCGCTCGCGCAGCAAGTCCGGCGACAAGTACAAGTACCTGTCGTCGTCGCAGCAGCAACAGCAACAGCAGTACAGCGGCGACTACTACGGGCTCCAGGGCCAACCCGACGTCACCGCGCCGCTCTACACCCAGGTGGGCGGCGAGTACTCCGACACGTACTCGCAGCCGAACGACCGACTCTTCGGCGACGACAAATACAGCCAGCCGGTGTACTACTCCAACACCCGGGACTCGGACCAGGTGAGCGCCGGCAGGCTCTACCAGGGTCAGCCCGACAGCAGCTTCGGCAGCGACAGCGGCTACAGCCACCACACCTCCGGCACCACCGGCACCAGCGGCACCCGCGGCAGCAACTCCAGAACGAATCATCGCAGGGACAAGCACCGGAATTCGCATCATTCGCATCACTCCGCGGATTACATCGTGTCCTAATGGAGCATCGACTCTGCACATCGGGAGGAAAGCTTCCCTCGGAGACGCGTTCTCGCCGTAACATAAGAGGAAAGGATGGGGGAGAACGGAGAGGGAGAATGCGAAATCTCGATCGTGTTTCTTACAAGTCGTCGAACGGCTGACAAGAGGCTGATGACGAGCGTGCTTATTAATCCGAGAAACTCCTATTACGCAGGGAGAAACGCACACCTCGGCTGTGTTGAACTGTGTTGTATTTTGATACTTCAACGTCCACGGTTAAGAGTCAATAATAGTACCTCCATCGCCTCGGTGAATCGGGTGGTAGCGGTTAAGTGCGTACACATGCGCGCGCGAGAGAGAGAGGGTGAGGGGGGGG
>NW_014554384.1:1593770-1623489 GCF_001313825.1 Dinoponera quadriceps | reverse complement strand
GGGGGGGGGGTGGAGGGGGAGGGGAAGGAAGAGAGAAATTCATCGATTAGCGGAGTACGAGAAGAACCGCATACGAACGACGATTCAAACTTGATGAGGGGAAGGACACAGTGATCTCTTAGTGATTTATATAGCCCACACGCAAGACTATTTAACAAATTTCTTTGTAATCCAATGAGACTCAGGCTGGTACCAAAGGACGCTAATAATTACTTTTACCTTTTTTAGTCTGATCTTTTGTAATTTACACGTAGGGAGCGGTTGTCGCACGAACGAGTCGATCTCGTTTCTCGTCGTAACGTTGTCGCCCGCGAGGTAGTGCGGCTATCAATCGTGATTTCCATCAGCGCCGGGTGTACCCTCAACAGTAGCAGCGCGATGATTATTATCGCACTTCCGAGTAAACGATAGATACTTGGAAAATAGGCAAATAGCATGAAGTACTCGAGATCGAAATCCACCGAGGGTAAAAAATCCGCACGGTTTGTTTCGGAAGGCGCATCTGAAGTTTGTCGAATCGACACTTAATACGTGTGTCTTGAAATTAAAATCTATGAAAGAATAACGAGTGCAAACATTGGTATCTTCCACTGAAATATATCTTGGTAGGGAGGAGGGAGAGAGAGATTTCCTTTTACTGCGGGATTTCACCGTAATAATCCAGATTTTCAAAGAATCGCTGTCATTAGAGAAAACGAGTATTTTGAGTGCGTCGTTAATCCGATACAGCCGAATTTTGATAAGAACAATGGGACTATGTGTTAAAAACGTGTTATTGCGATGTATATTGGATGCAATTCCGAAAATCAACCAGGAGATCGCGCTGCACATGTCGTACAGATTGCGGACCCGAAGGGGCTTCGATTAGGGGTGTTTCATAGTCGTACAGATTAACCGATCCACTGCCAGACTAATCCTAAACGGTCGGGCGTGTCCAACCGGCCAACGAGTTTCATACAAACTTTGATATGACGAAACGTGTAATTAAATTCGTCCCGCTTGCTCGTAGGGACAAATCCGGTCGCGTGTACAGGAAACGATAAATTACCGTGTAGTACGTCGCGTTTCTAGTCCGATGATAATCACTTTTCGTATTAACAACGCTTCAGGAAGGCTCCACGCGCTGCGGCACGCGCACGTTTTAACAATCTCGAGATGTAGTAATAAACGAACGCACGCACGGTAGAGTAATAGTGAGCCCTCGAACTATGTATTCTATATTTCAGCGGGAAGAAAGAACGATGCACGTTGGAGTCTTCGGCTAAACCGTACAATGTAAATACATATATATTACGAATGTACCACGTACGAATATGCGAAATATGTGTAAAAACCAAGAAAAATCGAGCGATTTTGGAGTTCTTAGTACGAAATAATTCCGTATAGACATATTTCCCGGTGCTCAAGCTACCCGAAAAGATAGCGATGAATAAGATATGCGCTTGAAATATTTGGAGAAATTACCGCTACGAATTTATTTCCGCATTAAATTATTTTAATTTTACTTTCATATTTTATATCTTAAAAGACATTTTGCGATTGTGATACGGGAAATGTATATTATCGTTCGCTTTTATCCGATCGGTCGAATTAGTTCTCGGCTCTAGAACGCTCTACAACAATTCCGGAACGGTCTTTTTCGACCGAAATTGTTGTTCAGCTTCACTTAGCACGACACGATGTAGAATACTCCTTGAGCGAGTCGTCTCGTTTAGACTCCACCGTGCACGAACGACTACGTACCGTAGACGCCACCGCACGTATTATAATGCACTATCGTCACTACTGCCGCTGGACATTCGCATTGTCACGGCTAAAGAATCAGGCGCGCGCAAGCCTTTTATTTTTGTAATTGCTGCAGAGCATTGCAGAGACGTCGGGTGAAAAAAGCGGTTCAGAGGAGGGGGGATTCGAGCGGAAGATGCGAACAATTCATTGACTCGGCTCGCGTACGTTACGCGTTAACCGCGTCGCTCTTTTCTACATCAAACGCCATCGCTCCATCCACGGATCCTCCTCTACGATCCGCTATCATGTTTTCGATCGCAATCGCACAGAGAAAAAAAGTTTGCTTGAATTAACGTAATAATGAACGAACCAAAAATGTTTCAGTTGAGAGAGATAGATGCTTCATATAAATCAGATTCGATTCCTTTGACCAAGAATCCTTTGTTTTCTTGGACTAAAACATGACCGGTTCGTTCATCACCGCGTTAATTCAACCGATCCTTTTTTCTAAGTGCATATTTTAAAAAGCGAAAACCATTGTCACTACACTGGCTGCACTAACGGAGCCGGTGTTACTGCCGTTAATAACATAACGAGGGTCGCTGCATCATGGGAAATTCAAGAGCCGAAATTCACGATACTAACCGTAAACCTCCGGTGTGCAATCTCGTCCCCTCCCCTCATGCTCCAAATCCTCGTTTCGGCGAATGCCGGCTTTATCGCGGACAAAGGCCCGGCCGGCTGACTCTAGCGCGCAAATGATGCAAATTATATTTTCACTTGTTATTCGCTATACTATTATCGCAATCGAGCTCAGGACCGTCATTATATTACGCACTGATATCAATGATCTTCGACCGATGTAACACGAATCGATTGGTAGTCGCACGGTAAAGACGACTCGCGGGCCGCTTCGATTTTCGGTAAGCCGACGTTAACTTGCTCCTCGAGGTGCTACTTTATCCCACCATAGAAAAAAACATTATAATCATATTTGTCTGTAGTACGATTCTTTCGCAATGCGAACGTAATTACAGGTATTATTGTAATTCTGTATTATATAACTGTGTACTGTAATTTCTTTTGTAGTCTATGAAATGCACACGATTCTGTGTGAAATGATTGAAATGATTTTATTTGTTACATCAGTATAGTCTAATGCGAAAGATAAAGCATTTTCGACAAATCATAGTGTTAGACAAATTAGATAAAAGTAATGTTGATACAGAGACACTAATACTTTTTTTGTTCTTATGGTGGAATGAAATAACGCCCGAAGATGTGAAATGATCAAGTTTTTGAACATGTAGTTCCGAAAAAGTCTACTAGTCGATTTTCGTGAAATTAATTATCCATTAATTAAATAACAAAATTTTTCCAAACACTTCCGAATAAATATATTTAAAAGTGTGCACATGGAATTTTCAAATGTTTACTGAAATTGAAACTTGGTTTGAGATCGTTCCGTAACCATGTCTAAATTTTTGAAAAGAATTAATCCGTTTCAACATTATCCCAGTAATTTTTATTTGTACGAAAAATCTGTTTACGTGTACATTTGAAGAAAACATTTGCAACATGTTTGACAGTTTCATGAGAATCGCGAGATGCATTTCGGAATTACAGCTGTTTTGAATAAGGGAGACCGGGTCTGAAAGTTATAAAACTTATATCTCACATAATAAATAAAAGAAAACATTCTTCTTTATAATATAGTTTGCTTGTATCATGTTAGTCGGATATACGAAATGGCTTACAGTCAAAGCGTATTGCATATGGTATTTACAAGCATTTTTTTTCTTTAATTGGATGCGTGAGTAAATTTTTTCTCGTCTCTATTAACGTTCTGTTGGTTTCAGGATTACCAATCGCAATTTCTCTTTATTTGTAAGAAATATTATACCTTTTGCTCATTTTTCCAGTACTTAATTCATAGTTACTACAACATTATTTATAAATATAATCTCTTTGATGGAAAATGAACATTTGGGGTGAATTGATTCAAATCCAGTAAGACTGGTTGTCCACGTTTAAATAAACAATTTTTTCAACATAAAAGGCATGTGACAATTAATCTAGAATATGGAATAAGATGTTACATTTGCGCGACCTTGTTTACGATTAAATAACTTCTTTGCGGATAAATACATATAAGATTAAATAATTGTTTTCTTTTACGTAAAGCGTGTGGTTGCATTATAATGTACACGATATTATGAAATATTGCAGACAACTATTTGTTTTAATCAATATGTAAAAAGTGTGACGACCAGATCCGGTCTCCCCTACAATGTGAAATAGACCAAGACGAGATTGGGACATGCACGCGCGCGCGAGAGAGAGAGAGAGAGAGAGAGAGAGAGTTTGTGCTGAAATGTACAGAGGCACACGTTAGCACATCGTATAAATACCGCTATCTCTTATACATACCCCACGTGTAAGAAAGTAAACGATAATTGGCAAGCCGTGTAAATAGAACCGGGGAAATTCTACCCGTGTGTAGCATAGTTGTATCATAGCGATATCGTTACCGAAACCTTTTCCCGTGCGTGCGTGCAAAGACGAAAAAATTGAAATTTAATATATATACATAAAAACTATATATATATAAAGAGAGAGAGAGAGAGAGAGAGAATGTATGTGTGTAGTGTGTGTACGCGCATGCGAATGTGTGCAAAAGAGAAAGAGAGAACAAGAGAGAGAAAAAGGGAGTAAGAGAGAAAAAGAGAAAGAAAAAGACGAGGAGATATAAATAGGATAATATAATTTTTAAATTATTTGTAACGGCGGGCGCACACGCATCGCGACTACAGCAATGTGACGAAATGCGACGGAAAGGAGAAAAAGACGGAGAACCGACTAGATCTTTCCTTTTTCGGAGCGAGAAGATGAAAGGACGACGCGTCGGGGGCATCGTATGCAAAGGAAGAATCTTATGATCATGGTTCCTCTTAAGCGTCGGGAGTTTCCCCTCTTGCTCCCCGAAATAGTGCACGCTCTTTTTCTAGACGCGCCTAGAGCGAATACCTCAACACAAAGAAATAATCACCCTGTTGTAAATATAATTTTATATACGCGAGGCTGCGACCAGAGTGGTTTGCGCGATCGACGCAGCGGGGCTGGTTTAAAACCGTCGTATAGTTAAAGCTTCGGGGCCCAAAACGATAGCACTGTCGCTGAAAGCAAAAAACTTAACTCTCGTTCCATGAACGTGAAAAAACATCTAACACACTATGAAATTAAGTAAATTACTTCAGTAAGATATAAAGCCCATCCATACGATTACGCCGCATCAGATTGTTCATCTTGCTGACGTTAACATTCTCGTCACCGGTAACTTGTGGCCAAATGAGAATATATTTATGAGAGAGAGAGAGAGAGAGAGAGAGAGAGAGAAATTGGGAAGAGCAGAAAACGAATCTGGATTTCCAGAAGTCTCATGTAAAACGAAGGCATCGTAAAATCTTTCTTGTTTTCCAAAAATCGAAATGAGACCGGCCCCGTAGTATAGTTTCGAAACGATATCCCACGAATATTAATTCGCGAATTGAAATTGCGCGATGCGACGACTGCTTGTGTTTTTCTATGGAAAATCCGAATTACCCAAGTTTACATTGCACGGTAGGGACTTGTTGATCGCACAACACTAGCGGTGAAGTTATACCAACGTGACATTCTCGCAAGTCATGCTCTCGATTGCGGATTTTTCACGCCGATCCTGCTAAATGCAACAATAATATTCGAAATAGCACGATGCAGTTTTCGAACTCTTCGTTATCGTTGTATTTCGCATCTAATTGCACGGCTATTATTCTCGTCGGTCTAATAAAGAGAGCTCGTGAGATGATAATTACCGATTTTAATATTATTTGCGTGAATAAACTTTGATATGAACTTTTGTTGAGCAGAAAGAGAAAGTGCGTTTCTTAAGCAACGTTGAGAAAATTGAAGTTAAAACATTCTAGAGGAGTAACTAATATGTGTGAGTTTAGCGAAACGCTATATTAAAGATCGCACAGCTCGACAGCGTGCCTGAATCGTAAGCGTGAGATCGCTGCTTCGAGTTGCAATGAATGAGTTTTCTTTTTTTAATCAGAATGCAATTTTCATATAAAAAATTGTAAATTACATGGGTTTATACAATTTTATATTCTATTAAATTCTATCAAATCCTATTAAATTTCTATTTATTTTCTTTTAAAAATGTTCATTTTTCCTTTTTTACGTTGTCTTGAAAATCCATTTTTGGAATTGTTGTCTATTAAAAATAAAGTTATTAAAAAATGTTTATATTTGGGAATATAAGAATATTTTGAATAATTTGACTTTTTAAATAATTAGATTTATTTTAAAACAGTGAAAAATAAATTGTAAAAAATATAAACTATTATTTTCAAAAATAGAAAATATATACAATATCGTATCATTTGAAAACTTTCTGAAATCAATTTCTTAAAAATGATTTGGGGCAACTTAAGTAATATATTACTAATAATCTTCTTCTAATATTCCTATAACAATTTGTTATATCCTCGCGAAATAGATGAATGTAAAACATTAGTTTTTGTACGATGCGCAAGACATCGTTTATTATTTCCTTCCTACAACGAATTTCATTTTGTCTCATGTATATGTACTGGTTCTTCTGCTTCTAAAAATTAATAAAACATTTTTTATATATTTGTGTTTTTTATGTCAATTATCCGAATTTGTTAATTTTCAGGAATTTGTTAATTTTCAAGAAATGTTTAAATAATTTTATTTTTAATAAATAACAATTTCAAAAGCGAATTTTCAAGAAAACCATTCACTGAAACTCAAACCAAGGATCTCGCACTTATGAATCAGAAGCGTTACCGCCGAGCTACATGGTCATTGTTAACGTTTCGCTAAACTTATACAGTACTCGAGGTTTTTCAACTTCGATTTTCTAGAAAACACTTGAGAAGTGCGCTTTTTCCTTTTGTTCAATAAATGTTTATATCAAAGTTTACCCATACAAACAATATTATTTAAATCGGTAGATATACCGCCTCGTGATCTCTCTTTGTAAGAATAATCCAAATGCCAACGTTCTATAAGTGTGCTGCTAATTTCTATTACGTTTCTATTACGAATAATTATCTTCTCGGAACGCATTGTCGATTACTTGTCCAATTGCGCAGAAGATAAATTTGCTAGATAAGTTAAATCAGTCACAGAAACGTGAGATAATCAAGTAATCTCATAGTCATTCGATCCTTGAAGTAATAAAAAGCTACTTCTTTTGTCAATAACTCCCCGATTTTCTTTTCATAAACTGGCAGCTATTTACCAATAAAGTATTATTTAATTAATTCATATTCATTTATTAAAAATTTATTTACGTTTTTCAAAGTTATTTTAACATTAACATAAATTAAAGTGAATTTTCAAATAAATATTAACTTTGATATGAAATAATCAAATTGACTAAAACCAAATGTTTCTATTACGAATAATTTAAGTTAAAGTAATTAATTTCATGTGTTAATATTTCATACGTTAAACACGAGAAATGTGTTCTTCAGAATTATGTTGAAACATAATAATGTAACATTTATTTTATTTATATCACACAGATAAATATATTCCAGCAACATTTTTTATAAGTTACTTTAACTACTCTTCCGCATATTTTGAACTATTTTTTATGTTATTCTAACATCGTACTTTAAGTTGAAACAACACAAATAAATGTAAAACAAACGTGTTTGTGTCAAATAATTAATATTTTCAATATATTAATTAAATAACACACGACGAATATTTTTATTTTATTTTAACACAAAATTGAGGACACTTTCTGGGACGTACGAAAGATGTTAAAAAATAACATTTTATTTTTTACTGTATATATCTACATTTAAAACTCATAGGACTCGAAAATAAAACTTTCATTCGGAACCGAGGAATTTTGTTAATTCTATAATAAATTGATTAGATTTCTTATATTTTCTTAAATTAATTGAATGGAACTTTTCCGTCAAGCGTTTCGCCGAAAAGCACATTCGCGCTGAAAATGAAACAAAAATATCAATTCTGGCTACATATACGAAAAGAAGATGAGAGCAGTTATAATTGCCGCAGATTGATTTTCTTGTTAAATAGATAATACAAAAGTTCAAGAATATATGTGATATTTCCAAAACGCCACATTCACTCTAGATCCGCACTCGTTTATTCTGGTATCTGTTAATTGGATTCCTCTCCACGTAACGGCGATTATCCGTGAGAGCATGACTGGCTGGAGCGCGGGGAAGAAGACTGAAGGAATAAAGGTGTACTTATCACGCACGATCAAAAATAAACACTGCATACAATCAAAGCGCGCACGACTCGAGTCGCCGCGAAAGTGTAAAACGGCTCGGAGATTAAGAAAGTTCGGAACAGAGGGAGGGAGAGAAAGAAAGAGAGAGAGAGAGAGGAGGAAAGGAAGGGAGAGAGAGAGAGATGTATATACTAGAGAAAGTGACCAAAAGAGGCAGGCTCACGCGCTTTTGTATTTCATCACGTCCAAGTTGGTTAAGCGATATTTATTTTTTGTTTTTATTTTTTTCTTGTGTACAGCCTGTATGATATATACGTCAGAAGTCTAAGTTATTATTTTTATTTAAAGAGATGGGAGAAGTCTCAATCGAGCACATCGTTCTTTGTTGCAAAGATCGCAATTGATTGTTGCGTATCGAGTATATAGTAATGAGAGAGTAAACGATGCGTGCGTATAAGTGAGCCATGCATGATCTGCAAGTAGCGTGCCAATGTATCGAAAAGACAATAATGTTACAGACAAGTCAAATTTCTGAAATATGGCTTAAACGCGCCCAAAAGACACCCTATTTTTTCTTTTTAGATATCTTTCAGACGTCTTTAAGAGGTTTTTCAGAAGTTTGTGCTATATCTGGGATAAGGCAGGTGCATTTACGGGCGATTGTTTCCTATCAAACGCTCGATTTAAATACTCGTATGTAAATTTGTTGCGTGAAATATTTCGAACAGACGTGGTTATTTACTTGGAACTAAAAGATAAAAATTGCCTATCGCAAAATATGCAACATATAACATTTGTTTGCAACTTGTGATATAAAATCGAACGTATCTGAAGATCTTAAGTCGAGCTTCAACTTGCAGCGACAACTTGCTGGCTCATGTATGGACACTTGATGTACTTACGTGTCGAGGCATTTAATTTGTGAGCTTTTCGTTATTCCGCGTATGCAGCACACGTGCAAGTATAGCTTCTACGGAACGAGAATATAAAGGGAAATATTGAAAAATGAAGGGAAGAAGAAGGAAGGAAAGGAAAGAAAGGGAGGAAGGGAGGGAGGGAGGAAGAGAGAGAGAGAGAGAGAGAGAGAGAGAGGGAGAGGAAAATAAAAGAAGAATATGTACGAACGGAAGCTAGAGATAGAGAACGTTTTCTTACCTTTTAACCGCGAACACGTATCGCGAGATTATTATTTATTGTTGCGTTCCAAGGGGCACCGGAGGGTTCCCGTTCTTGTTGCTCCTACAGCAGCCACACTTTGGTGCCGCTGACCCTTAGCGGCGGTTTTAGCGCTATAGGCAGAACAGAAAACACAATAAAATATAGGCACTAGAGTACCTCGAAAGGAGATAACAAGTAGCATCTCTTGAAAGTTAGCTCGCACGGGCGTCCCGCTCTTCTGTCGCACCGTGTTCCGTCCCGGGAATTTTGAGAACTGCCGACGATCGACGTTCCAGTCCATATTCCAGCCACACGTTTAGCATGTTTACCACGCGATTTTGATCCCATTGTCGGGACAAGACGTGCGATCTTCAGTTTAGAAAAGTAAGTCCGAATCTACAATACTTGTGTACAATTGCGGGCAGGAAGGTTGTCGCATTCCCTGAGTACAACGATATTGGAAATTTCGAATTTGCTGTACTATTTCTGAATGTTCGTACGTCGTGACTGTTGATTATTCTATGAGCCGCAAAGATGTTCCAAAAAATAGCAGTAATGACGCACGAATATTAAAAAATAATGCGGTTAATTCGAAATTTCCAATATCACAATGTTTGCACGGAAAAAAAAATGTGGCTGTATTAACCGGAAAGAGAACGATTAAATGCGTTCTAGTTGAAGAAAACAGAATTTCTGGCTTTTATGACCCAAATGTGATCTTTATAACCATAAATTCTGTTTCCTTCAATCAAAATACATCTGGTTCCTCTTTTTCTGATTTAATACAACCAAACTTTTTTCCGTGTAGGAAATATGATAACATTTCTGTCCGTGACTGTAGTAAGCCTTTAGCTTTTTCCTCCAAGTGCTAAACTGTAATGTAATTTTTAGTAAAAAATGTTTTCAGTGCTACTAGACGTCGTAATTCCTAAAACTTAAACGTTACTACGACTTTTGGTAGCACGATAGAAACGCTGTTTGTCATTGAAATTACGTTATATTTTATTGCATGAAACAAACGGCTAAATGCTTAGCTACACTTATTGTAGATCCAGCCCGAAACGTGCTTCTAAGGGTGTGTTCGAAGAGACTATTAGGACTACTAATGCCGTTTGTGGAGCCAATAACGCGAAACCGATAGCAAGCTCCATGAACGGCATTAGCGCAGCGTCAGCATTATACTTTCTACACACAGAACGCGGAAATACTTGCAGCATGAAGCGACGCGGCAGCCAATAAACTTTAGTTCTTGGAGAAACGGCACATTGATTGACTATCGTGTCGCTTCTTATAGCGCGGTAAGCGGTTTCCGTGTTCTGTGTGTAGGAGTCTTTACTGCGTAAAGATACCGTCGTTTTACGTCTTCTTGTATTCTTCAAGTTAGGTCAAACGTCGTGATTTAAACTCGCCTTCAATTTCAATATACCGAAACTTTATTTCCACGCGATTATCCATTACATACGGGAATAATAGTATAAAATAATGGATACGATATATCCATACATACGATACATACGATACACTCGTATTGTATAACATATAGTAATATGCATATTTTGGCTGTTCACAGAGCTTGCAAACGCTAATGTTACCATTACATCACCTTCCGAAGGAATAGCGTTTGTTGCGCGCAGTTACGACGTAACACACTACCACTAACGTCGTGATTGTGTTTATTAGCATTATCCTCCAGCTTCGCGAATAACCTTTAGCTTAAATAGCGCTAATAGCGTCTCTCCGAACGCACCCTAAATAACCGTACTTAATGCTAAATATAATGCTAAGGACCCAGGGAAAAAAAGTTATATATGAAATCTGCCTATATATGACCATATATAATCATATATGTCCACGACGAAAAAATATTGTTTACAAATTATATACAAATATAATCGAAATAAATGCTTCTGGTCTACTTATATTTCTGACATGACGTTGACATTTATTAGATGCTTGAATTAATTCTCGCTGTTTTTGCTACAAAAACTCATGTTTATTTCAAAAGAACGACACATTATATCTTATTTATAGTATTATCCTTCGAACTTTTTCGGTCGACCAGGGCGTTCTTTGTCGTTCACGTGAAAATCGTTGTCTTTGAATCGTCTAAACCAATTTCTGCAAGCTGTTTCAGATAGAGCATGCTCCCCATAAGCCTCCACTGGCAAACGATGACTTTCAGCAGCAGATTTCTTGAGATGAAAACAGAAAAATAATGCTTTCCGCAAATGCTCTTTCTTTTATACGAAACCTTCAATGCAATCAAAAATGGTGTTCTTGGCACCACGATCTAACGTCACACACTGATCATTAAAGCCTACAGTACTTTCATATACATCAACAGTCACTTTCGTCCATGTTGAAATAGCACAACTATTGATCTTGATTAGTCAACAGCGAAAATTAATTCAAACACCTAATAATTAAATGATATTGTATCATATTTTTCGTATAGACATGTACCTAGCAAACAAAATTACAGTCACACAACTATTAGTTGTAATTTCCTATTCAATAACGTGTATATTATATAATAGTTACATTGTTGAGTAGGAAATTATAACTAACATTTATATGACTTCATGTTTGCTGGGATATAATCATATATGTAATCACATATGTAGGCAAAATTCATATATGATTTTATATAATTATATGTAATTATATATGATCATTTTTATCCCCGGGGAGACAATAGAAATATATCAGACAAATGATATTCGGAATCAGTTGTATCGCAATTAGCGTTAAATGTACGGTGATAAGTTGCACTTCGTACTGAGGATCGTCCTAACTAAATCGAAGGCTAAACGTGGGAAAGGGCGGTTTAAATGCTGGCTTTTATCTTGTCTAATTTACATAATCCGATGCGAATTAGAGCGGCTTTTATTCCGATCTGACTTCGCAGACGATTCAATTTGAATTATTAGTCCCTCTTAGAGAGGGTCAGTCTAAAGCGAACGATGGAATTAAAGGATCGATCGTCGGCCACCGACGAGGAATGTTCTCATGGATGCTCCTCACGAAAGGTCGACTGGGATCAGCGTCGACGGAAGAGAAGAACGCCAGCTCGCAGAACAGGGTAACTAGCTCTAACATCTATCTCTTACATCAGCTAAGGAACAAGAAGCTCTGTCACACTCGTTCACGTCACGGCATCACGTTACCACGGTCTGCATTTTTAATCACGAATGTCGACCGAGGTCAATCTCGAGACACTATCACATACCTTCGTACTAATAAACGATTTACTATTGGATTTCACTGGGATGTCTATTGTTATTTCTACCTGATCATATTGCGCTTATATTCCTCGCGAGAAATCTATCGGATTGTTTGATAAGTTCGTGCAAGTTTCTGCGAAAAGATTTAACATTGTTTATAGTTGGGTATAATTTTATTCAATAATGTATCGACCGTTCTCTGATAATAAAAAGTCATCTAGAAAAATTCAAAATTGAGCTGTGTCTGACTGTGAGTATACTGACTTTGAGTTTTTCGTAAAAATCTTCACGAACTTACCGAACAATTCAATATAAATTTGAAAAAGATATTATCCAATTGTCGGTTACTCCAAATTTCAAAATATCTATTCTACTACATTATATAGCTGTTCCCTATTTTCACGACACAACACAAAGCGCAGAATTATTACTCCGTTTTAATGAATTGATTGATTTTGGATTTGGAATACTATTGGGTCTATGCATAATTCCCTAGCGAAGTTCCGACAGGATGTCGTTCGCAATTGTTTTTCCGCTCGCGCATGTGTCAAACGTATGAAGTGCCGTGCATTAAGTGAAAGCCGAAATTTGTGCTGACATTTTAAGAAAGTATTCATCTACAGATTAAACAAATCTCATACATAACTGCTTGCTGAAACCTTCCGAGGCACGCACAGTAGTAGATAATTTTATCTGACAGCGTGCGTGTTTTCCCACTCCCATGTACGTTACCTGAAAATATGCTCAAAGATCTATTCAGGCGTAGAGTCGATATATAAAAAATGTTTACGAAGTAGGAATCAGAGAAACGTTGTCGTAGTCACTTACCTAACAATTCCTACATTTTCCTTCCCTTTCGCATCATAGCTGACACACGGTTGACTGGCCAAAATTCAAAACGCACGCTACAAACGGCCAATCACCAACGATGCACCATTACTGTCACGCGGTTGTTTAACCAAACTACTCAAATACTAAGGTATACCAAAGAATTTGAAACGCAAAACGTTTCACTGATTAATAATTCTGATTTTTTGCATGAATGATTTATGCACAAATGTATATTGATTTTTAACATCATTGTGTTCTTTATTAAAGTTCTGAACATAGTTTGGAAAGTAAAATAAAAAAATAAGATGTTAACACATTAGTATGATATAGGGAAGACACTTAATTTTAAATACTACTTACAACTATCAATATTCACACGGTCAATTTTCTCCAAATTGCGCAGACAATTCAAGAACATTTCAATTAAGTAACAGAGTCACAAGGTATTTTAAGTTACAGAGTATTCTTAAGAAATCCATTTCACAAGATATACTAATAATATCGAATTTTCCTTTACAAATTCTTATATTAAAAATGATTTCTTTTTCGTATGCAGCATATAACAATTAATGTCCAACAGTAGCTGAAAAAGTAAAAATATACAAAATATACACAAATCTTACATTTCGAAAACTGGTTTACCTCATGACCATATGTAAAATAAATTAGCATTACAATATAAATATATTTACATCTAATAAAAAAGTATTTATATCTAATTACATTTTCTAAAATATCTTCATTATACATACATATACACACACACACACACACACAACACGCGCATGTGCGTACATACGCGTGCATACGTATATAAAAAAAATAATATCACATTGTTGACACATAATGTCGACGAGTATGACGTTTTACAATAAAAATATTCGATACTGTCATCTCGTTCACGCTTCTGTTTCAAAAATCTCTTAAATAAATCTCAATGAAACGAGCTTCAGATATTGAGGTTGCCACCGCATTAATGCATTATTGGCACGTTACTGAAAATAACGTCATTTATAAGAAGAGTCGCTTCATTTTTACATGTGTATTGAGCATTCGCGATTCTTCACATAAAGTGCTAAAACGAAGCGGATTCCGCATTGTCGATACATGTAGGACTTCTCCTCGGAATGGATACGCTCCAGCCAGGTAATTCTTCACACGACCTCTTGCCGCATATGTCGCAAGTGTGGCTTTATGTATGTTAGTAAGAATGTTGCGATAAATCGAGAGGTTGTACGCAGTAAATAGAATCTTTCCGCATTCCTCACGCGTGTAGTCGGAGTTTTATATAACCTTTCTCCTTATCTTCGAATAAGTCGAACCGTTGTATTGTTTCGAGACTCACTTAGAGATACGTCTTATATGTATTAGGTGTTCCGGCTGGTTTTGAGGAACTTTTGGCAAAAAAACACGTTTATTTTAGAGAGACGTTAAATTAGATTTTATGCAAAATATTTTCCACCGTTAGCTACAACTTTTTCCCCACTTTTCTGGCAATAAGTGGATTCCGCGTAAAAAAAAAATACTCGTCTTTCGAAGCAATCCATTCATCGAGCCATTTTTGTATTTCGTCGTATGTTTGGAAATGCTGGTCAGCAAGGCCGTGCTGCATCGATCGAAATAAGTAATAATCTGAAGGAGCACAGTCTGGTGAATACACGGCATGTGGTAAAACTTCCCATTGAAATGCCGATAACGTATCTTTAACTGCTTTTGCAACGTGTGGTCGAGCATTGTCATACAACAAAATCACTTTGCGTTTTCTATGAGCTGTTATGGAACGTTTCTCGTTCAAAGCACGATTCAAATCGATTAATTGTCGTTGATAACGCTCAGCGGTGACAGTTTGATTCGGTTTCAGCAGCTCATAATACACGTCTTTCGCACTCCTTATCACGTTCCACTTTCAATCGCACTAAACAGTATGATCATGTTTACGAATACACAGGGCCAGTGTCGAATGATTTGTAAAAATGTCCAAGCTTCGAAATGGCATGCCAACTTTCAAAATGTCTCTAATAGATTCATAGCTATAACAACCTACAATGAGCCTTCAAAACTAACCGGAACACCCAATATTTTCGGGAATTTACCGTGAAGCGCTTGAGAAGTTCTCAGTTCTCTCTCTCTCAGAGTTACTTAACTGGGTATTACTCGCGTGATCTTTCCATGAACCCAGATTTTCCCAAAGTTACCTCGGAGGATCGATAATAAACATTTAGCGCTGAACAGCGTTTGGTCGTGCTGAAACAGATCTTCCTCAGGATTCGTCGTCTCTTTGCAAGCGGTTTGAAAAACTCATGTTCAGCGAACTTGACGCTCGACATACGCGAGGCAGGCGTCCGAAAAGAGAATCAGTCGATTACTTCGCAGGGATCAGGTGGCACGGCGGCTCATGATTGAGCCTCTTGTGGTTAATCAAGTAACGCTTCTGCCGGAACGAGAGATCGCAGTCTGTGCAGCGCCAGGGCTTCTCGTCCGAGTGGATAAGTCGGTGCCGTTTCAGCTCGTACTTAATGCGGAAGCAACGGCCGCAGACGTCGCAGGCGTACGGCTTCTCGCCCGTGTGCTTGGTAATGTGCACCATCAGCGGCGACCGCGTGCGGAATGTCTGGCCGCAGTAGCTGCACTTGAACGGGAACACGTCCGAATGCGTGCGATTGTGCACGAAGAGCGAGGCCTTCTGCTTGAACGTCTTGCCGCACACGTTGCAGACGTACGGTCGCTCGCCGGTATGGATACGCCGGTGATCCTCGGCATTGCGCCGTGTCGAGAACATGCGGCCGCACAGATCGCACGGCACGTTCTTCACGCCCGCGTGAGTCTCCTTCAAGTGGCGCGCCAAACCTTGATTGACGCGGAACCGTTTGCCGCACATGTGACAAGTGAACAACCGCTCGCCCGTGTGGATGCGTATGTGCCAGTAGAAAGTATACGGCGAATTCAAGTTCTTGCCGCACTCGCCGCAGTGATAGTACACCTTGCCATCGTGCACCATCCGGGCACGCAGCACGCTCTCCGTATCCACGAATGATTTCCGATTTTTCCGCGCGAACTCGGAATGCGCTTCTGTTAGGTGGACGCTCAACAGTTTCTTCTTCTCCGCGGTGTACTCGCAATATCTGCAGGGATAACTTCTCGAAGAGCGTTTTTTCAAAGGCTTGCCGAAAGCTTCGCCGTGACCTTCATCGTCTCCCACGCTCTTTGCACAACCCTTCGGACGACTTGAATTTTCTCGTTTCGCCGAATTGTCGTCGATTTTCCTATTCTTTCCCGCTTCTTGAACGCATGCTGCCGAGGACCCTGTTCGATTTGTCGAGCTGTGACTCTCACAGCTTGCCATGTGATGCGCCAGGTGGTGTTTCGTATTGAACACGCGTCGGCAGTGATCGCAGGTGTATCCTTTTTTCGCCGATTTCAAATATCGACGCTTGGAAGTGCTCGAATCCTCCTCCTTCTCGTCGAATTCCACGACGCTGCTGTCCGATGAGTTCTCGCAAGTCTTTCTCTCCGAGATTTCTCTAGCTTTCTCTGCAGTCGGTGTTAATTTCGCTGTCGCGTCCGTGAGTTCGCTTTCGCACTTTCTCACGCGATCGCTCGCCCATCGAGCAGCGTTACGCGCAGAGCAGTACGCCGCGAAGGGTTTCTCTCTCGCCGGGCCACACCTGGAAAAACAAAGGCGGCAAATTTAAATCGGTTTCCTGGCTGGCGCATCATCGAAGGACCGTGTCTACACAAACAAAGGAACAAGGCGAGAGACAGAGAGAAAGGCAGGAAACGATTGTGGTCTGACCGCGAAGTTTCGATCGTTAAGCTCTCGTCGTTAGCACACTCGTTGCAGGGGCTCGTTGTGCCGGCTCTTAATATGATTATTCAGATAGCGTCTCTGGCGGAAAGCGAGACCGCACTTGGAGCAGGAGAACGGCTTGTTTTCCGAATGAATAAGCTTGTGCCGCGCTAACTCGGATTTGATACGGAACTTCTTGCCGCAGACGTCGCACGTGTGATTTTTCTCGCCGGTGTGTGTGGTCACGTGGGCGAGCATTTCCTGCCGGCGGCGGAAGCGTTTGGTGCAATACGAGCAGGTATGCGGGAACTCGTCTGTATGTAGCTTGCTGTGGATATAGAGGGACGCCTTGGACTTGAAGGTCTTGCCGCAGGAGTCACAGACATATGGTCGTTCACCGGTGTGCGTGCGTCGGTGGTCTTCGCGTGTCGCCTTGGACGCGAATGAACGATCGCACAGGTCGCACGTAAAGTTCTTCAGCTTCGCGTGCACGTCCTTCAGGTGCCTAGACAGGCCGCCGGAGTCGCGAAACTGTTTGCCGCAAACGTGACAGGTGAACGGTCGCTCGTCCTTGTGGATCCTCATGTGCCGCTGATAAGAGTCCTTCAGTTTGAAACATCTGCCGCATTCCGCGCACTGTTTGTGCGACTTGCTAGAATTGAGCTGTTTTCTCTTCCTTTTGGAATCCTCAGTGGGAGACGGCGGCGGCCCCTCCTCAGCCTCAACAGGCGATCTCAGAGGATTATTATTTTGCGGTTGCTCCGCGGATAATTCAGCTGGTTGATCGAGCGACGTGTTCATCATGGCTATCCAGACTGAATCACAGTACTTGGCCGCGTTCGGTGGCGATACTACATGCGCGGGTTCCGCGCGTGGTTTCCTGTATGGCTTCCAAAATACATTTTGCGTGTCCAGGAACACTCTAAACGGTGTCTGGACACCGCAAGACCTGCAAAATAGTCGAAACTTGACTCCGGATTTGCGCACGCATGGGCACAACGTGGCGGATGGTTGCCATTCGAGTTGGTTATCGTGGATTTTAACTTTCTGGAAAGTTTCCGGAAACTTTCTGGAAAGTAGTCCCATTTAAAAAAATATCGATGACTAAAATCTCGAAAAATATGATCTTGAGAAAAATGGTTTGCTTAGCATAATATTTGCCTCTTCCAAACGAATATTTTCCTTCGACATTTTCTCCTATTATCAAAAACAAGTTAGATATTTAAGGTACTCAAATTAGATGGGACACTCTTGCATACAGGATGCCCCATTATAATGGAAACAGTGGAATATTTTGGAAACGAAGCATCAGCAAAAAAAAATTGTTCAAACAAAAGGTTTGGAAGGATTTGGAAAAGGACATAAGTTGGTAACCTTAGCTTCGTTGTATAGACAATAATTCAGTCATTTCAAGGTCAACTTTTTTTTATGGAATTATATCATTTTTTTTAACAGAAATCAATTCTTCTGTTCATTCTGCGTATAAAAATACTAGGATAATATTATCGAAAAACTTATCCAGATATTTTACTTTTCATTCCGATATTTTTCAGTATAAGATATGAAATATCTTATAATGTATTCATTTTCCAATAACATCACCTTAATATTTTTCTACATAATAATATAAGAGAAATCGATTATTTACATTAATCATTGCGCACATCGGTGCATCGATGCATCTGCAAAATACAATGAATTTTTGTTAAGATGTTTTTATGTTTGCTTACAACGATCGATTCTATTTGTCATTCTGCATACAAAAGTGTTAAGGTGATGTTATCGACAAGTAATCAAACCCTACAACTTTAGTTTAAACCATTTTTTTCTTGTCAATTGCTTTGTTTTCAAGATATCCCACTGTTTCCATTAAGTTTCCTCAGAGTGTCTGATACTAATAAATTGTTTCTATCTTTCTAGTTTATCTAGGAAATCGCTCAACAAGTCACAGTTTATCACAACGCGTATTGTATAATTATTTTTTGTACTTAGTGTAAAATAGTATTTCTGTGTTCTTTCAAGATATAGGAAGTAAAACGAACACAATGGTACCTATTTTAAACATTATATGTAATTATCCATATATGCTAGAGCATATATCCTCCAAAAGTATCCTGGTTCTTGAGATTGTTCTACTTAATTCCATAGTTTTCTCAAATGTTCATTTAAACACTGAATCGTGATTATAATAAAAATCACATTTATACATAAAAAGAACAAGTGGTGTGGAATACTGTATGTTTTTAGCATTAAGTTATAAATTGCAAAAAATGAGATTATTACCTGTTAGATACATTTCCCTCTGTGTCATGTGTACTATTTCTGCAATCAGTCTGCCGATCAATCTGTAATAAAAGTATGTAACTAAATTTCATAATACAAAAAGATTAGTTGTTTATACTTATTGTGTAAACTTACTGGTGAGATTGCTATGTTAGATACAGTTGAAATTGTTGAGATAACTGGTATAGAGACATCTGAATTAATGAAAGATGCAGCATCGTCATTCTGTAAAATGTATAAAAGATATAATTAAAATGCTAAATTAAAATATTAGCTCACTAACCTTAAATAAATTCCCTTCAAAGATACATTGGCAGTTACTTACAAATATACTTTACCTGCTGTTTATTTTGCAAGACATCTTGTATTTCTAGCAACTTTTTCTCCGCATTTAAGCAATCTTTACTTAATTGATGCCAAGCCAATAACGTAACTGCGCAGTGATAACATAATTGTAACGGTAAAGTATCATTTTTAGATACCTATGGATAAATAATCATATTTACCAAGATATTCTATATTTGAATAAAGCAAGTACCTATGTATAAATGATATCATGAAATATGTATGTTGATATACATGATGATTGTAATACATACATGTATTGGCAGGTACTTGAATATTTTACTAGATAAGTCAAGTTCTGCCCCTTCTCCCTCAAAAATAGGTATCAAATGGTCATTAGCATTGGCACATATCCTGCAAAGATCCGTCCACTGAAACATTTCTTCCGTCTGACGCTTATATGTTGTTGCTGCTTCTTTAACGTTTGCACTGGAATACTGTTTCTCTTGAAGCGACATTAGGAAGAAGTCCTCTTCGTTCTCTGTTTCCTTACGATCTTCTCCCTTCGCTATACTTTTCACAGTCTCGAACAGTATGGAATCCTCGCTAGAAGATTCCAATATTGTTGAATTTCTGACATCCATGCTGACTTGTCGGCGCGATTACTTTGGCATATTTTAATGTTACGTTCTATCTATATGTCCTTTTCAAAACACGGTTGTCATTCTAATTGTCATGAAAATGCGCTCAATATTCCTTGAACATTTGCTCAGACAATAAATATAATATATATAGACCGAACGTTTACCTTTATGGTCTGTTCTTTATAGCTGCACTGCTGAACTAGTGCAATAAATTGAAGTGAGATAAATATGTTTCCTCGCTTCAACTTATTGACCAGTTTCAGCAGTGCAGCTATGAAGAACAGACTATTTATTTGAGGAGTAATAGCTTCTATCCACAAGACGCGGCAACGCTTGCCGCGCGGCAAGAAGCAACGCGGTAGCCTATCAATGTACCGTTTTGCCACAAGAACTGAAAGTTTATTGGCTGCCGCGTCGCTTCTTACCGCGCGGCAAACATTTCCGCGTCCTGTGGGCAGAAATCATTAAGCCCGTATCAGACTACAGATTGAAAATTGAAATTGAATTGAAATTTGACCAATCAATGCAAAGTTCACTAAATTTCACTAAACTTGAATTCAGTTAACTTTGTACTGATTAGTCAAATTTAATTTCAATCTCAATCCCCAATCCGTAGTCTGATATGAGCTTTAGGCCTATTCTACAATACGTTGTACGTCGTTGTCGGATGACAGACGTAGTCAATGGTCCAATGAGAGAATTTATTTTTCGATAATGAGTTATCCTCATCGGACCATCGATTATATTCTGCCGTCCGACACATACATACATAGCGACGTATAACGTATTGTAGAACAGGCCTTAAGGTCGAGGTGCACGTAGAAAAGAATGCACTCTGTTTATATCCGTTGCCTTCTCTCTCACTCACGTGAGATCACGTGATCTATGTGCAGTTGCGTTCGAGAATCCACTGTGTGCACACCACTAGGACACCAGCTGAATAACCAGACTATATTCGAAAACATCACTGTTCGGTATGCTTTGTGACGTCATTGAAGTCACAAAGGTTGCGTTCGGACAGCTCTCGCTATCGCGTTACGAGACGCTAACGCTATAAAACACCGTTCGGGGAGCCAATAGCGCGTTAGCGTTAGCGTACTGCCCGAACGCGTCGTGCTAATCGCATTAGCGATTTGGGGAGCTCGTTAACAAACTATGAGACACTTATGCTCAATTGTAATGCTCGATTGCGAGTTTAATATAGATGGAGAAAATATTGATTCGTTGTAACAAGCCATAATTAAGAACGGTATCGTTGCAATTTTGCGGGAACTTATTGACTCTTCATCATCAGAAAGTGATGACGATGAAATGGAACATGCTATGCACGATGGCGGATAGAAAAGCTGCCGTGGTTAAAGAACTGTGGAGAACATTATTCCAGCCTACGATAATCAACAATTTCAATCATATTTTAGGTAATTTGAAGATTGCGAATTGTACGTTGTTTACTTTATTTTACATAAATAACACGCATTTAATCTTACCCGTCTTAAGTTGTATACACTCGTGAATTTATCAGAAAGTTAATTTTGTGTTTCTATTTTCTTTGGCACAGAATAACAAGAGAAACATTTGAATATGTTCTTAATAATATTGCTCCGAGATTAAAGGGAATATGTGCGGGACAACCAATGATTTCTCCTGAAAAGCAATTTTTAACTGCAGTATGGCGTATGACAACACTTGATTCCTATAGGTGAATATTCTCCTGTGATGAAAAAATATTTTTGAATTGTGACTGGCGATGAAAAATGGATTCGTTACGACAGTCCTAAGCGCGAGAAATCATGGGTGCGTCCAGGCGAACCATCAACATCAACGCCAAAACAGGATATTCATGGAAAGAAAGCCATGCTGCATTTGGTGGGATCAAATCGGTGTAGTGTATTATGAACTGCTCCAAACGAGTCAGACTCATCAATGCTGAACGTTACCGACGACGATTATTCAATTTAAATCGAGTGCTCAAAGAAGAACGTCAGCAATACGCCAAAATACATGACAAAATTATTCTTCTTCAAACAATGCTAAACTACATGTTGCGACATTATTGAAGGAAATCTTGGAGGCACTTGGATGAGGTGCTTACCCCACCCGCCCTATTCACCAGACGTTGTTCCTTCAGATTACCATTTGTTTCGATCGATGCAGCATGGCCTTTCTAAGCAACACTTCAGTTCTTTCGAAGATATCAAAAAATGGCTCAACGACTGGATTGCCTCGAAAGAACCTGAATTTTTCTACCGCAAAATCTATGTGTTACCGAAAAGTGGGAAAAGGTTGTAGCTTCTGAAGGACAATACTTTGAATAAGATATAATGTACCGTTCTTTTGAAGTAAAGTAAAAATGAGTTTTTGTAGCAAGAAGTAGCGAAAATTAATTCAAGTACCTAATACGTCGATATATTAGGTGCTTGAATTAATTCTCGCTGTTTTTTACTATAAAAACTCATGTTCATATATATATATATATATATATACACTTATATTTATATATATATATATTATACTCATCTTTTGAGTAAATTTAAATAATACTCATGAAAAAATCACGCGGAAAGTACTTAAGATACTCGTACGGCTGTGACTCGAATTACCGACGAACTATTCGCCCAGCATTGAACAATTAAAACACTCATTCAATGATCACCGAGCCTCGTTCCGTGCGTGGGATGTGATATTGTCGCTCCTGAAGAGCCAAGAAACTATGCCAGAACAGTGACGTTGTCGCTCTTGCACGCGACGATCGTGTTACTAATTCTCTCGTTTGTCCTTTATCTCTTGCCAATTCCTCGGTTAAGATCCGTGACACGCGTTGAACGAGGAATTACACGAATACATGATACGAGGCACAGGTGCCAGACGTTGGTGATTATCGGATCGATGCAGTTGTCACCGATACTAGATCAGGTCGAAGTCTAAACGCGCGCCCATTCGCTTCAATGCCAGGATAGTGTTAACGGCCTTAACCCAGCGTTTCTTAATGACGTAGCGCTTCAATCGGTGCTTCTGAATCGGATTCTCCACGGCGGCTTCTAGCCAACGGTGCTCTATAAGTTTGCCAGAAGTCGGTCTCTCCCTAGAGCAAGAAAAGCAATCAATTTCTCGGTCTGTCACCTGTAGATTATCTAACAACGACGGTAATTATCTCTGTTACGTCTCGCGTTATTCAACTATGATAGTCAACAAGAGTTGACAGCGATATGGACGATTTGCAGAAGATGAAGACAAGAATAATGACAGAATAATCGACTGACAAAAATAAAGAATAATCGACTCCAGATCGATCGAAGTGTCTGTCACTGCAATTTAGTTTGTTCCACGTAGCAGAAATATCCAAGATACATCACAGGAATATCCGAAATTTACAGCGTTATCTATGATGTATCTTGGACACTTCCGTTGCATGGGGTTTATTCCTGGCGAGAAATCAGTAACACGATGTTATTATAATGATATTTTATAACATGTAACGTTTTCAAATACGTAGTTCTTAATGTTGTATACAACATCGCACATACATTGTTAACAATATTTGACCCAAACACTAAAAATAATACTTCTACTCTATGATTTCATTATTTAGGAATATTATATTATAAAGTAACAGTTTAACACGTTGACTGCCAACTACGAGTTATCTCGTCGCTTCATTACTTGATTAAATCATCAAATTGGCTTCTTAGACCAGAATCGTGAAAAGTTCCGTGGCCAAGTCAACGTGTTAAACATATTTATAGATTATGTCAAAGTATTTATAAAATTCACGTAAAATCAATGTTTCAAAAAATTCGATTCAATGTCTCTTGCTTACCGGGTTCTGAAGCATTCTTTATAGATTTTACTTTGTGAGTTACTCGCAACTCGAGTTAATTGTAGTGGGCACCGATGTGAAGAATCGCGAAACAGACGGATGTGTGTCACGATTTTTTTATAATATATTTTTAGATAAAGTACTACGGTATTTTTGTATTAAATATGAAACGTGAACAAACCATTTGTGACAAAGAATGTGTAGGTGTTGCAATCAACTCTCTCTGTCAACTCTTCCTCGCGGATTTGGTGCAACATTCTTAGTAAAAAATCTAAGCTTAGTCTGTGCTATCCGTCACGAGTCTCGGAACGTAGTATATATAATTAATATATTACTATAATACACTACAATACATATGACAGAATAATATTTCGCTCGGACGTTTTCGAAAGCTGCAATTGTCACCGTTCATGGGCGACACGGACATAGAAACGATGGCCAATTCACGACTGAAGAATCGTCAAGTCCGTGGGGAAGTAAGAAGCTGTCGCGTTTTCTTTCTTGTTAAAAGCGCCACGATGGAATATTAGTTCGCAGAGAACTAAAACCGAATTCGCGTTCCGCAAGTGTTTCTCGAATGAGAATTAGAAATTGACGCACGATCATATTTTAGCTCTCGATTTGAGGGTGTGTTTATGGTGCATAACAAAAGCTCTCACATTCCATTCAGCTTTTTTTAGTTGTCAGCAAATCTGTTCGTGCCGACCTGGGAAGAAATTTCTCACATATCATATATAGAATATGCCCATATGTAAAAGTATGTAATTATAAATTATTGTATATAATTATATATATTAATATATATATTTATATATAATCATATGTAACTATATCACTTCATATTTAGTTATATATTTTTGCGCATGGACATATTCTATATATGACGCTTTCTCTACCTCTCTTTAGATAATGTTACATGCAATTACATATGGACAATTTTTCCCCGGGGAAACAATCGTCCCCAGTGCGGGTCGAGACGAACAGCCGGGAATGGAAAGAAGCACCGGAGGGAATTCGACGGTCGGTGAAGTTGATCTCCGGCTGCGCGAAGATGGGGAAATTCGCGAAACCGAGTTTCCATCGATCCCACATTCTCGATCCGTCCACTAAAGTATACTATAAAAACACCAAGGCCCGTTATATTTATCATCGAGGGGATTATCGCGTCTCAGGCGTCTCCGCGATGCGCGCCTCTTTCATCTGAGGAGCGCCGAGGCGCGTCGCTCCGAAGCGAGATTTACGACCGAATAAAAATACCGCGTGTTACAACGACGTTTCGTGCGTTTTCCCCGATCGAAGCCACGTGCGCCGCGCGTGACCCGTGGACGCGTCAGCCCCTGACGCGCGTTCTTCGTTCAGCGATATATCGACGTGGAGGACGCGACGTGGTCGGGGGGCTGCGTGCTCTCCTGCTGCTTCGACTGGAAGTACTCGGCCAACGAGTTCATCGTCCTCCTGGCGACCGAGTCCCCGGCGCACCAGTCCAGACTGACGGACTTCCTGCCGGCGCCGGCGCAGGGCGTCGCGGTCACCTCGTCCCACTCGCCCAACAAGTGCAACAGCAGGTCCTTCGCGCTGCTCGGCTCGTCGAGGTTCAGATTCTTGTGCAGGTCCCGCAGGTTCGATATCCGCGGCACGTCCCGGCTGGTCTCGCCGAAGGATCGCTTGACTCGCGAACGTCGCCACGGTGGCGACATATCCAACTCCTCGTTCTCCTCCTTCAAGGCAGAAGAGCCGCTGCTCCTCTTGCTCGCGGCCTGCCCGTTGAAGTCTCCCTCGACCGTTTCGGAGATCGTCGCCTGCTCGACGGAGTACTTCCTACCCTTGCGCCTCTCAGACGGCGAGGTCTCGCCGTCGCCGATGCTGGTCCTCCTCAGAGCCACGAACACGTTCCCGGGGCTGGTGTCTTGCGTGTACCTGTCGAAGCTGCGGCTGCTGTGGAAGGTCGTCCCGTTCAGCTTCCGCTGCCGGGCGATGTTGGACAGCTTCTCCGTGATCTCGTTCGTCTCCTCGTTGCGAGACACGGACAGCGTGACGCTGCTCTTCGCGTACCTGCCGTTCTCGGCGAGCTTCATCCTGGCGGAGCGCTGGCTCTCTCCCTCCTCGCTCACGCGCGACTCCCCCAGGGCGATCGCGCGCAGGTGCTCCGACAGTTTGATGATCTCCTCGGCGAGGGCGATCTGACTGGCGGGGTCGCGGCGGTGCCGCATCGCTACGCCCTCGGACGCTCTCCTCTCCAAAGACAGGCTGAGACTCGGCACGGACAACAGATTGCCGGGATTCTCTCGGATCGGCACCTTCTCCGACGGCGCGCTGCTGCTGGGAAGGCTGTCGCAGGGGGAGGGGCTGTGGGCCCGCAGGGACACCGACTCGTCGCGCTCGCGAGCCGGATTCCTCGGCAGCGCGTGATACGTGTCGATCGTGTACGGGCTGTCCGGGTGTTCCCGCCAACGTTCGACGAACAGCCGGAGATTGTCCTTCGTCACGTCCAGCTCGTCTTTGTTATCGGCCACGATCGACGGTCGATTCTCGATCAGGGCTTTCCGCTTGGCCTCCTCCAGCCCCACGACCTCCTTCTCCGTCCTAGCGTTCGTCTTGCGGGCCAGCCAGCGGTGCTCCCGGCATTGCGTCGCCGTGAATCGCTTTCTGAAAGATTCGAAAGGCTCGTCGTGAGGAGGGTCGTGCTCTAATGCCGCGGGCTCTCGACAGGTTCCCCTCCGCGCGCCGAGAGACTCGTGCGGCCCGAGGGCGCACGCTAAAGGGCGAAAACGTGACGAGGAGTAGCGATGCACGTGCAGGAGGTGTCCGACGGCGACGCTCGGATATCGTAAGAGTAATGTGTGTATGCGTGTCTCTGTATACGTGTGTTTCTATGTGCCCGAGTGCAAAGTTCCCGATGAGAAATCGTTCAGTCGACGAGCGGGCCACCCGTGCCGGTGTCGTTCGTACTTCTTGTCGCTTGATGTCTTATCACGAGACAGTACGACCGTTTCCTTCGCACAGCCTGTCGTATCGACCGGATGCTGACCGGTGCGTGTGAATCACCGAAAGTGAGAATTATTTTTGAGTGAGACAACAACGAGAGCCAGTGCATGTGACAAGCGTAGATTCGTAGACCATACACACACCCTCGTGCCCAGCGAGAGAGAGAGAGAGAGAGAGAGAGAGAGAGAGAGAGAGAGAGAGAGGGGACGATTAACAGTTTCGGGAAGAAGATCTCTCTTCTTCTCTCAAGGAGTAGCGAAAGACACACACCCCAAGGTGGACCGTGAATACACGCACGTATATCGCAGGCAGCGAGTAATAGACTTCACAAGCGACGTGGAGAGAAGAGGGAGGAAGGAGTAAGAGAGATACACAATGCGCCTTGGTGAAAGGACATACTTACTCCTTGTCTTTCACCAGCACGCATCTGATGAAGTCCTTCGCGTCGTCGGAGATCTCGGCGAAGGCCTCGTGATCGAAGTCGTACTTGGCGATGGTGACGTTGGCCATCGTTTCTATGTCCGTGTCGCCCATGAACGGTGACAAACCAGACAGTCTGCAACGATAATACGTGTTACAATATAAGATTACAATTACCAGAACGTGACTAAATAAACTGAAGACAAAGGAGAAGGAAAGAAGAAGAGAATTTTTTTCTATAGCCGATATTCATAGTCGGATCTTACATTTAAGATTGTCTTGAGTTTATTTCCAGAGTAGCCAATGAAATAAGCCGTACAATATCTAAAGATGAAGACGATCTTAAAGATCTGGCTATAAATATCATCCTAAGAAACTTCTTCGCAAGCTCGACGAGCATCTCGTCGTGTACGCGATCGTTGCCGTAACGAAACGTTTTCCTCTCCGAAGAGTTCACGAATCTCACGGTCATACTTACAAGACGTAACAAATGACGCCTATACTCCACACGTCGGTGCCGAAGCCGATTTGATCGAAATTCACGACCTCCGGGGCAACAAACTCGGGTGTGCCGAACAACACTTGCAGCTTCTTGTTCGGGTCGTATTCCCTCGCCAGACCGAAGTCTATGATTTTGATTCTGTTGCCCTCCTTCGTCAGGCACAGGATATTTTCAGGCTGTGACGGAGAATTTTTTTTCCAAATGTTTACACTTAAGTGTAATTTTAATTCAATAAATTTAATTTAATTTAATTAATTAAACTTTTACTTACTCATGTTTACTTACTAATTATATAAGTTTACTATTTTACAAATTATACTGTTCTACTAATCTAATTAATTTAATTAATTAGATATTTACAACTTTTATGTTTTTTTTCTAAATGTTCACAAAGACGAAAAATTATAAGAGACGTTTGCAAAGTGTACACCTGTCAAATATAAATCCATATACGGAGTGTCCGAAACAATCCGCGCGCAGATAGAATGACTCACCTTCAGATCGAGATGCAAAATCTTCTGGCCGTGCATGAACTCTATCCCCTCGCATATTTGCCGCATAAAAACGGCGCAGCTGCGCTCCGTCAGCACGAAATCGTCGTCTATCACTCTCTCGAAGAGTTCGCCACCGTCGATCCTTAAATGACGGAAATTTTAGTAATCCAGCAGTGCGACTCTCTCGAATCATACGCGCTTCGCGCGCGCGGCACGAAACGTACAGTTCTAGAATGACGTAGATCTGCTTCCCCGCGTCGATGGAGTCGTAAAGCTGGATCAATCGCGGGTGCTGCAGGCGTCGCATGATCTCGACTTCCCTCTGCACGGCCCGTCTGTCTTCCTTCTTCATGACGTTCACCACTTTCGCAGCGAGCATCAAGCCGCCCTTTTTCTCCTTGCATCGGTAAACGATTCCGAACTTACCCCTGCGACGAAGAATGAAAATCAGTCGAAAGCGAGCGCTCTTCTAAATTTTATGATCCTTCCTTCCGCACGGAGAAAAAAGATTGGTCGAATTAATATGACAATGAACGAACCCAAACGTGTTGCGTTGAAGGAAATAGAATTGTTGGATTATGAGCCAAATTTGGTTTTTAGAACCAGAAATTCTGTTTCCTTCAATCAAAATGCATTTAGTTTGTTCATTATCACATTAATTCAACCAATCTTTTTTCCTCGTGTGTACACAGAAAAATATATACTGCATTCAAGTAAATATTTGTTTCAAGTATCTCAGAAGTTTATATATTCGCAAATATATCATAAGTTCGTAAGCGTCAAATTTATTCAAAATATATTCCGAATCCTTGCAAGTTTAGTACTTTATCAAAAATATTAAATTAAAATATTAAGACTGATATTCATAGACAAATATTATATTTAAGACCATCTTAAATTCATCTTCAGATCCTTTTTAGCAAATAAAATGAGAACCGTACAGCATAGGAAGATGGGCTTAAGACGGTCTTAAATATAAGATACAACTACGAATAACGACCTAAAACTAAAACTTCGGCTTATTTATTCCAATTAATCGAACTTAACTTTCCTTCGATAAAATTTATGATAAAGTTTATATTCTTGAAAGCAGAACAAATTCTTCCTTTGAGTATATGATAATGAGCTTTTCTACGTAAAAAAAATCTTGTGTCTAAATGTTAAAATTTTCTTGTGTTACTAATTTTTAATTATTACTTCAATGCAAAATTAACATACAGCTGGTATGTTATTACTTTTGTGACAGTTTCATGTATTATATTTATGTCAATT
>NW_014554384.1:1493608-1591061 GCF_001313825.1 Dinoponera quadriceps | reverse complement strand
ATATATATATATATATATATATATATATATATATATATAACAAAATATATTTTTACTATTATTTTCTATTTTTATGACTGTTGATATTTTTTGATTGTTGTTTACTGTATGTTGGGAATTCGAGTTAAATTGTGATTTTAACTGTTATATCTGTAATTAACATCACATAATTAATTTGATCGTTTAAATGCAGGATACAATTTTAGTACTGACCAATTTAATCGATCAAGCGGTTGATCTTGCAGAATTTCAGTCATTTCTTTAAATATAAGATCACTCGGATTTTCCTCAACAATTAAGTACGATCCAGTAAACACCAACAGTAACAATACAACGATGTTATAATTTCCCACTGAACAATGTAACTGTTACATACAATGCTACATAGATAGCTCAACATGAAGAGAACACTTAAGTATTTCCTATATTTAGGGCACAATTTGAATGGTTTCGAAGGAGAAATACCGTGGGAGGGGAATTTTTTATGATCATTTTCTTCGACTGCTTTTAACGTTGCTCTTCGCATATCGAGAGCCCCAAGATATTTAGGTGTTCTCTTTATGCTGAGACACCCTGTATTGCGTTTACATCGTCGAGTGAGAAATTGTAACATCGACGTAATGTTACCATTACGCAGTAAATAACAACCAGTAAATAACCGTTACCGTCAGTTGTTATTTATTATATTACGAGTGATCGTGATGCATCGGGATTACAATATCGACCGAAGACTGCCAAACAAACGAAAGATAAACGAGAAGAGGAGAACGCTGAGACTTCTAGAATGTTTCTTCACGAGCTCGACGAGTTTCTCGCGTCTCATCTCGTCCCGTGAATCTTATTGCGTACAGCACATCCGCGCAGACACAACGGTATATATAAAAATAATCGTTGCGCAAACCCGTTGCTGTCTCTATCTCTCTCTCTCTCTCTCTTTTACGTGCGTATCGCACGAAGCTGAAACGCAGTTATTACGATTTACTATCGAGGAGCCCGAGGGAATGATGATACACGGCCGAGCAATGCGTAAACCCCGCCGACGCGTAACATACACACAAGCTCCAGCCGGCGTCCCTGAAGAAACGCGCGTCGTGCCGGCGCGCCGCCGGACTTCCGGGGCGAACCCCGGCGGCGGCGACGTGTCGACGACAGAGATTTTTCGCGGCCGGGATTAATTCGAGGCGCGATCACGCGCGATCGACACGTCGTTTGGCACGTCGTTCCGGCGCGCGTGCGGCGTCTACCCGCTCGTCCCCAGCGCGATCGACGGATTTAATCACTCACCGTCCGAGCTCCGCCTGAATGTCATAATCGTCCTTGAACTCGACACCACGACGCACCGTCACGTCCCTGTAGGGGAAGCTGGGCTCGATCTCTGAAAACGGCCGAGTGCAATCGTTATAATAAGAGCCATCGAACCGTCGCGTAGGTGTCGTCGCGGCGGGCCTACCGCCGTCGAACACCGATTTCCTCTCCGGCCTCCGCCGGCTTGTGCGAGCCTTGGGAGGCCGTAAATTATTATGTAACGAGATCTTTCATCCTCATACGCGTGTAATTTTTTCACTTTCGTACACAATTCAACTTCCATACGCGTGTACAATTTAATTTTCATCGAATTTTCCTGTCGCACATCCCGATGTACACTCGATCATCTACTCGCTATTTCCGCATCGATTTCTTTCTCCTTCTGACAAAATCCTTCGTGCGCCTTCCTACGATTCTTTTCTACATTTATGCGTCTCCCACGGGAGTCAAAAGCCAAGACACAATTTCGGGGGGTGGGGGAGTTCGAACTCCGAAGCCGTGAAATACGCGAAAATAGCTTCTTCGTTCCAGGCAACCGGAGCGCGATAAATCGTGCCTCCCCGTGGACATCGGGCGCACCGAGGGGGCACGACCGGCGAGGGTCGTCGGGCGCACCTCGGCGACGAGGTGACCGGCGAGGTGTAACAGACGGAGCATCGCAGTGGTGATCGCCCGTTTGACAAACGAGCCCCGCGCGCTTCCGCCGAGCGCGCTGACAGGTTTTTGGCGCGCACAGGGCGCGACAGGCGAACTCGCGTTTCCCGCGTTTCGCGCTCGACACCCCGCCGGTTTTCCCGACGATTGTCCGCCTCCCGGCCTCTTCATCACTCTCACTCTCTCTCTCTCTCTTTCTCTTACCTCCCACCGGGTCAGTCTCGTCCACGCGGATCATATTCCTCGAGCGACCTTACGACGAGTCGTCGTCGCCGCCGCTGTCGTCGCCGCCGGTGCCGCTGTACTCTCGTCTTTCCGCGAGCGGCCGAGTAAAAAGGCGGAAACTCCCGCGTGAGATCGCGCGCGAGTGAGAAGGCGGGAGGGGATTTCTCGATCGCGATCCGCCGCGAGCCACGAGCGATTATGGACTATCTCTGTGCCGCTTGTGTGCCTTAGTGTGTATCTCGCCCGCGGAGGCCGAGACGGTGCCTCCTCTTCTTCTTCCTCGGCTCGGACGGATTTAGATTTTCGGCGGACGCCGCGGATTCTGCTGGCTGGTCACGTGGCCCGTAGCCCCAACAGTCCCGGGGTGGGGATCGAGTTGCTGGCGTCTCTCTCTCTCTCTCTCTCTCTCTCCCTCTCCCTCTCTATCTTTCGAAAGAGCGCGCGCGCGCGCGCGATCCTCGCCCTTCTCTTCGCCCATGAGGCTCACCCTTTGTACATTCACGACGACGAATCTTCATCCGGATTATCGAGACGTGCACACCATGGACGGTCATACTGTCAATAATTTCCGACAGAGCTGAAAATATACAGATGAACCCTTTTTAAATCAAAAACGCCCGCCCGTCAGCCTGATCGCTGACGAAATTAATACGCAACGCGGCCGAGGCGTTCCATTCATCAAGTACCGCGCCATTCTACAAATTCCATTCGCCAGGTATATAGAATACCTGGTCTTTTAATAGTTCGACTTCGGCGGAGCATGCTCTATGAGTTAAAATAACAGAAACAAGTCTTGCGATACACAGGCTCTCGCGGGGGCTGCGCGCCGCATTGAGGCTTCTCGTGTAGACACGGCGTGTGGAAAAGTCGGCAACGGTATTCTCGCAGGGTAATTGATGCTTCGCTGAAATAGTGGAAGGAAAAAAATGTAAAAATAAGCAAGCTCGCGCTGAGCCGGTGCAACGAATCACGACCGACCCAGCCGGTGAATCGGGAAAGACGCCTGCGCTTTTATGAAACGTTTCATGGGGCATAGGGTGGATGCTTGGCCCAATTACAACCGTGGCCTTTGGCGACCCGAATTCCAGCGGGCGCACGTAGCATTCCGATTTGCTTTAACGCGAACCTATGCATCGTACCGATTTATCGTCGCACGTATGGAAAAGGGGGCAACTAACACCTAGTCGTTGTTTTACATCGCGGTCGCTGGATTCTGTTTGCATAGCTTGACTGTTTTCGTAGTTGAAGAGTAGAAAATGAAGTTGAAAAAGCCTGAAGCCATAGAAATAAATTCAGGTTTTTCGTAAACAATAATTTTATTCTATAAAAAATATGAGATTTGAGAAAAAATGTTATATGTTAAATATATCGATATTTCTATCACGTCGCAAATGATTTTACTTGATTTCAATATGATTTGACGTTGTTAATTTTATTTCCTGTCCCGGGAGAAAAGATCATGTATGAAACTTGCCCATATATAATCATATATGTCCACAACGGGAAAATACTGTTGTTTATACATTACATGCAAATACAATCGAAATAAATGCTTCTGGCTACTTGTGCTTCTGATAGCATATGATATCGACATTTTGATTAAATAACATAACATCATTTTTTTATAGACATATACGATAATATATGTAACCACATATATGAGCAAAATTCATACATGATTTTATATAATTATATATAATTATATATAATCATTTTTTCCCAGGGTGACACACCAAACATCGGTTAGTTAGCATTAGTTACATTTATCGCTATATAAAAGGCATGTTTTTTTAACTGAACTGGAATTTCATGCCTTCTCCTCTTAATGCTATTTTATATGGTTGTTCTAAAAGCAGAAAATGTATCACCTAATTCATCTAAAAAAACAGATCTATCATATATGAAAGTTTGAAAACTCACACTGTGCGCACACGTGCGCCGTGCAACGGTTCACATTCTTACTTCATTCCGTTCCAAAAGTTATCAAACTCACTCGCACGTGTTACGTGCAGAAAGCCGGAAACGAAAATTTGCATTTCTCTGTGCTGTAAATTTGTAACAATTTAGTTATAAAAACGCTTTTTGCAGCGCTCAATGTAAGAAACTCACGTATACTGTACATAATATTTGGACATGTGTATTGTTGGTGAGGTTATCTTTAGAGATTCTTCTGTTGATTGTTCATCGCTGTCACTCCGGCCCAAATTTTCGACCTTGTGCTGACCAAAGACAAGGTACTCATAACTAAAATATTTAAAAGTTATAAAGAATTAATACGTTATAAAATTGTTACATATATTAAATTTTGCAAATAATATCTCTAATTTTTTTTACTGTAGTTACATAACATGTTGTTAATATTTAACAACACGTTATTACAAATGCCAAATTTTAAAGTTTGTAAGAAGTTTGTAAGAAGAAGATCAAAGTAGTTGTCTTAGTGGTTATAAATACAACAAAGTATAAATAATAAATTTTCTTACATTTTCAAAAAGCTTACAACCTAAGGATCGTCATCACTCGAGTCAGTGAATTAATGTTAAAATGGGTTGTACATCTGATCAAGACAGTGATAATATTTCAACCGGTTTTCAACATGGACACGATGATGTTAAAACTTTAATTACCTCCCCCCGAAAAAAGGTACATAAGTGCACTGAATCAGGCTGCCATGCTATATTTTCAACAGCTTCGAAATTACGGAGGCATAAGAGACACCATACTGGTGAGGTACAGAATCAGTATTAGTATATAGATAGAATTAATATTAATATATTGACTATCACTGTCTTAAATGATCGTATCTAGAATCAATAAAGGATATTCCTAATAAGCTTTTAATAAATATATATTATTTTGTTGATATACTAATTAACAAATTATTATGTACATAAGTCAATATATTAAAATTATACATAATTAATTAAATGATGTATCAATGTTTGATAACTGACAAAATACTTTTTTATAACAGAGACCATATATTTGTACTCATCCAAAATGTACGAAGTCATATATGTCTTCCTCTCACTTAAAGAGGCACTTGAAAACACATGATATTACCAAAACGGTATATCAGTATGTATACATTTCAATATATATGTGTATATATATATATTGTACAGTATTTATTTTACATATTATAGTTACTATATGTTCTATGATTTTCAGATGTCAGCACTGCCCAATGAAAATTAGTAATCAAGACAATCTGAAACGTCATTACAGACGACGTCATAGCGTGGACAGCAAATCCAAAATTTCTTGCGGAGAATGTGGCATGACTTTTAATAAAAAATTTCATCTAACTCAACATCAAGCTGAACATTTTGGAACTACAAGTTACAAATGTGATAAATGTGACAAAAGTTTCTCAACTAATACTAAACTGTCACGGCACGAAAAGTCACATGACAGAAGTTATCCTTGCCCAGTTTCTGGATGTTCAGAAGTATTTCAAAAATTTTCCCATCTGCGTACACATAAGAAAATGAAACATGTAACAGGTAACAGAGAGAGATATATGTCCCACATTATAAATTCATTACTTTAATGAAGCAAATGCATTTCAGCACAGGAATCTTTAACGTTTAACTTCTGTTACAGAATATCATTGTGACAAGTGCAACAAGATTTTCTTTTTAAAAAGTAAATTAAGATCTCATTTAAAAATACACTCTGAAAACAGAATGGTTATACCATGTCCATATGAGAACTGTGATAGAGCTTATTTACAGAAATGTAACTTGGACTATCATATAAAATCTTGGCATCTCGGACAGAAATATTACTGTGATATATGTTCCGCAGGACTTAAAAGTAAGTCAAAATTAGTACTGCATATTAAGCGGCATTATGAACCTAAGGAAAGAAAGAAAAACAAAGAACGAAAGAAAAGGAAAGATAGCGGAATACCAAAGAAAAGTGTGATAAGTAAATTGATAGGATGCAACTTTCCTCATCAATTGGAAAAATTATTGCTGGCACGAGAAACAACGATACAAATCTCAGAATCAACCGATAATTTATCAAACAATGAACAAGTTGAATCTACAGAATGTGCGTCATGATTAAATTGATAATAAAATATTTGTCATACTCTAATGTACGTGCTAAGTATTCTAAGTAGTTTCATCAAGAATGTAACTACTCTATATTAAAAGAGTGTTTGTGTAAAGCATTCATGTAAATGTGTTACGTAAAGTGTTTATGCAAGCGTTCTCTTGATCGAAACATTTGACAATAAGAAAAAAAATGTAACAATATTTGTTTAGAAAATATTTGTAGACAATACTCCAATCGTCTTAACACAACAGATTAAATATATCACACGTATTTTACTACGTAACTAACAAATTTAATATAAATTACTAAATTTTCTTTATCGTTATTGTGTTATTACCGCATAATAGAAAACGAAATCCATCCAATCTTGAAATGACACGTAAAATTTAAAACTTCGACTGTTGAAGAAGGCTTACAACTTCTGAAAGCTTTAATCGTGAATAGTAAATTTTTAGTAATTTACTAGTTAGAGCGGACGCATCAACCAACGTATGCTTCGTTCAGTATAATTTTATAGTAGCGGGTTGTTTGCTGATTGGCTTCTGCCTACAGAACTCGGCAGCCAATAAACTTTTAATTCTCGTGGAAAAGCGGCACGTTGATTGTCTACCACGTCGCTTCTTGCCGCGCGGCGAAAGTTCGCACGGTAGCCAATCAACGTGCCGTTTTTCCATAAGAACTAAAAGTTTATTGGCTGCTGCGTCGCTTCTTGGTGCGCGGCGGAAGTTTACGCGGTAGCCAATAAATTTCTAGTTTTTAGTACGGAAAAACTGCACGTTGATTGGCTACCGCGTTACTTCCACCGTCCGGCCGCGTTCCACGTTCCAGAGCCATTAAACTAATCTCACTAGACTTTACCCAGCCCTTTCTGTATAACCTGTACAAGCTAAATATAGTGAAGAAATATTTGTTGTTATAATAGTATATTGGTTAATTACTTGCTTGAAAAATATTTTGTATATATATACTTGTATATATATATATATATATGTGCTGCATATAAAAAATGAGATACGCTCAATTAGTAATGGGCCCGGCCGGTAGTGGCAAGGTAATAAATTTTAATTTATCCCGTCAAATTTATATTAAATAAATAACAATATATGAAATATGTATATATATATATATATCAGTGAAATAATATTGAACATTAAATATTACTTCACTTTAAATAGTCCACATACTGTTCCATCATGCAAGAACATGCTGCCAACTCCAGAAGGCCAGTATCGGTTATAAATTTGGACCCTGCGGCAGAATATTTCGATTACGAACCTTCAGAGGATATAAGAGAACTAATTCATATAGACGATCCCATGGAAGATGATAAACTTAATTTTGGACCCAATGGCAGCCTTATATTCTGCATGGAGTATGTTACTTTACATTTGCACAAACATATTATTATCCTCGCATTGTTATGATAACAATAAAAATTTTTCCATAGATATTTGGTTGAAAGTGGATGGCTAGAACAGATATTAAATGAAGCACAGGATGAATATATAATATTTGATTGCCCGGGACAAATTGAACTGTATACTCACATGACCGTGATAAGTCAACTAATAACCATTTTGCAGAATTTTGACTTCCAAGTATGCGCAGTATTTCTAATCGATAGTCAATTTATGGTGGATGGATCGAAGTTTCTGTCAGGAACTATGGCTGCGCTTAGTGTAATGATAAACCTAGAACTTCCGCATGTCAATATTCTTAGTAAAATAGACTTGTTGTCAAAGAGTGCGCGAAAGCAACTGGACAAGTATTTAGATCCTGATCCGGAGGCTTTATTAGCGGACATGAATAAAGACCCCACAAACCAAAAATATCAGAAACTTACAGAAGCTATCGGTAGACTTATAGAAGATTACAGCTTAGTGCGATTTTTGCCGTTAAATATTAAGGATGAGGATAGCGTTACAGATATTAAAATAACTATTGATAATGTATTACAATATGGTGAGGATACAGAAGTTAGAACTAAGGACTTTGAGCCACTTGAGCAACCATGTCCAGATAATGACTAACATAAACACAATAGATTAGATGTATCTTGTAATAAAATTCTATTTTTGCTTTTACTGTATCTTCTCTCACAACTCAAAAAGATACTTAATTCTTTCATGAAAAGCAAAGTAGTAGGATGTGAACAGAAAGGTGAAGTAAGACGTCCACAGAAAAGTGAAGTCACTGATGAACTAAGTATATACTCGTAAATATACATTCTGTTTTGACCAAACCAAGGAAAGGGCACAAAAATTATACGAAGCAGTAAGCACACACAAGAATAGATTTTTTAAAAATATAATAAATAAACGTTTTCCTTGTGCTGTGAAATTATGAATAATCCCTACCCTTTCTTGCGAGGATTGAGTATCACATTTCGACCATTTCACCTTCAATAGTACTATACTTAAAAAAAGAAGATAAGGGTAACTTGATGTATCAAAAAAGTATATCTATTAATTTGTTACTGATTTATATAAAACTATTTTTACAATGTCGAATATTTACAATATGGAATTTCATCTATCTACATATGTGCCTGACGTATTAAATATAAATATGAGACAGCCGAAACTAATGGTCGAACCGTGCGCGACAATTGCGCTACCTTCCCACCCCTCCTCTGGATGCTTGTTAACTGCAATCTCGCGCCTTCTGTTACATTTGCATGAGAGTTTGTGGACTCCATGAGTCTGCTGCTGCAGAGAAACTGCTTCTTCTTTGTATAAGATAGTTTTTATCATCTCGGACGTCTCGTCCTCTTTAGTGACGTACGTCACTTTGTCATCCCTCTCGTCTTTCGAATCACTTTCTGCGACGCGTGTATAATTGGAACAATACAATACATTGTCCACTATTGTCCCGTATTCGCTGTAATTGAGTAATTCGTAACGTTTCGTCATCTGCAAAAAAAAAGGAATATCGATTAAAAGGAAAGAACGAGGAGAATCTGTTGCGCGCGGCTCAACAGACACAGCCGTCTTTCCTCAGTCCAATTTGTGAAAGCATTCTCTCATTGTCGAAGGGGAAGTTTCCACGACGTTTCGCTTACCTCGTCGAAAAATATAATCGCATGTTTAGAAGATGTGAAACCACAATTACCATAATCGGACAAAACCAAATCACAGTTCGGGCCGTTACCAATAACGAAAGTTCTGTGAGCCATGAAAGCCGGCGGGCTAGGTTTGGAGTTTAAAGAAAATAATACGGCTCTGACATTTCTATGACGATTTACTGTTTTGTAATATTCACCGTCGGGATTCATTATTTGCTCTAATCTTTGTTGCGCTAATGCCTCTAACACCGGCCTCTCTAACAGCTGTACACCTTCCTTAACATCATAATCGTAATGTCTCGAGTGAAATTCGAGATTGTACGCCCTAGAAGTATCACTTCCCACTTTATCCGCGCATTCATTCGCATCCGACTGTTTCTCCCGATGACTCTCTTTATCCGCGGTTACATCATTTTCCACTGTTTCCACTCTTGCTCGACTGATCTCTTCGGTTTTCTTATCTTCCAATTCATAATTATCCTTGCTATTATGCGTTCGCTCGGAATTTGTGTGTTGTTCATCTCTGCTCGCTGTATTCCTCGCAGGCAGTATGACAGTATTTTGATTCAAATGCATCGACTCCAATTTCGACGGGTTCTCGTAATGATACTTTATAACGCTAGGAACTTTTACCCTCGGACGACCCTCCAATCTTACTTTCGTGCGAAACAACGGATTAGCGGCGCGCGCTTTACGCAAGAAATCCAGTTTCACCGCATGCTGGTCTATCCTCTGATTGGCGTATTTGTCCCACAGTTTTATGCGTTCTGTCACTCTACACGATGTCAGTAGATTTTGATCTATGAAGTGGTTCGGATGATTGGGACACATCCATCTACCGATAGGAAAGGTGGTCAACGGTGGATCCAGGCAATCCTGATGAAAATACAGCGGACAGTAATCACACGCAATTAACGGGGCTTTCCTGCAACTGCGTCCACATTCAAAGCACAAGCGAGCCGGCAACGGAACCATCAAGTTGCTGTCCAAACAATGACTTTTCCCAACTATAAAGAAACAAGAACGTCGTATTTAATATTTGAGCAGTTTGGGTGATCACAAATATGATAATTGATGCTTCAGAGAGCACAATATGCATTCTTTACAAGAACAAAGGTAAGAAATGAAAGGAAAAGCACACACGTATCATTGTTGTGTTCTTACCATTATTGCATGACGAACTTAGCTGTTTGCCTCTTCTGCCGGACACATAATCTATCTTATTGCTACCGGGGAACATTATAGGTAACTGTAATTCTTTAGGCAATTCAAATTCCCTGGGGTTTACTAAGGAGGCCGCAAGTGCCAATATTTCCAAAGCAGACATCTTTTTTTTCTTATCGTTTCCTTTGTTATCCATGATTTCTCTCTTAGCTGCACAACTACAGGTATAACACAACCATTCTCCATTGGGAATGTCCATTGGGTCTACTGCAGGATAGCTAGAGCATAAATCACCATCAGTCTTGTTTTCTCAATGAACACAAATCAATTCGGTCTCTCTTGTAATAAGTGCCAGTAAGCAAATAATGAAGGGTGCATCAACACTGGCCACACTTACTGGCATTGTAAGTGATAAGAAGCCGGGCATCTGTCGCAGCATATGAGCTCTCCTCCATCCTTGCAAGCATCGCAGAAATCACGATTGTGACCACGACCTCGTCTCTTGAAGTACGGATGTTTCTTCTCCTCTTTTTCCTTCTTAGCTTTAGCCGCTTTAGAATCTTCAGACACCGGCGGTGCTATCAGAGCTTGTATTTGCTAACAGAAAAGAATTCAGCTTAAAAAGAAACATATTTTTCAAGGACCAAAGGGGGTGATCTTTGAAGAATCAATAATCATAGATCCTCTCTCTATTCCTGGCGGAAAATTTACACTACTGCCTGATAGTGGTATCCGCTTATTTCCGCTTACCGGCATCAAACCGCCTATCGTCGGAAAACCATACTCAACGGTACCCATTTCGAAGAATGAAGGTACTCGAGAAAAAAAAAAGTCAAAATTTGTATCTCCGCTCACTCTGGATTAACATCTACCATCTATATTCATTATCTCACACGCTCGTCGGGATTTACATGCGCGATGCCAACGACGGAGCGAGAAACCTCACTAGAGATCTCTTTAATTACCACAGCTCCGGAAAACGGCAACCCGTGGCGTGGAAGAAAAGTTATTCCGGCGGCTGCGCGGAGTTTGCAACGAGAGCCGCGCGCGGCGTGAAGACGGTACCCGTTCGTTCCGTTGCGAACGCAACCTTACATCTCTCCTCCCCACGGTATTTCAGTTCAAGCAAATGGCGTCGTACAGGTGGAGATCGTTGCGTCAAATTACACAAATCATGAATGAATTCTAAGTGTCGTGGCATATTTCTCTAGAATTGAGAGTATCGTCAGTCTCGGTAAGCCCCCTTTCGACCGCGGTGCAATTAACGTAAGCGAGACCGCTCGCGCGACGGGGAAAAACTCCTATTTTCCTAGGCGTTCGCCTAGTATGTAAACAAACATCGTGTCGCCGTCAGTGCTGTCAGGCGATTTGTGAATCGTGATGTTCTCTGAAACCTCGTAACAATTGGAAAATCGCCCGCGGCTCCTCCTACCGCAGTTCATATTTACGATCGCAAATCGGAGTCAAGTGGAAACAACTGCTGTTGTGCAACCTGCAACATACCTCTACCACACGGCATCAGTACTTGCTTTTTGTAACTTATGTTTGTTACGTTCAATGGCCGCATTCAGCAGAACGTTTGTTTCACGTTCGTCGGAAGTTTTCCAAGCTGGGATTGGATTATTCTTCTAGATCTGAGGGAATAATACGATCTCAACGTGGGAAACTTCCAATAGTTAAGTGAGATAAACGTTCCGCCAGGCTCAAACCAATGTGTCTCCATTGTGAACTCGAGTCTTCAGCACAATAATGTTTAACCGATGAAAATGTGTGCATAAACGTGCGTATAAAGATAACATAATGGATAATGTAATGGAAGATATTGTATCGACATCGTATGTACTATTACCATGTTACATGTATGTATACATATCTAATTTGGTTCAGCAGAATATTTATAATATACACATGTATACTAAATGATTGTATCGTTACGTTGATATATGCAAAATTACATATCTAGTAATTTTTCAGTCGCATAATATATACATATGTATAACTCTTGAGTCGACATCCGCCACATATGTAATACCAACGTTCGGGACATTTTCTAGTAGTACTCAGCAACAAAGTGCATATCACAAAATGAACGAAGTAAGCGGAGGAAAGCAAGACATACCTAATACCTCAAGCTGGGAAACCTTGTCTGGGCAGTCGGTATCTTCAATGCCAACGATGCATCATCATCCGACACTACAGCAAGACCCGAACCCGACAGTAGCACAAGTTATAGTTCCTACACCTGTTAAGCTTCAACCACCTATGTTAACGCCAGCACAAACTGATCATTGTCCGCAACTCGGTCATATGCAGCAACCACCCCTGATAACTCAGGTATACCCCGAATCAAATCTCACTCACACCTCGAGAGGTTTTAACAATCATCAGAACAATACGATAGAATTATATCACACACACAGGGTGCGCCACCAGGAAGCTTCCCGGAGCCTGAGTTATCGGCCGAGCTTCAGCAGCAAGGTTGGAAGAAATTCTGGAGCAAGAGGGAAAGTCGGCCGTACTTCTGGAATAAATTGACCGGAGAATCTCTCTGGGTGATACCTTCCCTGAAGCCTCAGGTGTGTAAATGAGAATAATCCGACGTGTAAACGAACACCTGTAACAAAGAGACAAGACATGTAGCATATGCGTCGTCTTACCTTAGTTCGATCCGATCACGGATCCGCTCGGCATCTGTGGTGTGCCGCCTATACCGGGGAACGGAGCTATTCCAGCTGGTACTCCGGCCGGCACGTTGAAACGCCGCGCGTCGGAAGACGGAGCGGTCCCACCGCCGAAGAAATTCGTATTGGCGTACGTAGTCTAAGTCTCTTTTCCGCGGCGTCTCGGTAGAGAGACGGGCGAGTAATTGCTCTTACTCCTCACCACCAGGGGCCCGTGGGACTTGGAGATACCCACGAACGTCATAATATACGAGAGAGCGCCGTCGAATTTGCCGCACGTCCATCCCGAGGCGGAAGCGATGCGATGCGCTTTGCTGTCGAAGCTGCGACAGTGTTACCAGGAGCTGTGTCACACCCGCGAGTCCATAGACGCGCCTAAGGATTCCTTCAACAGGTGGCTGATGGAGCGTAAGGTGATCGACTGCGGCTCGGACCCGCTGCTACCGAGCCAATGCTTCCCCGAGATCTCGATGTCCATGTATCGCGAGATCATGAACGACATCCCCATCAAGCTGGTGAGGCCGAAATTCACGGGCGACGCGAGGAAACAGCTGTCGCGCTACGCCGAGGCCGCGAAGAAGATGATCGAGTCGAGGGCGGCGTCCTCCGAGAGCCGGAAGGTGGTCAAGTGGAACGCGGAGGACACCTTCCAGTGGCTGAGACGAACGGTGGGCGCGACGTTCGACGACTTTCAGGACAGGCTCGCCCACCTCAAGCGACAGTGCCAGCCGCACCTCACGGAGACCGTGAAAGCCAGCGTCGAGGGCATATGCCTCAAGATCTATCATCTCTCCACGGAATACGCGAAGAAGGTGAAGGACAAGAACAACCAGATCCTCAAGGACAACGGCCTAGGTGACGTCATACCGCTCGGCGGGCCGGCCAGCACGCAGAGAAAAGTTTGGTGTTATCCAGTGCAATTCTCCCTACCGACGCCGAGACTATCTCAGGTGGACTACCTGCCCGAGCGTGAGCAGACGATGCTGCGCTTTCACGGCGACGCCATGTGTATCAACAACATACACCTCACTAAGCTGGAACACTTGTACAGGTACAACTGTTTCGACGACAAAAAGTTCGAGATGTTCCTGCCACGAGTGTGGTGCATGCTGAAGCGTTACCAGACGTATCTCGGGATGAACGAGGGCCAGGCCACTCAGATGGCCCTCCCGGTCACGGTGTTCGAATGCCTCCAGAGATCGTTCGGGGTAACGTTCGAGTGTTTCGCCTCGCCCCTGAACTGTTACTTCCGGCAGCACTGCTCGTCTTTCGCCGACACAGACTCGTACTTCGGCTCGAGGGGGCCGTTCTTGGACTTCAGGCCGGTCAGCGGCTCGTTTCAAGCGAATCCGCCGTACTGCGAGGAACTCATGGAAGCGATGGTCAATCACTTCGAACGTCTCCTGGCCGATTCCGCGGAACCTCTGTCGTTCGTGGTGTTCCTGCCGGAATGGCGGGACCCGGCACCCAACGCGCTCATCAAGCTCGAGGGGAGCCACTTCAAGCGCAAGCAGGTGGTCGTGCCCGCTATGGAACACGAATACAGACACGGATTCCAACATATTCTTCCGAAGTGCGCTTGCAATTCATGCGTTCGGTGTGATATCTTCAGGATTGCCACAGACCTTGGAAAACCGGGAAAAGCTCGTGGAAATTTAAAATACCCGAGAAAGCCAGGGAAAGATATAAAAAGACCTGAAATTTTTAACTCTGTTCTCAACTCCCTTAAATATATTCTTTTTTTTTTTTATAATACTTATTTATTTTCTGCCAGCCTGAATTCGCACTCAAGATTATATTATGTTACTAAACTTTTGAGTTTGTGTCGCTTCTAATGATACAAGCTACCTTTCCCGCAATCCCTGCTTTCAAACGTTGAAGTTCAATGTCACACATCGCTCGTGGAAAATCCGGAAGAGTCGGGGAATTTAGAAATTCATTTTCTGTGGCAACCCTGATCTTGTAGGAAACTTATCGAGTGATTCCCCTCGTTCTTTCCATTCCAGAGGTGAAGTCAACATCCGGGCGGCGCACGGTACGTTGGTCGTGTGGTTGCAAAACCCAGCAGGTGCTGCGCGTTGGGGACCGACGGAGGAGCGGGTTGAGGCCTTACTGGAAGCGTGGCGACCAGGTCGGGAGCGGGAACGAGACAGGCAGGAACTTCTCTCCCCGCCGAGGCAAGCTCATCAGCCGATACCGTCAACGCCAGTGCCTGTACCAACGACGCCGACTACGCCGACGATTGTGCCACCAGTGCAGACATTGCCCACTCATCCCATATAATTTTGTTGAGCGATCTTCGAGAAGAGGAGAAACACGTATAAATATAGTCCCGCAAATAAATTCAAACAGTTGAGAAAAAGAGGTACGAAATTTATACCTTGTAAAATAACGAAAACACTCTCTCGTGGAGGAGATCCGTTTTGTACTACCTTATTAGTGACTATGAAATTGGCAAAAGTATAAGGTGTAAAGATAGAAGAGAGATTAAGAGATTAGATTATCGTGTGCGAGGAAATTGCACAATCAACATAGAAACACGTATGGACATTATAATTATAGTCGCCTGCCAGCGACGGTTTGTGCTAATGAGACAAGACCCATTGTGATCGTCCTTTATATTTCTCAAACGATCTCGTAGAAATCGTTTCTATCGACAACCAATGCTTGGTCGGTCTCCTCGTTCGACATTGAAACGGAATCAGATTCCGTTGTCTCAGCGTTAACAAATAGCAAAAAATTACTATAGAAAATACATTGAGAAATATGCATCTAATTACATCTGCTATATATATATATATATATATAAAGAGTTCACTTATCAACACTCAAACAAACGCACATCGCAGAAAGTCTAAGTTTGTCAGTTTGGACAGTTAATTGTTGTCAGATACTGCATTGGACTTTGTGACGCTTGTGGCGCTTGGAACATTACAAGATAAAAACACCAATGCCTGAACGCGTACTTAACTGCGGACATTTTTGTTGTTTTGGTTTTTTAAACATAAAATATTTGCATATATTCAATATACGTATATATATATATATTCTATGTTGAAAGTTTGAGTATTCATTTTAAACACCAAACAATATAAATGCCCCAAGTTATAACCCAGAAGTGTGTGTCCAGGTATTCGTATTTTTTACCTTGTATGATACTTGCTATGCAAGATAAAATTGGCACTATTGCGAATGTTAAAAGAAACTGAATTTACGTAACAAATGTACAGGCGTATGTGTATGTGTGTATGTGTGCGAACATGGGTAGGCATATACGCGTTACTTTAGATTATCTGCTCGTCTATCGTCGAGAGGGAAACTTTTATCGGAAGAAATCTTGGAATAATAACATCGTTGCATTTTTAACCATGACAATCTTTTTCTTTTAATACAAAGGAATACGCGAAGGAGGGGGAGGAGGGAGGGGGTAACTACTCATTTTATTTTAAACAACTTTATCAGTGCAATATTTTCTATCGGTCTGTATCTGATATCTATAAACAGATAGCAGCGTATAGATCGAACTTCCCCGAAAGAAATGCATGTTTTTATTCTTTAATGAATACACGTGTTGTATAGAAACTATATACTTATTACGCAATCATATGCTTTTGTACTATTTTTTTCTGATAAGTAGACACTCGACTTTATCCGATGATTCGTTTGAGTTATGTTCGTGTACTCACTGCCAGTATTGAAGATCTAACATGAATTATATATAGATTTCCACTATTGGTAAATATACGAACACAGACTTGGTGTAATCTTCTGTACAGCCTTTTTCAGTGAATAGAGAGATTCTACGAAAGTTCTTGGTAGAAAGACAATTTTAAAATGCCATCGAGGATATATTATAAATTCCCACAATCTTTTTCACATCAAGCATATCTGTAACGAACATAGAGCGTATATCGAGAGGATAGATAAATTACTTAGAAGCAGATAGGTATGAAATAACAAAGCTACACGCACACCCGTAAATAATACGCCGGAGATATCACGCGTATACGTGTACGTTAGTACGTTGAGTTGATTTTATTAAAAATATTTGTGGTCTACGGTCTTTTTAACGAGCGAGTTTAAGTCGACATGTCGGCCACACTTCTCATTAAAAGAGAGAAACCATATTTACATCTCTTATAAATTTTGTATATTTTTATTAAGAGAGTACGTGTGCTAAATATACGCTAGAGAGGAGTAGAGTGTGTACATACACATGTGCATATAGGCGCACACATGCCCATGCGCGTGCGTGTGTATAGCCATCTTTAGCATACGTAAATTTATACATATATATATATATTTATATATATATATATATATGTTACATAATTGATATAGTAAGTAAGACAATACGTAAAATATAAGTTAAGAATTTTGTGAGATACTGTGTTGTTTTACAGGCAAAAACGATTAGGTATATTCGCGATTAGGTCGTATTACATCTTAATAGAGTCGAAGAATAAGAAATTTTTCTTGTAAATCTTTACATTTTAGTGGCTAGTATACGTTCCATCCGGGGAAATTATACTTTTCCTACGTTTAATCGTTCTATTAGGTTAAAATTCAATCTTACTTATCACATCTGCGCGAGCTTTTTGCCGTGAACATAATTACATTTATTGTAGGGCGTGAGATAATTATTGCTTTTCGCTACACGCTTTATTGTTGCGCGACACTTACGGTTTTCCCCTTCTTCATTCTTTCCTTTCTCGACCGTGACTGTTTTTTTTTTTTTCTAATTATCTCATGCATTTTACTTGAGTCTGCTATAATTCAAGACGGCATCTAACAATAGTGCTTACTGTACAAACGTAACCTTAGAATGCGACACGGCGAAATGTTATATCTTCTAAGAGGAAATTTAAATAAAGTTAAAGTGGAGAATTTATAAGAATCTAGAGATTAAGAATTCAGTACGAGAGAGAGTTGCGAAAGTGAATACCGTCGTGTAAGGAAGAACGAAAATCTGTAATTCGCGTCGATTACGAAACGACGAATGACGTTTTGCGTTCACGGGGAAATCACATTTTCAATGTTACAGGATGACTCGAGAACCGAGGTGATGTTTTTTAATAATGCGCGGGCTTCGTCGTTCTCGCACATCAAATTGTACACAGATAGATCCTGCGCGTCCGTTACAAAATCTTCCAATACGTTCTTCAATACCCCCAAGTCGAACGAACAGTGATTACGTCCAAGAAGATACTTATCGAAGCTTACAACTTGACCTTTTTTTACCATAGCTTGTAGACGACTCTTAGCAATAAACGATATAAATTCGAGAAACTGCTTATAGTCCATGCCGTACGACGTTTTTAGCATCAATTGGCAATGTTCGTTCCAATTTTTCATGTCCCTGCAATCATCGACTTCTCTCATGACAGACCTCAGTTCCTTTTTCAGCGCGGACCACACGCCGGTGATGTTACAGCCATTTATCCAATTGTGATTAATGGAAATTGTGTCCCGCTGGGTAAAAATGACGCGTAAATAATTAATCCGCCCTTTCTTCGAATTCGAATGTTCTCTCTCTCTCTCTCTCTCTATCTATCTTTCTTGCAAAATTCTACAGCTATTTACCAAGTTCCAGACTTGATGATGCCATCCAGACGGCACGAATATAATCTCCCCTGCTTCTTGAACCACATCCAGATATCTCAACTTCGCGCTATCGTACGCTTTGTACTTTGTACGGTCGTTAAGCTCCTCCGACACCGCGTCGTACGCTAATTGGCCGTAAAGATCGCGAAGACGATCTTCCTCGCGCGGAGGAAAGAGCAGCCACCTCTTTCTCCCGACTATATTAGCGGACCAGCTGTACGATGTGAAAACGTCCACGTGCAACGGAGTCCTGAGACATCACGAGAAACAGCAACGATTAAATCTTGACACGAGAAAATTAACGCAGTTCTCGATACGGTTCTACCGGAAGGACGATGAGATAATTCACACAGACTTCCGATCCTACGATCGCACCAAGTACATTCTGTAGCATTGAAAGTGTATTTACCATGACCCTTTCGGACCCATGTACACGAACATGTAATCGTCGTTTAATTCGGGATGAGCGATATAGTATTCGTTCAACCAGTCGGATACAAAGTACCGCGGCACTTCGTAGATCGGGATGTCGGGGAAGTTTTTCACGCAGTGCCAGTCCTTCAGGTACAGCAACGGCATCGTTTTCGAGTAATCGTTCTGCCTATAACTGATCCAGTAGTCCAGGTAACTCCCCATGGACATGTCATCCTTGAATTGCGAGTTGTAAAATTTCCTGTTGCAATCGGCGACTGGCACTTGGGAGTGGCCTAGGCGGTAGAAATCGCGTCGAATTAACGATCGCATAATCGGGCATGATCGGTCGGAGGTCATCACTTACTGAAAGACGCGCGGAGCGCCTCGAAATTCGGCGCATCCTCCAGCACCCATTCGCGTCTACAGGGCCAATTCGCAGTGGCCTGCGAGCCGACGACGCAGGGTCTGTTGCGTATCAGGTACTCGGAGAAGAAGTCGTTGTACGTCACCGTCGCCGGGTCGACCCGCTCGATCGTGTTCGACACGCAAACGTCCTCGTCGACGGAGCACAGACTACTGTTGATCTCGATGCACATTGACATGACCAGATTCCGGTCCTCATCGTCCGACTCGGCGTGAGGGATTATTCGCAAGGCGACGAAGACGACGTTCCCCGTGCCCGGCAACGAGGTACGAACCTAAGGATCCCCTCTAATAAAAGTCTATTCTTTTTAGCTGAACCAGCTGCGGTGGCTCACAGATATACGCACAAATTGAAGCGTATGAAGGATAATTATGATCTTAGACAACGCAACGTTTAAAATCGGGACGACGTAAGACGTCTCTAGGGAGTTTTAAAGACGTTCGTAAATAAGACGTCTGATGAACGTCTCACGCTTTCGTCGTCCCGCTTTCAGGCGTTCCCGTTATCCGGGGGCGATTCTCATGCTTGTGCGCGCAAATCTCTCGAAATTTGGCGCAGCCAACTCGGCTGAAAGAACGGGCCGGTCATCTCAGACTCGCCGGCGAAGCTGAATGTTAAATTCACCGGAGGACGAGACACGTGACGCTCCTCCAACGCGAAGCGTCATCGGCGAACCTCCACGCCGCACGTCTCGCGAGCGACTGCGCCGGTTTTGCGTCACGGACCAACGAACACACCTAGAACCGCAAGCGCGTCGTTACGACCCCGAGCTAAAGGCCGATCGACAGAGGGAGAAGAATCGAAGCGTCCCCGGCGGCGCGCGAGAGGGCGCGCTCGTAGCGGACAAAGCCAGCGGAGGGCTACTTCCTCCACCCATACCCTCGGTATATACACCTTCGGCCTAAGGGTGGGTCTGTCCTTCGTGCGGGAGGGGTCGCGTGAACGCGGCCGCGAGAACGTGTGTCCGAGTAAACGGCGTTCGCTCGCTTCGGATCGCGCGGCCGGCGTGAAGGAAGGGCGGTGCGCGAAGAAACGCCGTCGGCCGTCCGCTCGCTTGTTCGTTCGTTCGTTCGCCCGTTCGCTCTCGGCTACCGCTCGCGAGTTCACGGTGGCGTGCCGCCGACGACGAGGACGATCGGATCGAAAGCGGATGGTACGCGGCGCTCTCCGCGCGCTCCTTCCCTGATTCCTCGTTCCCGTCCGCCCCCCTTCCTGTAACAAAGCGAGGGAGAAAGAGAGAGAGAGAGGAGAAGGAGAAGAAGACACAGGGTGATAAACGGAGAGAAAGAGAGAGAGAGAGAGAGAGACAGAAGGAGAGGGAAAGAGAGAAAGAGACACGAGCCCCCGGTACGTAGGTACGCTCCAGTCGTTCATGGCTGCGGTGGGGCCACCAAGTGGGGGAAAACAAGCCGTGTAACGACGTAAGAGCTCCCGAAAGCTTTATGCAGGAATATGTCAAGTTTAAAAATCGGTAAGTCCGACGACCGACGCGTTTACGTCCGTCCGTCCGGCCGTTCGTTCGCTCGCTCGCTCGCTCGCCGTCGCTTACGCTCCACGCACGATGATTCGCAGCGCGTTTGTGTCATCACGTCGCCCGCCTATCCTCCTCTCCGCGTTGCGAGGGGGAGAGGGAGAGAGAGAGATAGCAGACGAGAGCCGCTTCGCAGCTAGTCGTGCCTCGGCTAATTCAGCTCGGTGATCGCCCCGTCTCTTTCTTTCAATCGCTCCTTAGATCGCCGCATTGCACGGACGGTAATCTTCGCAATAAGCGCGGCTTACGCATACCGACGCAACCGACGAGAGCCTTCCGGAGAAGGGCCCGCGCTGCTGTCTCTCTCGCTGCTTTCGCGAAAGCTCCGACTCGTCGGGAAGCGTAGCTTGCCTTCGAGAGCAGCGTGATGCATCGTGTCGATGCGGCGTTAAATTTATCACGCGGAACTGACATTTAATCGATCCGTGTATCCCTCGTAACCCTCCTCGAGGATGCGATAAGTGAATTCTCGTGACGCGGCTGAGAGGGAGGGCGGATTAATTGGGATATGTTAAAGCGTTATCGTGCACATTATCGTGCTTCATTTATCGGAATGCACTCCTTATGATTCTCGTTGGATATCGATTGCGTCGGAATTAACGTCTCCGGGGATTTTTATAAATACATCAATAACCTCGTAATAATTGGTACCTTGGATTTTTTTTTATCTCAGTAGCTGTCAATCATATTTATTAGTTGAGTAGCCTGTGTGAGTGTGTGTGTGTGCGTGTAAGAGTGTGTACGGCGTGTGACTGTGTGTGTGTGTATTAGTACTGTACATTTGTCTCTCTCTGTCGCATGTACGTATTTAGAGTACACATTAGGATATGATTATGTATTCAGTAGGTATGTTATTATTATGTTACACGCGCGCACATACCTCTTACTTCTGCCGTGTTGATTTATGTAACTTTGTATGAGTGCCTCCAATTAATTCGTAAAACTCATCAGGCCGACTTTTGTGTGAAAGTGTCACTGACTCTACGTGTAGACAGACTCTACGTTTGTTTTTTTTTTTACAGTGATGCGCCACATTACCGTTATTCTTAGTCACAGAATATAAATTGCATGTTTAGGAAGATTAAGCACCACAGTACTAGTGATAAAAATTTTACACGAGTAAGAGGGCACATACGTGTGCAGATGTGAGTCACTCAGCTTGACGATCCGCAATGAATTCTCATCATTTCTATCATAATTGGAGATTTTCAAGCATTTATTAAATGATGTTAGAGGAAACGTATGTTATTACAGTAACATGAGTGTATTATCAAGTCATGAAGTTGCCATTATTGGACTTTATTCATGATACAAATCAAGTATGATATCTCAGGACATAAAGCTGGATGACTCACCCTGTCTGTTACTTCTTTAAGGACTATGATAAAGTTTTAAACCTGTCTATTTCATGATCTCATGTTTAATGACCGTTATTTTATTTTCTTTCCCAAAGTGTTGGTAATGCACTTGCTTGCGCTACCCTTGAGAACGATGGATTCTGACCAAAGAAATCAGCAGGTGCATCAGCACTGAACAAAATACAAAAAAAAAAAGACAAAATAATGAATGCCTGCTGCACTCACGCCGCCGACTCTGTACAAGCAGACTTAAGATTTGTTGAAGTAGTACGTGAGTAGCAGCTACTCACGTCACACTCAGCTGTACATACCAACCTAAATACATATATATACATATATTGTCACGCATATATATGTATATATATTTATTTTATCGCACATGGCAGCCATGAAGCATGGTACGTTTTATTTTCGTATGCTTTGCTTTGTATGTAAATTCCTTTCGACTTGAATTATATATACAAAAGCTCATCAGGTCCATAGACACTTGGTTACTCTGATCGTACGTACATTTGAGCCCTGCCCACATCTCTTGCAAATTTGTGCCATGTACTTCTCTGAGAACATTCAAATCTCCTCCTTAATTCCGTGATCGCTTATACTTTCGCGTTTGGTCCGCGAAATTGGATGCTGCGTGGACCAAGTGTTGTACTGAGTAAGACGTTGCTCCGTAAATTTACAGTATATCATTGTGTATATATTAGAGAACGTGTGACAAATAATAAGCTTAATTTGATTTCCTATGCCTGAGATTGTGAAGAAACAGTACAAGTACCTGATGATCTTATTATACCGTAACTTCAGTAGACGGAAAGAAATAGTCTTAAATCGATGACAGATATTCTCATATATAAGCAAGAATGTTACAATCTTCTTTAGATTTTTAGTCTTGATTTGATTGGATTTGGTATTGATGCAAGTATTGCTTGCACTCAATTCAAGACTAAAGATCCAAGAATATTCTAATATTCTTGCTTATACATAGGAATATCTGTCGTTGATCTAAGACTATTTCTTTTCTGTGTAAAGTTACACAGTACATGTAAATTACTTACTTCCAATGTTCATAATCCGCAAAAACAGTTGGTTAAAAGCCGGTAATTCGTATTCTACGGTGAAATATCGGTGATAGATGCCTTATATATACATATATATATATATACGTATATGTACGTTAAAGTTTCGATAAATAGGAACGTTAACAAGACACCTAGTTTAGCGGTGTGTAATCACACGCGAGTACTCGAGTACTTCCGCATTGGTAAGGCGCGCAACGATGACTGACTGAGAAATGCATTTCAGGCAAGACGAGTCAAGACGACGTATGTTACGTTGTCGCCAAGTATGACTACGGGGCACAGGGTGCCCAAGAGTTAGATTTACGTAAGAATGACCGCTACCTGCTGCTGGATGACTCGAAGCACTGGTGGAGGGTGCAGAGCGCGAGGGGACAGGCGGGTTACGTGCCGAGCAACTATGTCAAGAAGGAGAAGCCCTCGCTGTTCGACAGTATTAAGAAGAAAGTCAAGAAGGGCTCCGGCTCCAAGACCCTGCCATCCAGTAACTCGCCGTCCCGCGCGGTCGAGTCACCCGTTATGGCGCGACGGCTGCCGGCCGACCCGAGCGAGGCGATCGGCACCGCGGTCGTCAAGTACAATTACCAGGCGCAGCAGGCGGACGAGCTGTCCCTCGTGAAGGGCACCAGGATCCTGATACTGGAGAAGAGCAACGATGGCTGGTGGAGAGGTCAGAGCGGCACTCAGGCCGGCTGGTTCCCGTCGAACTACACCCAAGAGGAGGGCGACGCCGACGACACGCTGCACACGTACGCGATGGCCGAGAACGTGCTCGACATCGTGGTGGCCCTTTATTCGTTCTCGTCCAACAATGACCAGGAGCTGTCGTTCGAGAAGGGCGACCGCCTCGAGATCCTCGACCGTCCACCGGCGGACCCGGAATGGTACAAGGCGAGAAACAGCCAGGGCCAGGTCGGCCTGGTGCCGCGCAATTATCTCCAGGAGCTCAGCGAGTACTTGACGCAGCCATACCGCGGTATGACGACTAGTGAAGTTAGCACAGGCGATTCCTTGGAACGGAGGCCAGACCCCGGCGATCGGCCGCATCTCGTCGGCAAACCTTGGTACTACGGTAGTATTACGCGCTCACAATGCGACACGCTGCTCAATCAACACGGCCACGATGGAGATTTCCTGATCAGGGATAGCGAGACGAATGTGAGTACGGCTGCTGTTGTCCCGGATTGGGAAGTCGCTTTTCGAGCTTATTCCAGCGGCCTACTGTTGTTGTTTCTCGGGCGAAGCTGCGCGTTTGATTCGATTTCTCTCCATTTCATCGTTTTCGTTCCTCCGTAAAGTATACGGACGATTAATTGACAGGGTTGCCGCGGATATTGAAATTCCCCGACTCTTCCATATTTTCCAGACGACAATGGAGAGTTTTTTCCATGAGCAATGTGTAATCTTAAACTGTAACGTTTAGATGCAGCAATTGCAGGAAAGGTAGCTTATATTATTAGAAGCGATGCAAAAAGAAATTTAGTAACATAATATAATCCTGAATGCAAATTCCAGGCCGACAAAAAATTAATGAGTTTGCAAAAAAGAATTCAGTTGCAAGCATTTAAGGGAATTGTGAGCAAAGTTTGAAGTTACAGATTTTCTTCTAGATTTTCCCGGACATTTTTAAATTTCCACGACTTCCCGGTTTTCTCAATTTTCCAGGTCTGCGGTAACCCTGATTGTAAGCATCGGAATTGCGAATTTGTTTAATTTCTCGCGTCGATGAGAGGGAGTATCAATGACGCCAGCCAGGCCAGCAACGTTGGCTCATCGCTCTAATTATTGTCAATTTGCAGATGGGCGACTATTCGGTATCCTTGAAAGCACCGGGACGCAACAAGCATTTTAGGGTACACGTGGAAGGAGCGCTCTATTGCATCGGCCAGAGGAAATTTCACACCTTAGATCAGCTTGTAGATCACTATCAGAGAGCCCCAATCTACACCAATAAGCAGGGCGAGAAGCTGTACTTGGTGCGCCCATTACCAAAAGGCAATTCTAGTAGCAACGGTTGCTAGGTGAATTCGTGCCATGATGAAGGAGACACAGTCCATGATGCGCTTTCAGATGTATCGCTAAGATACTCGACGCCTGCCTAGTAATATCAATATCACACATCTCTCGTACGTTTATACATAACAATTAATATAATTGGTCTACTCGTATATTAGTGTTTCTCAATTGTTTTTCCATTTACACAGCGACGTATAATTTATTACTCTAAGTGATCGGTAACTGTCAGACATACATAGATACACACCAGTACACACCACACCTCGGAGCTTCCAAACTACTATTACTCAGCAAACGAACAAAGAAACATTTTTAATACGGCAGCTACGTGACATTCGTACTAGTTGACAACACAAGGCTTATCTTTATATTCATATGTAATTGTAAAACGCGAAGACCGACCATGTTATTACGATTAATAATATATTACAACTACATATAATATAGACTGCAAGTGTAATGATCAAGTAATAATTAATTATTATGCAATTATGGAACGATTAAGTGGATCTCTACTCTGGAGCTATTGGTATTGAATTATAACAAAGACTAAGTGTTCATTTGTGATTTTGTATTTATTAGAAGTTTTTAAGTAAATAAACTGTATTTAAGTGTGCATAAGACAAATCTACCCTTTTTCAATCTCCTCCCGTCGTGCCTTACATCGATAATACCAATATGCACTTGTGTGATATATATATATATATATATATATATCATCATATTATTATCTTACATTTGGAACCATCTTTTCTAATTGTACATATACTTAGACCGTCAACAGCAGTAAAACGCACTAAAATTTCCAATTTATTTAAACATCTGTGTCATCGCGAGGTAAACAGGAACACCGTCGTAAGTAACACTCACGCGATTAGTAACAAATATTAATCTTTATTAACGTGTATATTATATATTCATAAATAAAAGTATTATTTTATTTATATAGATATGAGATTGGTGCGCTCCTGGGGATAAAAGTTAATGGCACTAATTGCCAGTAAGGTCACGTATATAACAATTCGCCTAGTCTAAATGTATTTTAGTTTCGCATTGTTTGTTCGTAACTCCGTTAAAAGCTTATGCGTACTTAATCATAAGAAAGGATTGTTCGAATTTCTTGTCATGCTGCTTACGCCCGTGCCCACCTAAAAAAGAGAGAGAGAAAAAAAAAAGGAAGAACGATGAAATCTCAGTGAACGAGAGCGCGTCGAGCGAGATTTCTCTCGCATAGATGTGCAAAGAGATCACACACGAAATTGCGGAATTTTACCATGAATGGATTCGCGTGATACGCCGGAACCGTCGGCTGCCACACTTTGTTCGCTAACGGCGTCATGAGTTGACTGAATTGGAGGACGTCTCCGTTACTGGCTGACCCGATGCCTAGCCACTGCGGGTCTGAAAATTTATCTCGACGTCAGACAACCCGGCGTCACTGCTATCGCATGCTGCACTCACTTTGTAACACGGCATTTCCCTTCCTTTTTTTAATCACCCCACCGACATGATGCGATCTACCGGCATCTTATCGATATTCGAAAGAATAACGAGAGAGTGTAGATATACAAAATCTATATATAAAACAAAGACTAAATGTTCATTTGGTATTCATTAGAAATGTTTAAGTGAATAAATTATATTTAAGTGTTGATTACATTTAAATGTGCACAAGACGAATCTCCACCATTTCGAGCTATTGAAAAAAAAAGGAATATCGTGTCACACAAGCCGGATCTCTAACAGGTGTGGTGAGTCTTTAGCCTGTTACTCCAAGCAATAAAATATAATTATGATTATATTGAAATGTAACTAAATATAACTATGATTATATTAAATATATTTTTTTGACAAAAGCCGTTTCCAGCGCTGCCAAAAGTTAGTAAGTAACAACGCTTAAGGCTATTTCTCGGCAGCTATATTGGTTTATGATTCCATAGGCGAGAAATGACATGCAGTAAATATGTTGCGATATACAACTTTATCTTTTAGTTTTCCCTGAAAAACATAGTAGTTTCGTAATCCTGAAACTTGTGAAATATGCGACAAACTGAGATGTTTGTTCGATTTGCAAAGCAGAATTGCAAAATAATTCCTGAAATAACGGCCATCTCAGTTGTCAGTTCGCTTCGCGCTGCAAAAATTTTTGAGCGCTTAAAGAAAGAATATGATTGGTCCATACGGCGTTTCGAAGTATTTGCAATGTGAAATGGACCCTGGCCCGAGTATGGTTGAAAAATGACTCGTTATTTCAGCAATTACTTTGCGATTCTACGATTTCACGTGACATATCGGACAGACAACTCAGTTTGCCGCGTATTTTACAGGTTTCAAGATCACAAAACTATTATTTTTCTCAGGGGAAACTAAAAGATAAAGCCACATGCCAGGAAAAACTTACTGCGTGTCATTTCTTACCTATGACGTCACAAAACCAGTCTGGCTGCTCGAGATAGCCGAGTCTTAAATCTCAGGAATTCCGATGTAGCGCGATAGTAGCGCTGGAAACGTCTTCTGTTAGAAATTACACTGCAATTTAATAGTATTTAGAGTAAAAAGCTAAAGACTTCTTCTACACTTATTGTAGATCCGGAACATATCTCTACTGTGCTACAGACTACTGCCGGCGGTACGACACAACATAAATTCTCACGAGAGAACCCCGCCACTGTGACTTACCGTTATTTACAGGAAATGTAGTCGGTTTGAACGGATTCGCAGGATTGCACAGAGAGCTATCGACGGATTGAGTATTATTGTTGACTACGTTCGCCGGCGGCCGCCATAAATCCCCACCCGTGAACGGATTCGAAATGACGTGCGGTTGGTTGCTCACGATGCTCCATGTGGCGTTTGGTGCTGCAAAGCGGAAATCTTCACATACTTCGCGCAGCGACGGACACACGAGACGTGTGACAATTGATCGGTGTTTGGATTCGAGACGGAGTCGGCGTATAATTCGCCGAATACGCACCATTCGAGTTGTTCGCGTTCCACGTGGACGCGGATAAGGTGCCCGTGGTCTCTTCTTTCAGTTGCGTCTGCTTCATCAGCGAATCTAAGTCTTTGAGTGCCGCGTAACGATCCTCCGAGGGTGGCGCGTGTGCCCCGTTCATGTTCATCGTGGGATTGCCACCGATCTGGTGAAACATCGTCGACGTTTCTGAACCTCGGAAATAACAAAACGATCTCGTTACAAACGTCGTCCCGATGATCACGATTGTTCTTTAGATTGCCCTTGAGGAGATAGTAAGGGGCCACTTATAATTTTGCATATAAAAAAGTATATTACTTTTTTATATGCAAAATTATGTTTTTACACGTTTATTTCATATTTAAATTATAAATGTTGATTTAAAACAAGATTAAGGTAAATATAGTTTAAAAACCGGTTCTTAAACATTTTTTTCGTAGATTTTTTCAAGTTTTTTTTCTCAAGAATAGAAAAGCCCGTTTAGAAAAATTCATGTGTGTTTGTTTAAAACCTGCCACATTTACTTCTTTCCGTAAAATAGATAATTGCACTTAACTGAAATTAAACGAAGATGATGTTATATGTTCAGCAATAACATATTACCTTCAAGGAATTACAACCGAATACATTGTGAACAAATATATAAGATATAATATTATATAATACAATATTAACTTTATTTAACTTTAGTTAAATACCTATATTAACTTTATTTAACTTTAGTTAAGTACTTTCTTTATGGAAAGAAATAAATATGGCAGAGATTTTAACCGAATACATGTGAATGTTTCTAAACGAATTTTTATACAAGTCTTTTAAAGAATATATATATACATGCACAATATTACAAATACGAAAATATTATTTGTTTTCTTATTAATGTTATATTTATATATCGGTTGTTCTAATAGAGATGGACAGATAATTGAAAAGGATATGTAAATGTTTAAATATATGCATATATACATACATATTTCAAATATTACTATTAAATTGTAAACTTTACACCGTTGTATTCTCAAAACAAAATAGTTAACCCGGGAACAGTTACCTTAATTCTTTTTCTATCACAAACACTTGATGTGCTTAATCTGTTTCTTAGATATTTTTTAGTTTCTCATTTTTTTTCAAAAAGTAGCAAGTAAGTCTATATTTATAATGATCCTAACTATTAATAATAGAACAATCATCATAGAACAATCGATATGCTATATTTTGTCAATAATAACAAAGTATATTACTAAAATTAGTATTATAACTTTTAATTGAAGTCTAAATGATTATTAATAATTCTGAAATTTGTATTTAATGATTATATATTAGTCTTTAATATCATAATAGTTCTCCATTAAAATGTTATTTTTAATTTAGAAAATACTAAAAGTAGCATGCCAATTTCAAGGAACTCGTATAAAACGTGTCATTTTTAGCTACAATATCTCACAGTTTTCGAATAGTCAACCTTTCTTTAATTGCACGAGAAGTTAGATAACATTTCAGTGTACATGTCGTGCAAATTTTATCGAATTCTCATCATATTCATTTCACCTTCTTAACACTCAAATAACAAGGTTCATGTGGGTCGAATCCGACCCATAGAAGCATTCTGTAGATTTTCAACTAATTTTTTCGACCAAATATTTTTTATTCTCACAATAAGTTAGAGAACATTTAAAAATAAATAAAATATATCGCAAAATATGTAAAATACCTAAATATAGCATTTTACAAGCGTGTTCGCGGAAACATTGGAAGAATATCCGGTCGAATCTGATCAATCTTATTATCTGAAAATTAGTTAGTCCGAAGAGTGTCGGATTGGCAATATTAAGAGATCCCTTCTGATAAGTTTATTATTTATGAGAAAAAACTCTTCTATAACTTGATCTAAACAATAAATATTATTTCTTTATATACATACAATATTACAAACACGAAAATATTCTTTATTTCTAATATTTTTTATTAATGCTTTATTTATAACCTCTCCATATAACCGAATGTTGAAGAGACATCCTAGAAACGTCCCAGAATGTTCGAATATCATTAGGACGTGCTGTAGGGATCAAGGAACGCGTATAAAAAATGTCATCTTCAGTTGCAAATATCTCAGCTTCCGAATGGTCAATTATTTCCTAACTTCGCGGACGCAATGATATTTCCATCAATAAGCAGCCAAAACTTAAAAGGATTTCTAGGGAAAATGGTTTGACGGACCAGCTACCTCGATCTTGACACGACGAGAGAAAAAGGAGGAAGATGTACATGCGACCCCTGGACTGCTACTCACTGTTTGAATTATTGAAGACTGGATTGTTGTCGAAGTTAGCGAAGAACGGTTGGGGCGCGATCGGCTGTCCGGGGAACTGGCTGGTCGCTGGCGTCGTCGAGCAGAAAGGGTCGGGAACTTTGCTGAAGTCGGCGACGAAGTCCGCGGAGAAATTATTCGCGCTGATCGGCGCCGTGTTGTTCGTCGCTGCTTTCTGGCCGACCGGTGCGGCCAGGGTCGTGGACGTACTCGAGCTCGGAACTCGCGGAATGTTGCTCGTGGATTGCGACTTAGGCTGTGTCACCACTACCGTGTTTTGATTAGCGATCGACGGGTCCAGGTAGTACCGTTTCAACTCGTACTTGGCGCTCATCAGGTCCTTCATCTTCTGCTCGTCCTTGGTGTCGAGGTTCTGGGGTGAGTTAGAGTTCATCAGGCCGAGCCATATTCGCCTGCAATGCTCGTTCCCGTGCTCCTTTATGAAGTCTATCTCCTCCTGACTGAATGTCGCCATGGAAATGGACTTTACTCGGTGCGGCGGAGTCAGCCCTCGCCTGCAAGCACGAACGAGGAAGTCTGCGGATGTGTGAAAGAAGTATCGCCACCACCACCGTGATATACTAACGGACGACGCAAAGTCACACAGATGGGTGCCTGTCAGTGTAACTTTGTCAATCGATAATTCGTGTGATGAAACATACGCGTGTGTGTGTGTGTATCTCGCGTTACACGTCTCGTTAGATTTCTCACTGCTCCCCATAAAGTTCGGAATTTCGACGGCGATCTAGACTCGATGAAAATTTCACTCACACTTGCTCGTAACGAGATTCGAACGTCTAATCTATAGATACAAATAATACCGGACGCAGAGCATGAGGCAAGATTTCTCTGATCTTTCGTGTTGATGGGTCTAGAAAGAGAGAAGCGAACGTTTGGGCACGGATCTCCCTCTTTCTACTATCGTTTTATTGGCTGAATTTTGTCCAACGAGAAAGGGGAACAGCACTGCCTGCGTTCTTAGAAGTTGGAAATATACTTTTAATGAGTTATAATTTCAAAGTGTGTAACGTTGTATATGCACGAAGAAAAAGATCCTTTCGGATTTTATCAAGTTTCTCCTAATTGAAACAAACTTGCCGTTTGAAATAGATCAAACAAACGTATATGTTTGATTCAACAAGCAGGATTGTGTGGTTTTATCAAACACTAAATATCTTTACATAAAATATTTCTTTTGTATTTTCATTCAAATATTGCAATGGTTGTAACAAGTAATAAATTATTTCAAAAAAAGTAACGCTATTTTAGGAAAATATGAAACAATTTCTTTGTTTCAGTGGAACAATATTTAATACATATTTGAAATAAATTCTTTTTTTATTGAAAACGAAATATTACTTCTTCTAAATAATACCGTTTTTTTTATCAAACAGTATGATTTATTTGAGTCAAAAACAATATTTCCATTCAAATAAAATAATATTTGATACTAAATTATGTTTATAGTTAAAAAATTCGTTTTTCGCATTTTCCGCAAAAATGGGGAAAAAAATGTTTTTCATATTTTCGTGGAAACAGAGAATTATGGAAAAGTAAAAAAAAAACAGATTTTTCCAAGCCTTTAGAACTATAATTATATTGTTTATATTAAACAAATACAAATCAAAAACACGTACACTAAATCCAAAGTATTGGAAGGCTTGGGAAAAACCGGTTTTTTCCCATTTTTCCTCGGATTTATTCGGTTTCTTATCTTCTTTATGGCAAAAGTAGATATGACAGGTTTTAATCGAACACGTGTAAAATTTTTCTAAGCGAATTTTTCTATCCTTGGCACAGAAACCAAGGAAATCGCGGAAAAATTCGTAAAAACCGGTTTCTTCCTGTTCAAATTATAATTCGAAGAAAACTTTTTCCTCTGTTTAAACGTTGCGTAAACTGAGATTATTATGTATGTAATAAATAATTGCAAAATTTAATTTTTCACTTGACCCATAAAATGTATATTATGCAAAAGAAGTGTATAAAATTAAATGCCTCATGGTCACCGGTCTATATTAGTCGCTACTACCTACACATCTTGTCTCTTTCCAGGTAGGGCGGAAAATAACAATGACGTCAAAATGACATCGAAATGACGCTAAGATGACGCGGAAGTGACTATAAAATTCATTTATCAATCTCTTCATCATCTTAACGTTACTTTCGCGTCATCTTCTACGTTATCTTCGTCATTTTCTGTTCTACCTAAGTTTTTACGTCCGTCAACACGCTTTCGATTCCATGCTCCCTCCAGTACTATATCTCGATGGTCTAACCTGAAGTGTCTTCGCAAAGCAGCGTGGAAGTTGCAAAGTGGGCCACTCCATACGCGACAATAATCGGGAAATTGCTTTAAATTTCGAGCCTCTCGAACACCTCTCTCTCTTTCTCTCTCTCGGAAAATGTGGAATAGGAACAATGGAAATCGATGGGGGGACACGCTCGCGCATGATGTGATTATAATTGCATCATCGTGCGCCTCGTGTAATTAAACTCGAACACGCCGGTCCACCCCGGAATTCCACCTTTCACCCTACGACTTCCTCGACTTTTCGACGTTAATCGGCTGAAGTGCGCGCGACGCGAATGACGCTCGCGTGCATCTAATACGACGTAAGACACGTACACATACACACACACACATATATATATATATGTATGTATGTATATATATATATATATATATATATGCTGTTAATGCGGAAACGAGATTTAAAAATCGGCACGTGTGTGCGCGCGCGAGCGAGAGAGAGAGCGTGCGTGCGACCACCTCGCGCGATGAGGCCCGCGATTAAAGAAACGAGTCGATAGTCGTCGTTCGTCGTATCGCGCGTGAGCGATTGCAATTTGAATAAGCGAGAAGAAAGAAAAAGAGGTGACGATGAGCAAAGAAAGAAAAGAAAGAAAAGGAAACGCGGAGGAAGAGAGAAAGAGAAAACGACGGAAAATGCGAATGAAATCCGTCATATATATATATATATATATCTCTCTCAATCGCTCGTTCTCTTGACTCTCGCGCGACCCACGACGGCGTGTTACATTTTGACCACCACTGATAACGCAGAACTGCGCACAAAGAAAACGTCGACGACGGCTGATAGCGCTAACTTCCTGACTGTTGGACGCGCGGACGTTTAGCCCGATGACTCACTAGAGTCGCGTTACCTTCTCTCTCTCTCTCCTTCTCCCCCTTTCCCTATCTCTCTCTTTCTTTTTCTCTTTCTCCCGCTCCCTCTCTCCGCGCGCGTCGCGATATGACGCTGCGAAGAGCCTGCACACGTGTATGCTTCCACGAAGCGCTCTCTCTCTCTTTCTCGCTCGCATTGTAGAGCCCGCGTGTCCTATATAGAAGCCCTTTAAGGATCGACACGGAGGCGAACAAGCGCCGCCGCTCGTCGTCGAGATTTTGTCGCACTTGGCGGTCGGCGAATTTCCTCCCTCTATTAATAGCAAGAGTCTATATCGCGGCCAGGACTACGATTTGGAACGCGGCATGAGCGACGACGACGACGTACAGAGTGACTCGGCGAAGCTCTCTCTGGCCCTCTCGATATAACCCCCCCAATCAACCGAGCTGCGACTTGGACGATATTCGCGACCGTCCATCTCCTCCCCGTTGCCCTGGCCCATTGTGACGATCTCTGTCCGAGTTATTCGACCGAGCGCGCGCGTCCTGCCGAGAGTCCCGGTGTCCTGGTGCAACGGTCCCGCCTCCTGTCCCCCTCGCCTCCCCGGCCGAGACGTTGACATTTGCTCAATGTCACGCTCGTAGCCGCGGGGCGAACGGTACGCGCATTTTTACGCTCGGACAGGATCGGCCGTGCGAGGAGTCTCGGAGAGACCGCGAGGACCCCGTCGAGAGAGGGCCGAGGCGCGCAGCGTCGGCGAGACCCGGGACGTCCTCGATAATGGCCTCGGTTGAAATCTGACGGAGAACAGGTACTTACAGCATACCAGAACAAGAGGTACAGACGAACGAGCCGATTGTCATGTTGACGTAAGTCGGCCCGCGCTGGTTGCAGTCGAAGCACTCCTTGTTACCGGGTTGCGACACCAGCTCACGGAGCGTCTTCAAGTTCCTCTCGTCCTGCTTTCTCTTGGCGGACGCCATCGCGGACGCGCGAGCGTCTCGGGACGACGGCGACGGACGGACGGGGAGCTCTCTTCGTGCAGAGCTGCTGGGCTCGGACGTAGGGCGCCGAGCGGAGAACGCGCGAGTCACCTCTCGCGCCGCACCTACAGAACCGACTGCGATGCGCCGTTCGGTCCGCGCTCCTCTCGCTCGCTCTCTTCCGTCAGCGATCAGATCCTACCCAGACCCGCGGTCGGCCCCCCGCGGGGTTCTCGGGGCTGTGAACGACGCTCCGATGACCAATAGAACTCGTCTTCCGGAAACGCCGGTTGGCGACGGGCGTTTTGCACTTAGGTCCTCGGTCTAAGCTCACTTCTAGCGATGAAAGTGCCTTAAACGTGGCTTCTCAGCCAATCAGGTGGTTCCTAAGGCCCTGCGCACAATATCAGAAATAAGAATAAATGTTAAATGTTTGAAGTAAGAATTAGGAATTATTTTCACACGACGGAATGAAATGAACGGCTGTGCGACACAATTTCTATATTTATATTTTATATTTCATTCTTTCCATTGTGCATTATGTTTAATTGTACTATTCCTAATTTTTATTCTTAATATTTAATATTTACTCCTAATATATTTCCATTACGCGCGGCGCCTAAACTACTTTTAGGCCGGTCATTCATAGTCAGATCTTATATTTAAAACCATTCTTAAGTTTATCTTCAGATGCTTCGTAGCCAATGAAATAAGCCATGCAGCATCGAAGATAAATTTAAAACGGACTTATATAAGATCCGAGTTGACGTTCACGAAAAGAAAGGAAAACAACTTTTATCGATAAAAGAGAGTTCTGAATACGAATCTTTGTTTTGTTCTATATTTAATGAATAACAAAGATAGGATAATGCTTGTGTCAGCTTGTATTAAATGTACTAAATGTAAACCCATCTTCGATTGTGTTCGCGAAACGTACTATTAGCACTATTGCATCATTCTATTTTTATCGCTCATTACACATAAAACAAAGATAAAATAGTTCAGTAGAACATATAGTTTACACTGTTGGAAATTTTTCTGAGCAAAGATTATTATTTTAGATCGAGAAGAATAATCCAATCTCAGCATCGGAACTCCCAAGCAGAACAAAGTCTAAACGATGTCTTAAAGATATCTAAAAGACATTTTATTTTTTTTTAGATATCTTTCAGACGTCTTAAGAGGTATTTTAGGAACTTGTCCTATCTGAGTTTCCAACACTTGTAAGATAAACGTTCTGCAGAACGCGGCCAATGACGCAATAGCACTGATAACGTGCTCCCCGACTTCATGCACCTGTTCTTTCCAACTGCACTGTTTATAGTCTCTTGTAAATTCGTATTATTATCGTTTCGCGTCTGTTAATCTTAATATGGAAATTGTAATTAGTTGAGGAACTGTAAAAAGATCAGATCTACGATAAAATAAAAACGGAGTCAAAAGATTCAGCGGAGAGAACTTCCCAGTGAAACACGCAGCGTCCCCTGAAGGCGCGAAACCAAACCTCGTGTATTTTTTTTCCGGTTCAAATGGTGTCTCTATGAATTCCCTCGTCACAGGATGTTTACACCTGGAAACGCTCGCAAACGCGAAACGCGTACGACATATGCGTGACGGCGCGCCGATGATTGTCGCGAGGACATTCTAAAATGACAAATTACATGGTGACCGCGACGACGTGTGAACGACTCTGACGACTCGGTGAACGTGGAAACGAGGTTTCGGACGGCGCGACAACACCGATCGTCACCGCTATCGTCGTCATGCACGTCGACCTCGTTACGCCTGCCGTTTAACCGAACAACAACGCAATTGTCTCCGCGTTTTCTATGTCACCTCGGCAAACGTCTGAATAAATTATGAGCGTGGACAGCGAAAACAAGTCGAACGAGGCGGCGATGGCGCCGTACGCCTCGTCGACGGAGCCGGAAAACGGCGCCGATGGATGTGTCGAGGGTGCCCCCGTGACTCCAGAAATGGTGCTCCGATTACCTACTATTACAGATAGTATGACAGACTTGTTTCCGTCTTCCCGATTAAGTATCGTTGTATCACGCATCCCCTCAGCTTCTTGAGATATATAGCTTTCCTTCTCCCCCACCCCTTACATGATGAATTACATTCCAGATATGATCAAGTGGTAAATAATGCTTGTTTTCCAGAGTATCTCTGCTCACCGGAAGCCAATGTCTATGATATAGACTTTACCAGATTCCAGATTAGAGATCTCGAGACTGGTGCTGTGTTGTTTGAGATTACAAAGCCTCCTGCTAGTGGTATGTAACAGTATGGATACTGTTTTTGTATTTTGATAGCTTATTTTTGACAACTGTCAAGTCGCAAAGCTGTACCAGAAAGCTTAGTCAATGCTTCAGATCCAATTATGATAAAAACGTAATTTTCTTCAATTTGATATCAGATGATGTCTTATCTTCTCAAATAAATTTTAAGAAAATAATACTAGTTTGTAACCAAAAAGTGTTTCTTATAGATTTTTGGATGCTGAAAACAGTACCGCAAACCAAATTCCAGCATGTCAGATTTCCAAAATAATTTAAGTTCTATGTGCGAGAAATGACTTTGTGATATGTGAAATTTTTTTGTAAGAATATTGCAAAAAAGCCAGTTTTGCACATAAAACCTCAATTACTTAAAAAACCTGATAGTAAATTTGACTTGCGGCATCGTTTTCAGCATTCAAAAATCTCTAAAAAAAATATCTTGTTCAAAGTAATTAAAAAAAAAAATTTTTTGTGAATTACTATAATCGACATAGTAAATACATTCAACGTACCACATTCACAGAAATGTAAACATTAGAATTCTTACTCATAAGCCGAAATTTTGAGTATAAAATAAGCTTTCGATCACATAAAATAATCTTATAATTATTATGACAATTGTCACATAAAAATAAATTAAATACCTCAACTGTGTCTGTGTTACATTTGCTAGAGTGTGACGCCCATCAAGACCCAGAGCCAGAATGCGAAGAGCTTGGATCGGAGGACGCAAACACAGGACGCTTTGTGCGTTATCAGTTCACGCCGCAGTTTCTCAAACTGAAAACTGTCGGGGCAACGGTCGAGTTTCTCGTAGGGCCTAAGCCGGTCAATAACTTCCGGATGATAGAGCGGCACTTTTTCCGAGACAGGCTGCTGAAGACCTTCGACTTTCAATTTGGATTTTGTATACCGAACAGCAAGAATACATGCGAGCACATCTACGAGTTCCCGACATTGCCTGCGGATCTGGGTGAGTCGCTTGAGAGTCTCTCGGGACGAGTGGGCGAGCGTACACTTAGGAGAACGCATAGAAATAATCCAAGAGATGCTAAACGACATCTGTATCTGTACCTTTGCAGTTTCCGAAATGATCGCGAATCCGTTCGAAACACGATCCGACTCGTTTTATTTCGTCGACAATCAGCTTGTGATGCACAATAAGGCCGACTACGCATACAACGGTGGACACACGCACGATGTATTGTAGTGTGCGGTTTGTTGATTAGTACTATTGCAAATTATATATATATATATACTGGATTATAGTATCGCAGTTACACATGTTACAGCGTTACGACGACGACGTACGAGCTGCACGCGTTTGCCTGGCGTTTGATATTTCGTCTTTCGGCACGAGAACGAGCTTAAAAATTTTCGAATCTGTCACCGAACACGCGAACATATTGTTGCTACGGGAACGCTTTCTATACAAGCTTTTCGTTTGATTCGTCGACAGGGGAGATTGATCGTTGAATAGTTCCTATTTTTTTTTGTTTTCTTTAACGACGCACTATTTATTTGTAAGTTGTTACTAAGACACAATAATCGTTGTACTTAACTTTAGATGACACTTTATTAGCGTTCACTCTTGTGTGATACGTTCATCCGCGGACGAGCATTGCCGTTCGAGTACGCGCAGCGCACCCGACACATGGCCTTTAAGTGGAACTACATTGGTGGTTCTGTAAACTCTGTTCTTTCTCTCTCTCTCTCTCTCTCTCTCTAATCTTTAAAGTACAGCCTACACCGAGTTTCCACGGCGATACACGGAGAACGAAAACTGCTGAGAGAGAACGAGCGACAGATGAGACCTGTGTTCTTCGAGACTCGCAGTGGTGCTTTTCGCACCGCGACAAGTCGCGATTTCTTTCTACCGGAGATACACGACTACGAGGACGTGGTTGTTTCGATACTTTTCACACCTTGTTCTTGTAATTATTGTGAAGTTCTCACCCGAAATACATGTATATATATATATATTTACAAAGAACGCTTCACGATTGTGTTCCTCACGAGTGCATATTATCACACGAGCATCACGAGGGCAGAGGACGGTTTACAAAATTTGTCAGAACGTCGACAAACTCGTCGGGATTGTCCGCGTGAACCCAATGGTTCGCCCCGTTTACGTAATGGAACTCCGCCCGATGGAACAGCGTTCTGATCGCGTCGTGATCCTTCAGTCGGATGTAGTCGCTGTTGCCGCCGCCTATGAACAACGTGGGGTTCAGGTAGACCTTCCTACCGACGTTGGGGAACACGGCTATCTGCGTCGAGAACGCTTGCTCCAGCACCGGCAGATTGACCCGCCACCTGTACTTACCCGAGTCCACCTCCACCAGGTTCGCCGCTAAGAACTGCAACAGACGCGGATATAATGAGCACGTGGTTCCTCTGAGCCTGAAGAAGAGCGTAGGAACGTTACCTGGCGCAACGCAAGAGATTTGATGTATTTGGCGAACTGCTTGTTCGCCACCTGGCGTGCCTTGGATAGATTAGGACTTCCGTCCACGTTCATGGATCGCATTGCTTCGAAGATCGTCGCCATCTGCGCAAGATTGGGGCTTGTGCGTACGGGAGACATGTCGACGACCACCAGCTTCTCAATGTTACGCGGATAATTCAATGCGGTGTACATCATGGCGGAGCCACCCATACTGTGGCCAACCAGAAGAGCCTTATCCAAGCCTAGATCCTGCATAAGTTGGATAACGTCCTCCGCCATGTCCTTGTAAGACATATCCGACGTATGCGGAGAATCACCGTGATTCCTGGCATCCACCGCTATGACCTGCAGATTGATTTTCCTCTTAAGCACCGGGGATTATTTCAAGTAATATCGACAATGGCCTAGAAATAAAAACTTCTTCTCTCAAAGAAAAATAATAGCGATTGATCTCTCTCTCTCTCTCTCTCTCTTTCTCTTTTTATTCTAGTGTGAACTCAATCACTTTGTAAGTTACTGAGAAACTACCTTACGCTTGGTTTTTTCGTGAATCGTCTTCGACAACGAATTCCAGTTGTTTTTCGAGCCAAACAGGCCGTGCATTATTATAATGGGCGGCAAATTCTGTTCATTTTTCTTCAGCGACTCGTACGATGCATAGGCAAGTTTTACTGGCACTCTTGGAGAGAAGAGAGGAAGATAGGTTAAGAACAGAAGAAAAGCATGAGTTAATTCGGTTATAATTGAATGAACGCGTACCGTAGCGGGTTAGAGTGTAAACATTGGCGGTAAGAAGAATGCAACTTGTTGACTGAAAAAGACAAGCCGACGAGATTTCTCGTCCGAAGGAGCACCGACACATTCTGACCTATCATCATTAACCCAATTCTAATTCACTTGTATAACTGACGGGTTTTTATCTACCGGTCGCAGTGACCTCTAACGTGCACATGATCGCAATTTGAAAATTAAGCTCTGTCGGCTAAAATAAACTCCGTTTCGCTCTCTCTTTCTCTCTCTTCGTTCACGCCTCTCGAATACAATTTAAAATACACTCTCCCCTCGTGTCTCCTCGTGTCCTGCCACCTTTATCAACGTCAGATAAGGTGCTAGCCTCAATCCGACAATCGCAGTTTGTGCAATCGACAATCACGAAATTCTCTAGCGTGTGAGACAATTTTTTCTATATTCGTTTCTGTTATGGAAAAAAATGTTATATTTTCAATTTCATCAATTTCACGGTCGGTCTGGATGGACATGGTAATTGACAGATGGGTAACAGTTTCTTCGATGAAGTTGAAGCAGATTTTTCTGAAGCAATAACAATTAAATGGTCATTATGGCAGATTTCCAATTGAATTTCTGTAGCCAGCTTATTCAATGAAAATAATTGCCGTGGTTCCTGTAAGAATATCACAGGATGCAGCAGCGATAAATGAACGGATTTTGGAAACAAGTAATTCGACGGGATTCACACATCAAAGTTTATTTTTGACAGCGTCACCACGTCGATTGCATACGTGGCGCTGTAGTAGCAATATGCCGCTGTGAAGTGGCAAGTGGTCGAAGACGGTATAAGCATATGCCATTTTTATGATTGTACAGTGAATTTGGTCATAAACATGAGGTGGCTCGTGCCGTGCATATTATTTATCACTTCCATTGTCGCGACCCATTGTTACTTCATCACCGTGGACGCGCATGCCGAGGAATGTTTCTTCGACAAGGTCGAATTCGGCACCAAGATGGGTTAGTTTGTACCACGTCTGAATTCCGTCTCTTCCCTTTTTCCTCGTAACGATACAAAAGTGAACATTTCTCGACGATAACGGGAACGTAAATTGTGTGTGATCATATGAATTTTTCACATCGTCCGCATTGTCGACAATTGATAATCATCACGCTCATATTTATTTGTTTTATTTCACAATGCAACTATTAAAATTGGTTTACATTTGTACACAATATCCACCATGTATCCCCCTCTTTTTATTATTCATATATATTTTCTACATTTATTGTAATTTTGTGTATAATATTTGCAGGCCTCACATTCGAAATAGCAGAGGGTGGATTCCTAGATATAGATGTAAAGATAGTTGGTCCAGATGGAAAGAAGATTTACGAAGGTGAACAAGAGAGCAGCGGGAAGTATACATTCGCTGCGCACACACCTGGTGTTTACACCTACTGCTTCAGCAATCAGAAAAGTTCAATGACGCCAAAGGTGGTGATGTTCAATATGGACATAGGTGAGAATCGAAAACCTAATGAGGAAGCTGCTGGTGCGGATGGCCAGGATGCTGATGGCAATCATGGAAAGTTAGACGACATGATCAAAGACTTGAGCACCAGTTTATGGGGTGTAAAGAATGAACAAGAATACATGCAGGTATTTTATTTCAGCTCAGATTAATAGACCATTTTTGGCCTTCGAACTTTTTTATTAATTAATCGAACTACGACACTGCGACAGGAGCAGTAAGAATTCACGGTTTCTCACAATTTCAGGTGCGCGACCGAAATCACAGAGCGATTAATGAGAGTACAAATTTCCGGGTTGTGGTATGGGCGTTTTTCGAAGCCATGGTACTGGTATTGGTGACAATAGGACAGATCTACTACTTGAAGCGATTCTTCGAGGTGCGAAGAATCGTGTAGTCTAGGTATCTAATGACACTCAACTGAATCAATTTTTTATGTAATTAAATTATGTCTAATTACACATTACATCATCTCTGCGGTAAATACATTCTCCACATTTTCCAAGGTGAATCTAAATTTTACGGCGTTAGTATTTAAGCGAAAGGAGTATTTCCTACAGATCCGTAAGATTTCTAATAAATGAAGAATTTGTAACAGTACAAGATATTTAATTGAAAATATCCGTTCGATTGTAAATGTTTACCTCTTAATGTATATTAATGGTAAATATCGAAGAGAAACGTATATCTGTAATAAAAAAGAAATGTACATACCATTTTTCTCTGTATTCGTTGCGACTTAGATCCGATTGCACCAAACTCCGATTAAATCGTGCGACGATTAACCTTACAGGGTCGCAACTGAAATTCCCAATTTCTCTCTCTCGGTTTTTCTTGCAACCGGAATTTCACTTGATGACACTGTAAGTTAATTGTTGCCTAGCTTAATCGAAGTTTGGTGCAACCGGGCCTTAGACGCTGATCGAGTCTCACTTTGTATTTATTTACACGCTGCGGAACGCAGTGATGCGGTAACAGCGCTATTAAAAATTGATCTTCCTATTTAGAACGGGGATTCTTCGTTATGTGTGTCTCCGTTTTGGATTAAGGTAGATTGAGAAAATTATTATTACGCGCCTCCCTATTCTTAATTGATGATTCTTGATAAAGAATATAACGTACGCGCGATAAAAGGGAAAAAAAGAAGTCGGAAATTGAGAAAGGGACTTTCTCGCGGCGAGAATAATGCACAAGAAATACGATAATGATCGGACTGTGCCTGGCATTTTTTTTAGAGACGACGTATCGAGACATGATAAAAGCCTTCGATTAATGTTACCCCGTTAAGCGCTGGTCGAGAAAAGGGAACAGAATCTACTGCAATTAAGGTGATCGATCGCGCGTGTCGCTTTGATTGGGGGACGGTAAAAGGGACAGACTAATCGACGGCGATTACCGTATCACTGCGCGCGGATAAACGTACTTAATGAGTATCTCGACAAATTTATATCGCGACTGCGACCTAAGGCGGCTTTCCGTAAAAAGTAGACAACTCGGCGGAGTAACGCTAGGAGTATCGACAAGTAAGGATATTGTGATACCATGAAGATGTTGCTACTAATATTGAAACAGATAATCTAACCAAAAGTATCGATATCATGTCAATATCGGAACAAAAATATTGATATTGGTATTGGAAATGTAAAAAACCTTAAAATTAGAAGAAATATAAAAATCAGGGGAGTATTTGCCGGCAAGCTACTTTTATAAAGGAGTTTCGTACATATATGCATAATAATCTTACTATAGTATAAAGATACTTCTATCTTCTGCACTAAACTTTCTACGGTTTGGGAACTAAAAACCTGAAAAAGGATGTGTTAAAGCTTCTGTGTCTTCGCCACGACTGTTTTCGTTTGACGACGTCAAAAGCGAGAAATCGCATGCCACAAATGATTGCGGTACGCCTTGCCAGCTGAATATATATATAGTTTAGAAGAAAAATAGTTAAAAATAGTTAGAAGAGGTTTATGTATGTAATCTTGCATAACTAACTTCTAATTTCTAACTTAAGTTACTTTATCTAACCCGTGGTAGTATCACACATCCCTATCGATAAATATACGTCGCGCGCCAGCGATCGACGTTCGCCAAGAGCGGCGGACGCCGCTAACAGTTTAATGAATTCCCGATCACATTGTGACCGTGCGGAATAGTGCGGATTCGCGGCGGTTAGCGGGAGAAAATCGCGAGATTCGCGGCGGATAGCGACGTGCGGGCCGCAAAAAGGGATCGGCGCGGCTCTCGGAGGAGCCGCCGCTAATTAAGGAGAACGATTGCGCGTAACGGTATAATTAGAGGGAAGAGAAATCAAAGCGCCGGGGTGTACCGGCGGGATAAACCGTATCTCTTCATCGCGAGCCGGCTCTAACGAGCGGGGGATTATAAATGGAGGATGTTTATCGCGTCGCGCGCGCGCGTAAAACGCCGATTACGGACAAAGGCTCCGTGCTCACGGCGCGCATTTAGCGCTAAACGCGATCCCTCCCCGCGTCCAGCGGCTCCTTATCGCACATTAACATCGAACGGGCGCAATCCTCGCGCTGGATGACAGCAAACGAGGCAGCTGCATTCGGCGCTAAACGGTTCCGCGGGCGCAACGGGGGAGACGAAGACCAGCTCCGGCATTGTTTCCCCGCCGCGTCCTCCAGCGTTGAACACGTCCTCCGGCTTTCTACAAATTAACCCTCGCCACCCACCTGCTCGAGAATTTCATATAATTCACCTGGATCGTTTCTGACTCCATCTTACAATTATTCGTTTTATATTGGAGAAAAGAGTTTTCGGCATATAAATAAAAGGTTTTGAATATATAAACATTTTTCAAAAACGAAAGTAAGAAAAAAGTATAAATATTACTATGAAAATAAGTATAAGTAATATTACTATGAAAATAAGTACTCTGGGAATCATTATCTTCGGATGTTAAGTTGAAACACGTGAAACGCAAATCACGTATTTCGATATGTTCTTTACACACAAAATGCAAGCTCCCTTACATCATACATGATTTTGTATCTAAATGATGAGTTAATGCCTGTAAAACTGCACGAAAACTTTAGAAACATACTATTGCATACAACCCAGGATCAAAATTGACCCCAGTCTCATATTTTTCACAATAAAAAAATACTTGTAACGGTTGAAGAAGAAAAATTGCCGAAAACCAATAATACGAAAAAAGCATCTCCACAAGTTGAGAACTAAAAGGAAATAAAAACAGAAAATACCACCATCTTCAGATAGGGGATCAAGAAAAAGGTGAATGGCGAGGGGTTAACAGATGATTTATACCCGGTTCCACTATCATGATTTAAATCTGATCGACGGTTAACTCAACGGAATGGAAATCGCATGATCAATTCAGCTAATTGGCTAATTCGATTGATCGATTAGATTTAAACCATGCTGGTGGAACCGGGCATTAGAAATGATATTATAGGCTTTGCTTACACCGATCGTTTAATATACGTACCAACTAGCAATTTCAATCCGAATTATTTTTATTTTAATAACACATAAACAACGATGTTTTAAATTGATACGATATGTTTTCGTAATCCATATACCATTACTGTTCCACATAGCACATGTTAGTTTCACATACATTCTTTAAACGTATTTAATACGATCACGAAACATTACACACTTCAGCAAACTAATTATCAGTAACGTAATATCAATGTTCTAATTTCCCGCTCGACAATGTAACTGTTACATAACATACGCGTTGTATTGGATTTCCATTGATGAACGGGAAATCGTAATATTGATGTTATGTTACCGTTTTTACTGGACACTGAACGCCTGTTCTTTTTACTTGAACTGGCTGCACTAGTCCAAGAAATTTACATCTACATTAAAGCGTATGTACGAGATTCTCATGCTTCAGTGCTACATAAATTTCTCGAACTAGTGCAGCCAGTTCAGCTGAAAAGTACAGACCGACTATTAGTATTTACTGGATACATATATTCTAAGAACATATATGAAATTAACTGTGTTACCTGGGGTGTTATATCCAGGTGTGTCGTCGTTTACATCGTCGAGATTTAAGTAATCCGATAGAAAGTTACTATTCGGAGCGCGTATCAAACGACTAGTGATGTAAACCAGGCTATAGGCGGCTTCGTTGAGTGATTTTCGCCGAAGTTCTACATCGACTTGAATGAACTTAGATCGATTGGCGAAGGGAATCAAGAACTACACGAGGTATCGCTTCCCAAGAGTGGCATCCGGTTGCACGGCGGGCTCGAAGGATACGCAGGATTAATTGGTGGGTCCGATCGCGCGCGCTGCTTCGCCCCCTTCGTCCCCCCCCACTTTCTCCTCCTCCTCCTCCGTCTCGCGGCGATCCCTTCGAAGGGGTTGCACGCCACGTCGGGTCTCCTGCGAGCGGAGAGAAGAGAAAAAAGAAGCGCGGCAGAGGAGGAACGAAAGAAAGGAGCTGCTAATTGACACGGGCGATTGCACGTAACGGTATAATTAGAGAGAAAGAATACGAAGCCCGGGCCGGTGCACCGATGAAACCAATGAACCAGCCACCGCGCGACAAGGACGGAGGGAGGGAGCGAGAGAAGGAGAGATAAAGAGAGAGAGAGAGAGAGAACAGAGCAACGGAGGGAGACGAGAACGGAAAGGCAGAAAAGCAGCAGGGGAGAGAAGCAGCCGGCGGCTTTCGTGCGATCGAGGGGTTCCCTCTCCAGAGAAAGAACCGCGGGCCTACGATAAGAGAGAGTGAGGGAGAAAGAGCGTGAGAACAAGAGGCAGCGAGAAGGAGAGAGGAAGACGCTGGTCGCCGGAGAGAGAAAAAGCGAGCGAGCGAGCGGGCGTGAGAGAAAGACGAGGAACGTGAGAAGGGGTACGCGGAGAGAGCGGTGGCGAAAGACCGAGAGAGAGAGAGAGAGAGAGAGACAAGATGAGGGGTGGAGGAGAAGGAGGGAGAGCGAGAAGAGAGGGACCATGGGCTCGTGGACCCTGCCGCGACCATTCTGTACCAACAGGCCGCGCCGGTCGGTTTCGCAGCGCGTTCCTCGTGCCCCCTCCGGTATTACCACGAGGAGGTGCAGCCGTTCTCCAGCGAGGTCGCCTCCCCCGAGGGATAGGAGGTGGTGAACCGTCCTCGGGAACGAGGGGACGCCGTCAGAACCTCCGTCCGCGAACTCCTCCGTCCTCAACGTCCTCTTCGTCGCGAAATGCGAGTCGCGGGCCGCGACGACAGGACGCCGCAGGACGGGACTCGGGAAGTGCTCCGGTGAAAGGTGCCGCGAGAGAGTTCCTCTCTTTTTTTCCTTCTCTCCGAGGGGGCCCGACCTCGCCGGGACCAGAGCGCAGCTTCTTCTTCTTCTTCGAATTCACCGTCGTCATCGTCCGGATGCCGGAGGCTTCGCGAAGTCGCTCCGCGAAGAGGAATCCCTCGCGATCGCTCTGCGATCCTCCGCGGCCTTCGGCCGGCGATCTTTGACACCTCGAGGGAACGTCGTTGATGGACTCCGAGGCGAGGCCGCGATCATCCGAGACACGGTGACGAGTCGGCTTCGCGGAGCAGCCGGCGGGTTCGCGGGTGGATCAAACCCCGCGGGTTCAACGTTTCCTTGAAATCGAGAGGCGATCCCGGCCGCGAGGCGAGGACGGCTCGACGAGGATCGAGGAAGAGTCGGCGAACTTTCACGCCGCGTCCGAGGACAAGTCGGCCGAGGGACCAGCGACGAATGATGCACCTGGATGACTCGCTTCGATTCCGAGCGCCGTCCGCGACGACAGGTTTCCAAATAGGACGACGAGAACCGTCGGCGGCGGCGAGCGAGCACAGCGAGACGCAGGTTCAACGCATCTCCGACGTGCGCCGACCAGCGGCAATTAACGCGACGCGCTGACGATCGGGCGACGCGCGTCCTCGGGACGAACGGACAAGAAACGGCTCTGGAAACGAGAATCCCTCCGGAACGAGGATTTAATGGCGGTCTTTCGCAGTTAGCCGCCGATCGGCGCAGCTCGTTTGCGAGGCTCGCTGGTGAAGTAGCGGCTGCTGCGGAGTTCGGCGGAAATTATTCCGTCAAGATCGCAATCGCGCGCGCACGAGAGCAGCCCGCCCGGCGATCAGGTTTCGCCGCGAGAAGAAATCTCATTTCTCGCCGCGCGTTCTCCGTCGCGCCGGACAAGGATCACCGAGCGCGATCCCTCGGTTCGATCTTTCTTTCTCGCTCTCTCTCTCTCTCTCTATCTCTATCTCTATCTCCCTCTCTCGCTCTCTTTCGCGAAACACGGGGCACACCGGAAGGACGGACTAATTATGCGAGCTGGTGGGCACCGTGGGCCGCAAAATGAGACGTGAAGCGGCGCCGCGTCGCGTCGCGAGCGGAAAAAGAAGAAGAGGAACGCCCACGGAAGGAAAAGGATTCGCGGAGGATCTCCGCCGAGGAGAGGCTTCGATCCTCATTGTGATCGGTATTAGCAGGAGCTAGAGCGGAACGAGAGACCAGCAGCGGGGCCATCCCGCCGTCGTCGAGCTGAGCGAAGCCGCAATTATCTCTCTCTCTCTCTCTCTCTCTCTTTCTCTTTCTCCCGCTCTCTCTTTGGTAGCTAACGACCACGGCCCGTCCCGTTCGGTGAGTAATTATTCAATTAAACGCCGACTTCCCGAGGCTCACCGCGGCCTTTAATGTAATTGACAATTCGTCCTGGATAGCAATCGGACACGGGAAAGGAGAATTCCGTTGGTCTAATTGAATTTTCCGTTACCTAAGACCCGAGACGAAAATTCGGTTGTAGGAACAGGAAGATTCCTGTATGAGATTTTCACTTAATCAATTGTTTGCGCCTCTACCAATCGAGTTTTCATACAGCTGAATGTTCACAAGAACGTTCTCAGTCGCGGTAACAGAAACGTTGCTTCTTGTAGCTGATCATTTCTTGTCACCGAGTTTTCATTTCTGGTCCCCATTCTGGGTATAGATCATGTAACTTTCCCCTTAAGACGGAAACGTGGAAAGTAAAACGTTTTCAAATTAGAAAATGTACACTTTTCACGAGTTCACGTTAGAGGAGAAGTTCATGACCCCCTGGATGATGACTATACATGTTTTCCAGCGTGAATTCGTGACAAGTGTATATGTTCCGATTTGAAAATATTTTAGTTCTCACGTTTCCATTCTAGGAGAAAAGTTACGTGATCAATACCCTGTTGTAAGAACTATGTTCTTTTTTCCATACTTTTTCCGTAATTCTTCCCGAGGTTGCAACCGTGAAAAATGAGCATTTCTAAGTACCTTCGAATGAGAAAATTTCTATTTTTCACGAGTTCATGTTAAAGGAAAATATTTACAATCGACCCCCAAGGGATTACAAGTTTTGTCCTCAGAAATAAGTTTGGTTGGATCTACCTGACAATAGTCAATCAAATGTGTTTTGGTTGAAAGAAACAAAATTTCTGATTATAAGAATCAAATTTGGTTCATTGGGAAGTAGAAATTTGATTTCTTTCAATCAAAATACATTTTCCATCGTCAAGTAGATTCAACCAAATTCTGTTTAGCTACGTTGTTCAGCGTAGCGTGAACTCGTGAAAAGTGAAAATTTTCTGATTTGAAAGCATTTGGAAATATCTCATGTTCAGCTTCTCATGATTCCGCCCTGGGGGAAAATTACGTGTCGCTGCCCTTTCGCGAACGTTTCGCCGACTGACCGCATCCCCCTCGTTAATTCGCGTCTCGTAGATGCTAAAAAACCTACTTCCTACGTCGGAGACGAATAACTATATAATCACGAATCTCGCGATCGCTCTCCTTCTTCTCTTTTCTCAGGTTCCTCAGTTAATTTGAAGATTTTTCCGGAAACACTTCTTGCGAAAGTTAATTGTCGGTAGACCGTAATTGCGTTCTACATTTCACATACAATCTTTCGGTACAGATAACGGAAGTCATTTAGAAAGTCTACACACAGAAAAAATATACATTGCATTTAAATAAATATTACTTGCTTCAAGTATTTTACATAAATTTATATCCGCAAACACACCATAAAAATTCAATCATGAGAATATAAAATCTATTCAAAATATATTTTGAATCCTAGTAAGTTTAGCACTTAAATTAAGAAAATTAAATTAAAGCAAACTTCGGCTTGCTTATTCAATTTAACTTTCCTTCAACAAAATTTATAATATTCTCGAAAAGAGAATAAATTCTTCGTTTGGACGCGTGATGCCTCGCTTTTCTCAAATTTGGGCCGAATATATATATTATTAATATATATATTATAATATATTTCAAGTTTATCACATCAGGAAGAAAAATCTTCTCAATCGAAGATAACTGTTACTTTTGAAAGAAGGAAAGTAAACTGAGAAATTGCTTTTCTCAGCAAGTGGAATGATATTTTTCTCTGTGTGTACGGAGATGAGCAGACCCGAAACAAACAAAACAGACACGAGACATGGGGTTGATTGATTTGACAGAGTTACGATTACTGGTTAACGGTAACGGGCGGAACGGTAACAATAATTACGAGGAATTAAAACAAGAAGAGATCAATCCACGCGACAGACACAGGCTACAATTGCGCGTATACTGTGTGTGTACAGAGTAGTGTCGCGATGGACATAATAAACGACTACGGGAGTCTGTAGGATGAATGCACGCCTCTGACATAAGCTCCGTTAATTATGCGAGTTAGCGGACACTCGAGTAACTCTTATGTCATATTTTATCGCGGCTTTCGCGCGATACGCGCTAATTCGATTCTTCTCTCGTAGCGCAGGTCGCAGTAAGAACCCTCGTCAAAGAAACGACGCGGACGAGTTCGCGAGGAGCGCGCGCGCGGAATCACCGCGTATAGAGAGGCCCGCTGTCAGCCGTCGTAACAGGATCTCGTTAGCGGCCGGCCGATACGGTATACGCGACGATGGTGTACGGTGGTGGCAATTTCAGCTTGATAAAAGCGACAACCGCCCAGATATAAGCTTTCATCGGCTCGATCGTTGTGATATTCGGCTGTGCCGCGCGTACGCGATTCATACGAGCGAGCGAACGATCGATCGCTCGGTCGATCCGGATATGAGCGCAGTTCTTTCCCCAGAGCAGAGCGAATCAGTCACAGAGACGTCAAAGTGACATCATTCCGTGATCCATATTTTACGCCTCGTCGTGACGTTCAAGTGCTCCATCCGGAGCATGTATTCATGATGTCGAAGTTGAAAATTATCAGACGACTGAGAAACACGACCAACACCAACTAAGTTTTGAATCCCTTTTCTTTTAATCTCGGTAGTATTCCACGAATTATCACGGTGATGTATGTGTGATAAGTTTTAATATTCTCGGGTAAAAAACAAAATTATATAAAAGCCAAGGTAACGTCAAAACGGTATCATTTTAACGTCATCTTGATTTTTATATGACTTTTTGCTCTACCGCAATAACTCCATAAGGAAACGCAAAAAATGATCAATCTATCTATGCGATATGTAACTATATATTGTTAGGTGCATCGTGAATCTCGTAAAATTGCATGTCACAATTGAGTCATTTCAAACTGATTCCTTCACGCAGATGATATCGCGATGTAAAATGCATAATTTCGATATTCACCTTGATATTTTCGTGATTTACTTATTTACTTGAGTCATAACCAGATATTCATAGTCAGATCTTATACTAAAGATTCTAAATTTATCTTTAGACACTGATGGATCGTTTGAGTTTTGAAATTGATACTAATTTTTGTCCGTGCGCCAATGTCGAGCTCGCATGACGGCGACAATTTTCCCTTCTATATCTGCGTACCAAACTAAATTTATTTTACACGCGATTACATAAAAATAAACAATAAGAAGAAATAAATACAATATTGCCCGCGGGGGGGATTTCTCAAATAAGCTTTGGTAAAGAACATGTTGAGTCGCGCAAAATAATCGTCTAGATTGGAAAGTTGCACGAAGAACATAAATTGCAGATATTATAGTCTATATTTCCGGAGTTGTGTGAGACAAGATAATTAGCGCGAGAATTTGCGCTTTCACTGGAAAAAGGAAGAATCGAATCCGCCGATGAATATTGTCGCTGGGTCCGCGGGCGTTCTTAGAATTGTCTCTAGAGACGTCTCGAATCGAACCTAGCCAAGGATTTCCGCCTGATAATCGCTGAACCGGCAATGATTTACCGATGTCCCGGCAGATTAATAGGCAGCCCCCTTTTAACGGCTCACCGCGACTCGCCCGGAGTTCATCTCGCAAATGACCATTCCGTTATGCCTGGACTTTGCTCCACTTTGCGACCACGTCATGAACAATAGCCACGCCGCAGAAGCGCATCATTGATCACCTCAACAGAAATGATTTCTCGTAATATGCGATTCCTCCCACGAGAAATTATCGCCGAAGGTGCCGTGCATATTTTTAACACACACAACAGAGAGGGGAGTTGGAAAAAAATAGCTATAATTCGAAGTTTAATTAGATTATTGTCTAAAGCTACTTCACTAAATGTTCGATAATTGTTATCAAACTCTTTTTTCAGTGCCCACTATTTTCCGAATCGAATTTTAGCCGTTTTTTTTAGGCTTGCCGTCCTATAGTAGAGCGGGGCGGAAAGCCGATCGACGTCGGAGAAATGTGTCACTGACACAACTGATCGAATGGCGACGGGTTTATCGTTATCAGGCTCTTATCCATGTTCTCTTACGGGGATATTCTCAGAAGACAGTGCAGTCTCTCTCTTTGTCTTTCCTTCTTCTCCTCATCGTGAAATCGGCGCGGAAATAGTCGGCTTAATAGCGTCGGCGATTGATCTGTGAAACCGAAGCGTTCGCGCGCGCGACGCAGAAATAGGAGAAACTTAATCTCGCCGTGCGCCCGAGATTGTTGTGCTTTATGAAGGTCGTTATCGAGTGAATAATGTCGCGTCGAAACGTGGCGGCCGCCGCCGTTCCCCCGACGTCTTTTAAACGAGGTGAAAAGCGCGTTTTAAAACTGTCGCGTTTTACGAGCGCGCGCCATTAGCCACGCCGCGCGCGCGCGCGCGCGCGCGGAAATATTCGCCGAGTGAAATATTTTACGCGGCGCATCGCGCGCGCGCCCCAGCGATTACTTTTGCACACACACACAGGCCCTGACGGGGCCGTATACGACGAACGTTGAACTGGCCCCGAAGGTGTAATCACCGGAATCATTCTTAGATCGCTTAGGGACGCATGCGAGAGAGAGAGAGAGAGAGAGAGAGAGACGCGCGATAGATAATGACGGCTCGCAATCTGGACTTCGTAATGCAGCATGATCGACAATGAGGCCGGGTACTCCATTACCTTAGATCAGACCAGTTGCGATTATCTTGGACAATTACCCCTCGACCGTAGGGAGAGAAAAGGACGTCGACGTTGACAATTTGCGATCCTCCGCGGAGACAATCTTAATTTTGCCCGTGGCGTTCCCGGGATGATCATTGTTCCCGACGCGGCCAACCAGCAGGTTCTACTTCACATGAAGCGATTCATACAAGCTGGAAGTTAAAAATATCTCGATAATTTTTTTCTATAATCGCATTACGAACTACGACAAGGCATGAAAACTAAAACATTTTTCTAAATCAATTAAGAACAGAGGCATCCTCCCCAGAAAGCAAGAAATATTCAACCAATCTTTCGAAACATTGATTTTATGCGGATTTTATAAACACTTTGACATAATATTTTTATAAATGGTTTTAAATTGTTATTTGATAAAGTATAATATTCTTTATATGATATTCCTAAATATTAAAATCGTAGTGTAGAAATATTATTTTTAATTTTTAGGTCAAATGTTATTAACAATGACATTGTACGCAACATTAAGAACTATATATTTAAAAACGTTGCATGTTATAAAATATTATTATAAGTAATGTTATCTTAATGATTTCTCGCTTATTGGCTCTTTGAGATAATTATAATTATTATTAAGATCTTATTGGTCTCTTTAAGATAAAAATGTTATGATTGAAATGATTTTAATGATAAATTAATAAATAATTTTATTATCAATGAAATAAATTATAATAAATAAGTTAATTAATAATTCGTAAAAAATTAAGGTAATTTAAAAATTGAATAATAATATTCCCTTAAATCTCCGTTAGTATCTATTTTTCAAACATGTATAGTTTTCTACGAAGAAATAAATTGTTATAAAAAGTTCCGGCGGTAAATAAAACAGTAAGAAAACAATTTTGATTTCAGCAAGATCCTTTCGCGCCAAACAATTGTGAATCTTAACGGATTAATAAGCGAAAGCTCGATATTAAAAGTGCCGACTTGACGGTGCAGCATGTCGCCATTAAAGTCCGCGAGCTAAAGAGTCGCCGGGGCGCGTCATGATTGCAGTTACATTTATAATAACAATCCCCTCGAGAAGCTGTACGACGCCGTTTCTGATACTTCCCAATTAAAAGTCCGTTCTCCCGGGATAAATTAGTGCGGCTGAATGTTAATAAGGTACCTTCACGAAAGCGTCATAAAAGTTATGAGTTACGGCTCGGCCGGAGTACCGGATACCTACGCACGTACAGTGAGTGTAATCAACGATTACAATGTCCAACGAACGCCTTTTGTTGTTCCTCTCGCGCACTCATAAAAAGAGGCTATCCCTCCTGATGTACGTAATTATTCTTCGGCGTGGCTGCAATTTTTTCGAGGACTCTCCATTCATCTTGGCCAACTCCTCGTTCATTCGAGCATGCACGCTTTATCGGATATCGTGCTGCTGCACTCTCACGCTAAAAATATCGAGAATTACCCGTGTAATTAGAAAGTTCCGCCCGAGCGAAATTTACCGATGTAATTAGAACTTCGCCTTGCCTTATTCACTTGCTCTTCTTTCACGTTAATCGCCAAGCGCGTTCCTCGCATTTTGCGACGAAGGAGGAAATGATAATGTATCGCGAGTAGGCCTTGGTCTTATTTGTACTTTAAAAGTAAGCTTCGTCTCCCCATTTAAAACCGTCTCCCTATCGTGTGCTGATCTTCGTACCTAAGGAGCGGAACGACTTCCTTTTTTTCTTTTTTCTCTCTCTCTTTTTTTTTTTTACCGAACAGTTCGTTTTCCCGGAGTCAACTGGTTCCTCCGCTCGGCTCTCTATGATTGTTCTAGTAAGTCGTATTCCCGTGCAAGCCGTATTGACAATCGTCGACCGGTCTCACTGTACACGCTCCCCGTGCTCCTCCTCGTCCACGTTCAGATCTCCCATCTTTTCTGCTTTCCTCCTGCCTTCTTCTTCTCCCTCTCCTTCCCGCCCTCTCTCTCTCTCTCTTTCTCTTTCCTTCATCTCGCTTCGTCCTCCCGTTCTCGCCGTTCGCGAGGCTCCTTCTGCATCCCACCTTCTTCTCTCCGTCTCTCTTCCTCTCTCTCTCTCTCTCTCTCCCCTTTCTCGTCGCCCTTCCGGCCTCGTAGACAGGCTCTCGTTTTCTTCTGCGTACGTGCACCTCGAGTGTGTGTACACCGTCCTTAGCTTCCAGCTTCGTTAAGAGGGCTCGAGTCGTCGTCTTGGCACTCTTCGTGAAAATCTAGAGCCGATTCCCCGGGGGACCGTTCGACCGCTCGCGAGGCTCGAGCTCTCGAATGCGCTTCTCGCGCGCGCGCTCTCTTATCTAGTGAATACAATTAACGACCTGGCTGTATCGACGACCCTAATCCGCGCTCATGTCCCTAAGATTCTTAAATGCCTATGCAAATTTTGCCGTTTCCTCCCGCCCCCTCTCTCTCTCTCTCTCTCTTTCTGCCCCCGCACTCTCTCCGCGGCCGGTAGTTCGCTCGTTTTTCTCAGCCTTCTCGCGAAGAATCCGCCGCGCTGATATATCGCCGGCGCGGCTAACCGAGAAAGTAAATCATCGCCCCGAACGTTTTAATCATCTCCGCGTTATGATCACATTTTACGATTCGGCAGGTAGCGCGCGCGCGCCGGCTCCCGTCGTTTAGGGATTACGCAAGCGCGCGCGGCCGGGAGAGGCGAGAAATGCATCGTTATACACGTGCGTGCTAATATCAAATGTCTCTCTATTTCTCCCGTTGCCTCCCGTTTCTGTCTCTCCTTCGCGCTCCCAGCGCCTATTATAACTATAGCCGCGCGCGTCTCTATGATGCAGTCGCGTATGATGCAGCCATACGGAATCGGCGATCGGCTCGTTCCGTAACAGACGCGGTGGCGCTTATTGCGCTCTATATCGTCCGGTCATGTCTTGTTCAATGCGAGACCCAGCGAGATACTTTATCGCTGATAATTCGAGCTCGGGCCGCGCGCGAGAGCGCGACGTGTATGCCCCAAGTACGCCGTTTACATTCCCGCCGTGATCACAAATGCATTTTATACGCCGGCTAATATCGCCGACCGATCGCGTGGGCTAGATAGACGACGACGACGGTACTATATAAGCACGTACGGGCGTGTGTATACACGTGTACGCGTGTATACCAGTTCCGCGGGCAGGGACGTAGCCGCCGTATTGTAGTGCTACTTAGCGTTCCACGAATACGGCAGCCCGCCGTTCCACCCCTCCCGGCCGATCCCGTCGGGGAAAGATCGGCCGCGAGCGGGCTCTCGTTTATTTTCCCTGCTCTCCCCTTTTTCTTCTTTTTAATTGGGTCTTTATTAAAGATCTATCTCAATTATTCGATTGCACTCGGAAAAGAAAAAAATTACTCTGAAGCCATGATAGATATTCTTATGTGTAAGCAAGAATATTATAATCTTAGAAAATGTTTGGTCTTGATTTGATTGAATTTGCATCGATGCGCGTATTGCGCTCAATTCAAGAGTAAAATTCTTCTGAGAATATTGTAATATTCTTGCTTATATGCGGGAATATTTGTTATTGATTTAAGACTATTTTTTTTCTGCGCGACAATGACGGTATTGTCTTTCATTGGGCCGTTATTTTCAATTCAATTACTGCCCTCGTGTCGTCACTTATTTACTTATTAGATATCATTGTTCATCTATATATATATTTTGGCAAGACAATAAAACCAGCTGTACCAGCTGTTGCCGCGCTTTTTCATCGCTCTCAACAAGTGTCTTTAATACTTCTAGACTTTGCAATTTTTAATTCCATTAAAGATATTATTCTTATTATTATTTTGAAGAATTCGACTCGGTCTCGGTCTCTTCGACGCGGCAGTCGTGATGCGGTGCACGATGCCGACGAGAGAGCGGAGGAAGGGAGCTCCATCGGTGAGCTTCGCGCGAGGATTCGCGCGTTTCAGCTACGTCACTGTGCCGTGGGTAGCAAGCGGGCAGCTTCTCCGCGAGCTGGCCTCGGAACGGAAAGACACCCGAGTCCAGGACGATTATGGTACATCGGTTCGACATTACACCTTGCGAGAACGCCTGACGCGAGCGCGAGCGGTTCTCCTCTCGCTCTCTCTCTCTCTGCGTTGCACAAACTGTTGATACAAGCTCGGTCCACTTACAATTCACCGAGTCCATCACTTAACCCACTGTTGTCCGCGTCGCGCGCCTGCGGCTCGAATATGCGTCCTGTCTGCTCGCTGAGAAGAAATCGCGATGGACGTCGTCTATTGAATAGTGCGAGGTCCCTTCGGCGCTCTCGTACATTGTAGAGCCCGGCTGGACCCAGCGCGAATTGCTCGCTCGCAGCAATCCTGTACTCCAATTACGAAACGTAACTGTGTCAACGAGTGGGCGATATCTTAAGTCCTGTTCGGTATTCGTGGGTCAAATTGACCCAAGCGACAAATTCGAAGATCTTCTAGCTGTTAAATCGCGGATTATATACATATATAAATATAGGATTCTCTTCTTAAAGCGCGCACAATTTTCTACTCCTTCCTGTGTAGAATCGATACATTGTCTTCTCTTATATCTTAAAAGTCATTTATTTTAAAAATAATGATTACGACAAATTTTTGAAATTTACCTTTAGCATATTCTCAGAACTATAATATCTGCACTTATCCGCAACTTTAAAAAAACGGGTTTCTTCAATTTTCTCCAAATTTCTTGAGTTTTTCCCTAAGGGTAGAAAAATTCATTTAGAAGAATTCATGTGAATTTTTCTACCCCTGGGAAAGAAATCGATAAAATCCGCGGAGAAATAAAAAAATTGATTTTTTTTACATTACACTGTGGATAAGCACATTTATAGGATGTTAATTTTACATTAAGCCAACACCTTTATTTTTAATCGCGATTTTCTGCTCCAAACCACCCGAGCACAAAAATTGAGAATAAAGTACATTATTAGCACACACAAAAGGCACTTAATTTTTACATAAGAGCTATTTCAATTTCTTAAGAAGAGGGAGGTAGCTCATGACAGAGATGATTCATAGATATCCCAATAAGAGCATATTAGAAAAGATTTCTGGGTCTCACAGAGCCAGTTTGCCGAACTAAACGGCAAAAAAGAAGTGTTGGGCGACCAATAATCAATGCAGCTTTTAGCTCGGTATGATTAATTCGTAAAAAAAAATCTGTCCCTTCGTTCAGCGGCGAACCGCTTGAATTCGAGCTCCACGGCCGTCTCGGACGCGAACGTTTTATACGCGAAACACCCCGCTCTCCGACGTTTCGTGCACACGAGAATATGGATCGCGGATCGCTCGCGAATTCCGCGAAGAGCGGAAGATCACGCTCGCGGCGGATGCAGCCGAGTGCGGCGTTCCGTTCGATTAAAAGCCGCCGTTTCCTCGGTCGCGCGGATCGCGGCCGTGATGCATCGATCTGACCTTGATTTCACCGTTGCGCCTGCCGCTGCTCCCTCTTTTGGCCTTTTTCGCCGCAAACTCAATTCACCGACCGACGTGCAGCGGTTCTACCTGATGAAGCAATTAATAGGCGCGCGCGGCCTTCTAATCAGCGAACACTCGTAACGAAATCGCCGTTTCTTCTGATGCTTGCAGGGGGAGGAAGACGATGACGATGACGGCCGGCAATATTCCGCTCGCGCTAAAATCGCTGTTGCTCATCGCCACGGCGGCGGCCGCCGCCTCAACGGTACCGGGGACTTGGATGTGAGTATCCTTCTGTCCGTGCATGCGCGGATTTTTCCTTTTTTTCTATGCGGCCGATCGCGCGTTAAAAGTGTTAACCGGTTCCACGGCGCGTATTTATAGTTAGACGGGACGTTGCTATTTTTTTCATTAGGCCTCGCGACTCTTAAAATAAAAGCCGGCGTGTCGAAGGACAAGAGGTGTCCTACATATCGGTCGATCGAAGGGTGAGCTAACGGCCGATGTGGGGTGTCGCCGTCATCGTTGCTCCCACTATGGAAGGTCTGATTATGGGGTCTGCATACGCCCGAGCGGCTCGAAAAACGCCCAATGTTTGATTCTTTCCGCCGACCACCGTCGTTCACTTTACGAAGATGCGCTCCTTTTGACGGGGAGATTCTTCAACACTTATTTACATATTACATGATGTTCATTGCAAAAAGTTGATGCGTAAACGCTGTTACCGCTGCTTCCGTGAGACTCGTCATCGCTAATCGGTGTTCAGAATATCTCGGAAACTATTGGGCCGATTTAGCCGTAGTTTTGCAGAGATATTCTTAGTGCGATTCTTAGTACGTTTCTACTCTTTGTCATAGGATTTTTGATATCTATTATAGTTTTTTTTATAAAAGAGGAGGAAAAAGAGGAGGAAGAAACTCGAGCGAGCCATTCGAGTATGTAGCCCCTTATCCGAATCTCTCTCTCTCTCTCTCTCCCCCCCCCCTTTCTTTCTCGTCGAACCTTCGATTATCTGAACGCTCCCCGGTATAATATCGGATAACCGGGATTCTATTGATCGTATGAATGGGAAACGCTACTTTACTCCTGGTAGCTGCGACCTCTTTCACCCTCTCCGTCCCTCTCCTCGACTACGCCTCCGGATCCGCGTAGAGTATCGCGATACCTCCTCGGCCGAGCTCACGTTCGCGCGGATCTCGATCGATCGGCTAAATTAATAGGTCGCGAGGAAGCGAGTCGAGACTTCTCACGCGACTCCTTAATTTATGGGGCTTTGTGCCCGCACAAATCAGAGCTGGCACTGCGCTGGAGCGCATCGTGGGAACCTCGAGACGAGGAATTCTCTCTCTCTCTCTCTCTCCGTGCCCCCGAAAATCTCTCCGCGAGAGCTCGTTCCCGTCTCTCGTACCCTCGCCTCGTAGTGTGTCTAATCTCTGAATTGCCGTTCTCGCCCCTCACTGTTCTATCCTGCATGCGAGCATGACAAATCCTCATGTCCCGGCCGCCCGCGCGCGCTCCTTTGTGAGCCGCTCCGGACTTTCTTTTCGCGTCGAAATCAACTCCGCGTGGATCACGCTCCCGTGAGGAGATCCTCGCCGCGCTTTACCACCTGTCGCTCCTAAGGGTGGACTTTCGCCGATTGTGTGGACTGATGAGTGGTAACAAGAATCGTGGACACATCGATCTTCGGTCCTGTATCTTGTCGTTCGGCGATCTATCGATTTAATCCTGCGACGATAACGCCGAAATAACGAGGAAATTGCTATAAAAACTCACGTTTCGATCACTTTGTCCATCGTCATTTTCACGTCATTTTGTGTTCTGAGTACACGGTAGAAAATTTGGCTTAAGTAACGGTCCACTGAAATTTTTACATTACTTTAACAAGATGAATACGTTAAAAAGTAATACGTTAACAAGGTGAATTTACTATATATTTCACGTATTTCCATGTTAAATTAACACGGAAATTTCCGTGGATCTTTATTTACACCAAATTGTTTACCATGTAGCAAGATAAAGCAAGAGTAATATTCGACCGACGGTCGACTTAAAATCGCCGATCAGATTAATCAGAGTTCGGTGAAAGTCACCCCAAGTTCACCTCCGTGAAGTTGCCTCGACTTTCGGCTACGTTCTCGCGCATACCTGATCGCGACGAAGCGGCAAGTCCGAAACCACCATTCCTCTGAATCCACTCGCATCGCCTGCCGACTCTGACGTCACTTAATCGGCCGTCGCTGGGTTAATTTAAGACGGCGCGCTGTTCCACCCGGCTCTTCCCATCGGCTGCAATTTTCCAGCCGCTTAATTAACACTGTCACATAACTTAATTACTCGGTTCGCTCTTTTGTACCTGTGTATGGCTTCGGCCGCCCTCGGCTGATCGCCTCGGGACACCCCGTATATAAACGCGCGCCGACGCTGCGGATGTAGCTGCAATCTCTTAGGAGACACGGGGCATTACTTTTCGGAGCCGCGGCCCACGGCGCGACGACGACGACGACGACGGCCCGCTCGCGGACGCGCGCTGCGTGGGCCGTGCCCCGTCGAAATATTATCGCTCCTTCCTCCTCCCCCCCCCCTATTCGCGATTGTCCGCGCCATTGTTTTAGGGGAGTGTAAAGCCGATGATATATCGCCGGCGGAGCGTGTTCCGGAATATTAATGTCGTCTATTACACACTCCCTAGACGCTCGCGCGGGTTTTTACGACTCTTCGCTCGGCGGCGGCGAAGCGATCAGGGATATCGCGACAAGATCGAAACTTCATCGGAGCCTCACTCACCGAGGATCGGAGAAACATCCCGGTGAGCGCGTGGTTTTTTTTCTCGCTCCGACCGCGGAGTGTGCGCGAAACTGTGGGACGCGCACTTCGCCTTCGTTAATAAAGGAGCGAGCGAGAGATCTCTTCTCCCGAGCCCGCATCCCGAGATAAGGATATCGTGATACTACCGGTATCGGTATATTTTTTTTTCAATTCCCGGATATTTCCGTATCGATGTTTTCTTCGATGTTCGCGCCCACATCAATATTTCCTTTGTTTCGATATCTTTTTTTCATCTTCTACCCAGCCGATCCTCAAGATATGTGTTTTTGCTTCGTGAAAATTCGTGTAACATGCAACCTGCGTTTTAAACCTATCTTGTCTTATGATTTCTGTAATTTTTGGATTGCTGAAGCAAAAGAGAAAAGCGCCCGGACATGTTTACAGACGTGCGGAGAGTCGATTACGAGAGTCATTTTGTGCGTATATTGTTTTATTTCCACGTACGCCGTGATCATTTCTGGCGTGATTTCTCGCTTTTGACGTCATCATACAAAGACAGTCGTAGCGAGTACACAAGAGTCTTAAGATATCCTTTTTAAGATTTTTAGATCACAAACTGTAGAAAGTCCAGTGCAGAAGGTAGAAATATCTTTATACTATAATAAGATTATTAGACGAATTAAATCCTTATGAAAATAATTTGCAGGATAAATACTTCTCTGATTTTTATATTTCTTCTAATTAAACTTTTTTTTTTATTTTTCGATACTAAAACCCAAATATCGATATTGATATTTGAGTTTACTAATACTACTGATGTCGATACTCTTGATTAGATACTCGTTTCGATATTAATAATATTAATATTTTCATGGTATCACAACATCCCTAAACCCGAGACTTTCTCTTCGCCATAACTTCCCAACCACTTGACGTGTCGAAGAACGCCTCTTTGAGTTTGGATTATCTCAAACGCCGGGCATTCCCAGTTATAGCGAGATCCAAACTGCGCTGGAATGTTGTGCTCTGTACAGTGAGTCACAGATTCGAAGATTTCCCATTGTCGTTCTTCGGACCTTCCCAAGTAATGCGTACTGTTATGGTACGGCTAAAACGGGCGCCTCACATGACCGACAACCCCGACAAGCATTCACCTGAGTCACGCTCGGACAGGTCGTCCGGGTTGCACCGAGTCGCCGTGCAGGTTGTCGCGGCTTACTGCGTAAATCGCGGCCGGCCCGGGTGCGACTTCGGCTCGCTTCGGCGCGGAATATAATTAATCCTCGGATAACAAGATTCATGCAATCACGCGTGTAACAAGGTGGGTCAGACCGGTAGAAGCATTTTGTAGTTTCTTCAAATACAAAGTGTCTACTCAAACCCGAGAAAAATTCCGTAAGTATTCCCTGATTTTCCAGGCGATTTCTTAAAAATTCTAGATAAAATGAAAATATTTTTAAATATGTCTTGCAAATTAATATATATTTATTGTGTAAAATCCTTAATATTTTCTATTCGTAAAAGTTTATAAATCATAAAATAAAATTAAGAATCACTCGAGTTTCGATGATTAAATATGAAAAATTGTGAATGAAATGACTCTAAAAAATAGATATTTTATATCGCATATAATTTTTTATTTCATTTTTAAAAGTTGCAAGCAAATAAATAATGTAATGCATAACCAATGCAAAATGCAACTTTTGTAAAACTATTAAAATAAATATCCGTTTTATCTGTAATTAAACAAGACTACATCCGATACGAAATCCTCTTCATTACCATATTGTTATCATATTGAATATCGGATTATCTTACTATTCGAGGATTAACGAGATTATCTTCCCAGGCTGTCCTGTATCCATATTTTGAAGACATAAAGATTGCATTTCATTAAGGAAGAGTGCATCATTTCTATTTGTCAAACGTGAATGTGGGCAGCGTGGAAACGAGCTCTTTTGTCGGAGCCGGAGATCGGAAACCGCGCGAGTTACAATCGTCGAGATATCCGTTCAATCGTCCGTGCAGCCTGGCGGAGCGAATCGCCGACGATTTCTCGGGGATTCTCTTCGAAGCTCGGTCGAGCTCGCGGGAATAAACGCGGGGACGCGATTTGCGACGCGGAGAACGAACGACGCGAGCGAGCGAGCGTGCACGCTATAGGAACCCTTGCTCTCGGCGTCGGCCGCCCGTTTCGAATTTCAGATTGCCGGGCCCCTTTCTCAGTCGCCCCCATCCCCCGTCCGGCTTCTGTCTTTGACGGTGCCGTTCCATCATCTCGCTCGGTTGACTCACAAATGTGCCATTAAGGATCCGGCGCGGAGAAAATCCGAGGGCCGCTCCTCGCCCACGGACGCGAGCCGTCGCGCCGCCCTGCGCCGAATTTATATAATCGGCGTAACAAATCTCCAGGAGTTAGGGGGCCCCGGTCGTGGCATCGGCGCGGTCTCGCTTTCGATGCCCGTCGGAATGATGCACGCCTTCGTGACCCATAGTTAGTTAGCTGCGTTCGTACTTTACGCGCGGATACCTGGGGAAAAGCGGCGAACAATAAACGAACGTGAAAAGAGAGAGAGAGAGAGAGAGAGAAAGAGAGAGGGTAACCGAGGAAATCGGTGCGGCCCATCGGTGCCGAAGATAAAACCGCTGTTCGAGGTTGGGATATACAGGGTGGGGCAATAACTATTATCATCACCTCGAATATCTTTGAAATATGAGGACGGGAGAAAAATTGATCTCATTACGTTGCGCGGTACCAGTTACCACCATTTGAAACACCTTCTATAAAACTTTCTGTAACACCTTTTTTTTCATTTCTTTATACAGTCGTTAATTTTAAATATTTTAATAAGTATTATTAAAATAAATGTAAATAAATTCAAATTATTTATTATTATTATTATGAGTAATAAAGTATTTTATATATATATATATATATATATAAGTATATATAATATATTTACATAAATAATAATAATTATTTATTATTTAAATTAAAACAGATATAAATGCATTTTTTAAATATTTCAATTTTTCAAAGATATTCAAAATAATAACAGTTCTTACCTCTACCTATACTTACGAAATCATAGTGTTGAGTCGAAATCGCGTTCCTCTTCGTAACGAATTACAAGTTTCACTCCCCGAACAGGCGGGATCTTTGCCAGCGAGAAGATCCGTGTTAGTCACGATGCACAATTAAGATTTCGAAACGAATATGATACGATATTTTTCTGTTACCTTGTGCACGACAGAAACCTCGGTCTACGTCACTTCCCGCAACTAGAAGCGGCGCAGACGATGGAGACGTACGACGCGGGTGCCTCTACGATCTGCGGCGCTCTGAAGGGCTTGTCTCAAGGCCAAGGGAAGCTCTGCCAACTGTCCGTGGATCACATGTCCAGTGTGGCGAAGGGCGCGAAATTCGGCGTCCTGGAGTGCCAGCATCAATTCAGAGACAGACGGTGGAACTGTTCTACCGTGCACGACGAGACTGTGTTTGGTCCGGTGCTCCGAATAGGTACGTCGATTCATTTGATTTTCAGGTGTCACGGCGTTAAAGTGAAGTATCTCTGCCGAAACAAGCTTCAGAATATATAATTAGTACAAGGGTCCGTCCCAAGAAAAATGCGCTTTTTTCATTTAAGGAATTAAAATCAATTTATATTAAACTAAATCAGGTTAAGATTATAGGTAAAGCAATTAGATCAAATCAAATGAATTTCAATTGAATTAAATTTTAATCTCAGTACATTGATTTCACTTCAATTAATTCATGTAATCTGATTTTTTGATTTTATTTTACTCAACCTGTTTTATTTAAGAGAGAAAGAGGGGTGTTAAATTAATTTCAATTTACTTGTTTACTTATTAACTTAATTTCAGAATTACCGTATTATTAATTTAAGAAAATTATCAGACAAAACTCTTGACACTTACTTTTTTATACTTGCGTCATTTTCCATTCCGTTTTGGAACACCATATCCGAAGAGTTAGACATGTGTGTATATGTGACATGTTGCAGCGAGCAGAGAAACCGCGTTTGTTCACGCGATCACCGCCGCCGGAGTGGTTTACTCCATCAGCCGTTCCTGCCGGGACGGTCAGCTGTCGTCGTGCGGCTGTTCCAGGAGCAGCAGGCCCAGGGATTTGAATCGTGACTGGATCTGGGGTGGATGCGGGGACAATCTGGAGTACGGCTACAAGTAAGCGGGCCGTGAAGTCACAGTGTATAATCGAAGTAATTGAATTGGCAATAACAATTGGACACTCGACAGCGTTCGAATGGGCTTCCGCAGAGATGTCGGAAATCGCGAATGAGAAACATCTTCGCGAGATCGGATCGTGCCGAGCATTTTGCTTCTCGTTCCGCTGAAGCTCCTCCTCCCGACAGAACTCGAAGTCGTGTTCGTGCGTGTGCTGCATCCGCGACAGAGATTTCGATTATTGCAGCACAAAGCGCGTTTCCAGGCGGTTTCGACTGTTCTCCGATTTCGAAATTGGATCCTCGCGGTCGATACTCGCGGGATACCGCTGAATCCCGTTTTCGCCCGCGTTTCTATCGCGCGCGCGCGTCTAAATAGACTCGAAGCTCTTGCTCTTGCGTCCTATTCCGGTGCCGCCGCTATTCATCGGATATCGGGGATTAGTTTGTTGTGCCGATGCGGTTTAATTAAAATGGGTGTCTCGAAATCCCGAGACGAGAGTGTATAGACGAGCGCGTTGCTGTTTCCACGCGCACGTGTTTCAGGTTCACGCAGGCGTTCGTGGACGTGCGGGAACGCGAGCGTAGCTTCAAAAGGGGCAGCCGGGAGCAGGGCAGGAGCCTGATGAATCTACACAACAATGAGGCCGGTCGCAGGGTAAAGTTCGTTCTTTTTTTAGCTCGCCCGACAGAAATGCGCCCCGTTAAATGTCGCGTCGTACGCGCGTATCGATTTCGCTCTGATTTATAATGCGAATTCGCTGAACGGTCGCGGCCGACGAAACGAAACTGATGCGTGACGCCCACTCGTCCTTACAGGCCGTCATCAAAAGGTCCAAGGTTACGTGCAAATGTCACGGCGTTTCCGGAAGCTGCAGCCTCATCACCTGCTGGCAGCAGCTCGCTTCGTTTCGCGAAATCGGTAGGTCTCGTTAATGTCACCGACTTTCCCAGACTTGAACAGAACTCGAATAAAATGCCAACTGAGACTTATTCGGACGAAATGACACCACTTAAAACGTTCTCTTCTGTTTGGATCATTCGGATATTTTTACGCGTCATATTGGGACGTTCCGTAGACGTTTACAGACATTCGTGTCGTCCCGGGAACGTTGCTGCAACTAACACCTTCTGTATTATGGGAAAATGTTGATTTATCGAAGAATTGCACTTTTAAAATGTGCCCGAGTTTCTCAGCTTCATTCACTCGCAACTCTCTCGAGACTTCTTCATTTTTGGACAGTGTGTCGTTATACAATAAAACAGTTTCCATAACATTATACACACAAACGTCTCACGTATTTTCCATAAGACACAATCATCCTTCATTCACTATACACACATATCATTACGTAACATATCACTAAGCTATATTACAATACTTCCAGGCGACTTTCTGCTAGACAAGTACGATGGCGCGACAGAGGTCAGGGTTAATCGGCGGGGCCGCTTGTCAATGCGCGATCCGAGATTTTCCGTGCCCACTGCCAACGATCTCGTTTATCTGGACGACTCGCCGAACTACTGCCTTCCGAACGACACTCTGGGATCACTAGGTAGCTCTATTGGAGAAAGACAGTATAAAAGTAAAGATGATGAAATTTTTAGCGGAACCTCTTCTCCTCCGCTTATCGGACAAGAGGAGCCCGATCAGTGGAAGGAGAAAGGATATGTTTGCAAGAATGAAAACAGGAATGGGACTGTTTTGATAGCATAGGTTGCAAACTCGTCTCCGTTATTACAGGGAAGAAACAACTCCGTTAGTATGCGATTTTTCTGTACCCGGAGACCGGATGGAAACTCGGCGACAAGAAGATAACTCTGTTATCGCGACTAAGAAAATTCGCACGTGAAGCACTCAGCTACATTAAATCTCGGCTGAGACAATTGGAAACAATCGACTGAATAGAAATCTCTTACTGAAATCTTTCTGTTCCCTACAACTGAATTTTCGTCCGGTCCCCCCGACAATGGAAAATTCAATTCACACCAACGGAATCGTTTTTCTTCCCGTTTTCTTTTCTCCCGGACATTCACACGCGTCTCGACGATGCGAAATCAGTTTCCTCTTTTCAACAGGCACACAGGGCAGAGCGTGCAACAGAACATCGTCCGGCATGGACGGCTGCAATCTTCTCTGCTGCGGCAGAGGGTACAACACGCAGAAGTCCACCATCAGAGAGAGATGCGAGTGCAAGTTCCACTGGTGTTGCTACGTCGAGTGCAAGACCTGCGTGAAGAATGTCGATATCCACACGTGCAAGTGAAAGTAAATAGCGCTGCTATTTATTTTTTTACGAATCACTTCTTCGCCGCGGCCCACCCTCGCATTGCCGATGGTGTTTTGTAACGGGCCCGGCGAGTCCCGGTGACAGTGGCATTATCGTCTCTCTCAGCCAGTCTGCATTCTGTTGGGATGCACGCGAAGATACGTCCTGCATTATCTCTAATAACTGTCCATCCTCGAGACGAACTCCGATTACACATCATTAAATCTCCATTTCTGCCGAATCTACTGTATGCAGAATCTACTGTACATGGATCTCTGATGCGATATGAATACTTTGTCTGTATCCTGTCGAACGTCGGTTTGTTCTCGTCGTTAAGTTTCAAAACATCAAGATTCGTAGGTCGTAGGTCTCCAGAATTTCGATTTCACGAAGACAGCAGCATGAATGATTTGCGGCCTACTTAAAAGAAAGAAGGAATCTCAGGCGGCTGAAAAAGATTTCTACTGTATGCTCTCGTAGAAATTAAGCGCCTGGCGAATGTTTCATGGTTAAGCTTGGTCCACAATGTGCTCTTTGCGTCTTGTTTCTTGCTCTCTATCTTTCTTCTGTAAAAACTTCTATTTACTTAAGAAAAAGAGATAGAGAGGAAGAAACAAAGAGCACATTGTAGCTTTAAATTAACGCGATTTCCAATTGAACCTGAGGCGAATGGAAGTCACACCCTGCTCTCTACGAAAATATCGCGTTGAACCAACAATCGTGTCACGATAGCTGGGAGCTAACGATTTTCGGTTACGTACGATTTAACGGTGACGCGTCAAAACGAACGACTTCCAGGAACGCTATTCCAGGAACCGTATTTCGCGAGCAGGTTCTTCTTAACATGGATGAATATTTATTAGCGACTCGCGCGATTATGCTGTGTAATACACGGATAAGTTACTTTAAGCTCGTAATAGTAACGCTTTACGACGTAGCCATAGATGTAAATTATTTCAGGCGTTTATTGCATTTTTATTTATTTGCGAGTAATTTAGTCTAGCGAGCCGCAAAACAGCGCGTGAAAGCGAACGACGTTGCGAATCGGACTGATACTTAAGAATGCTGAAGTATCAATTGTATCTCAATATAGGTGATATATCGTTATATATATATATAACGATATATATATATATATATCGCAAATGTCGGTAATAAAAGAAAAAAAAGATTTCAGATGACTCGAGGAGATCTGAAATTATTTTTTTAATTTACATATACAGGCTGAGACAGGAATACCTCTGACAATTGAGCAAGTTTGTAAGAATTTGCGCACAAGTTGTATTCATATATTATAAATTAATACCCTCTTACATTCTTAATCTTTCGCAGCAGATTCGCCAAATCTTCAGGATTATTTCCGTATCAACCTGTATATGTACACATATATATATATATATATACGTAATTTAAATTTTCTATTATATAGTCACTACGGTAAATCACTTAACGACATTCCACTTGTATCACGAATTGTATTTGATGGAATGTACTTGCCTTGGATAATGAGATAACTTGTAAGTCAGCTAGCATTGTATTTCCAGTATACTAGATGTTTATTTAATAGCGATACAATTATTTATTTTTACTCCTAGATATTGTAATGTACAAAACTCGGCATTTCACAGTGGACAGATACTGGAATAATAAAACACCATACACCGATCACCGAGTTCAATTTTATTTGGCTCTCGCAAGAAACCATACCATCAGAGTTGTATGCTATATATACTGTGTATAAAATGCACACTTTGTCCTTCCATTGTTCTTATTTACACTATCGTATATAAAAAGCAATACAAACTACTCATGAATCTCCCAAGGTTTTTCTGGACGTTTATTGCACCAGAACTTAGGATATACATATCTTGGTGGCTCTTTTAAAATAATCCCACCATTCTCCATTTCCTTAACCAGCAAGTCAAATTTTTCTCCACTTAACGATTTATCAACTTCCATCTCATAAATACCAGACTCCAAACAGCGTTGGGCTAACATACGTCCTGTGTTAATATAAGCTGCACCATCGGTACATCTAAAACATTTGTAACATGCACAAGATTATACAAATTGTAAATAATAATAACATATATGGGTATAACCAAGTCTGTACCGATATAACTGCTTCTTCAATGCCCATTCTGCACTAGAAACTGTAATAACCGGTCCATTCTCGAAATGATGTATTTCTGCAGTAATGTGACGAGGCTTCTTGAATACGACCAGCCTGCAAATTGGATGCCACACAAAATTACAATCGATATTATTTAACAATAGAACATATGTAACATAATTCATTGTATTTGTGTTGTGTTTACAGCTGCGACATAGAAACTTGATTGTCTTACTTGTGCCAAAACGCGTAATACGTTTTTTCGAGAGAGAATCCGATAGGTTTTCTTGCTATTCTCAACCGCTCCAAATTCCGTGGGTTTCGATTCACGACCTCCTTGCAGTTTTTGATTAACTCTGCGTTGCTGTGGATTTCTCTGTGCATGCACAACACACGAGCCACTGGTATTCGTGCACTTGTCGGGAACATTCTTACACGACTATCGTAACTCCACAGTGTATTATAACGTACAACAACGAATAATACTCGTGTTTTGAATACGACACTATTATCACCGCTCTCTCTCTCTCTCTCTTTCTCAAAATGATCCAGACGACCTTAAAGCCCGTATCAGACTACAGATTGGAGATTGAGATTGAATTGAAATTTAACCAATCAGTGCAAAGTTCACTAAATTTCATTAAACTTGAGCTCAGTTAAGCTCAGCTGTTGCACTAAAGCAGAATCTATAGTTTCCAACCTATAGTTTGTTAGTCCTGGTCTATAACAGGTGCTTTAAGCCTTAAGAAATTGACCAATCATAGTCGAATGTGAAGAGAATCATTAACTATGATTGGCCAATTTCTTAAAGCTTAAGGCTTAAAACACCTATTGTAGATAGAACACTTAGTGTTGCACCAGAGCAGAAAATAAACTAACCACATGAACTGTGTTTTAATAAGCATTTCATCATTGTGAAATAAAATTGAAAGAAAATGTGATTAAATGTATACGAGATGATATCTGGAGTTATTTAGATCAAATATTATTAATACGAATTTAAGACAATACGTAATAGATTTACCAGGGAGTAAACGACGAAATAGTTCTGTCAAGATGTCTGGTGCAAGAATGAATTCTCTGATTCCAAAAACGACACGTTTTACTTCCAATGCTAAATTAGCATGGAAAGCGTTAAACGGTATATTCGCCGTTTATAAACCTGCGGAAGTCACGTACCTCAATACACGAGATACCATAATTGTTCGTCTCTGTGAAGGTAAGCATTATCTCACGAAAGTTTGTTTAATTTAAATCTTTCTACTCCTTCCAAATATAGTTGAAATAATTCTGTTATACTTTCTTTGGAAAGCCAGCAAGACTACTCTCTTCAAAAACTGCGCTTGACTTTCAGACTTGAACAATATGCATGTACGTCCACCGATTAAACATGTGAGCATAGAGGGTAGTACAACGGAAAAGATGCAAGTAATTGTCCGACCGAGTTATGCGGATCATACATTAGTAGTAGGGCCACGGTATCAAGTGAAGGACTTTAAACTCTCATGTGCTAATTACCTGGCCAAAGATATATCAGGGGTTATGATATTTGGCCTTAATAATGGCAACAATAACGCCCAACAATTGAGTATTGCTCAACTTCCAAGTAGTTACAAAATTAAGGGCATGTTGGGACAAGCAACAGATAATTACTTTTACACTGGGAGGATTGTCGAAAAGGCTGTATATAAATTTGTAAAGCGCAAAGTAATTGATCAATTATGTGCTGCCATGCAGGCTTCTCATCAAAAGTCAATGTTTGAGTATGTTACCTTACCATATATAACTCACCATTATTTAACACTGAAATTTACAATTAATATTTGTTCTCTTCTATGTGGCTAGGTTGAGTGGGATTGACATGCAAAGTCAAGCTGCATTTGAGTTGGCTGCGCGAGGTCTAGTGAGGCCCACGGACAGAAAAATCCCAATGATATATAGCATAAAATGCATAGACTTCACACCTCCTGAATTTACGTTAGGTAAGAGTCATAATTCGTACGAGATGTAAACTTGCAATTAATGCTTGTACCTTTCACGATGCTTGTATCTTTTCAGAAGTCGTTAGCATAAACGAGGACGACATGTATTTAAAATCTATAATTCATAATTTGGGGATACAACTTCACAGTGTTGCTACATGCACTCAAATACAATGTTTCCGATACGCCTTGTTCGATTTGAATCTGGCTCTATTGAAGAAACATTGGACTGTGGAAAATATTTTAGATAACATTGAGCAATGCCATTATATACTTAGAAAAAACAAACAATTATTGAAACAAAACAATCCGATATTGGAGGAACGAATAGTTGACTGAAATTACCTTAAAGATGTAAATATACACTACTGTATAAAATAATCACATACATCACACTTGAGTGCCAGGTCATTCATATTTGAAGGATGCGTGAATTTTCGTAGGTGTTTAGTCACCCGTATGTAGATGATGGCTTTATTTACCAATTAGAAATCATTTTACTAAACATCTCTCTTTTCTAATTGGATTTAATATGCAGTTAATATTACAATGCCTTTTGTAAACTGCTTTTAAATGAAAATGCCGTTGAAGTACGTGATGAAAAAGTATAAACATCGAAGTACAAACCGTAAAGAAGTATCTTTTCTTTAGTATCTGATGTATCTCCGTTATGAAGTATCTTTCTTTAAGTATTTTATAATGTATAACTGTTCAAGTACTAGCATTATAGTCGCAATCTTGGTGTTTTTACTTCGCGCATGCGCTCTAATGTACAGGTTATGTACATCAAGGGTACGTCTGATAAGCAGCAGCACGCAGTCTAATGTATTATATAGAAAGATCTGAGATTTGAACAGCTGTGACATCTTGAAGTTCCTTTTGTATTCGTAAGAAGGATTATTCTTATGTTACATGTAATCAATACGAACATCAAACTGTCAAGACGTTACAACTACTTGGATACGTTATTAACAAAAAGAACCAGAAATCTGTGCATGTATACACAATGATATAAAAAAGATAATATTTAACTTAAAATCACAATTCCTATTTGATACTGATCGCGAACGCGATTGTCTGATGTCAATTGATGTGAGATAACAAATGATGTAAGGTAACAATTTGGCATAATGTTAAAATATCAATTAGGTCTCTCGCTTCTTAGAAGCGTTACGTTCTTTGCTACAACTTCTTCGACTTTGACTAGAGTCAGAATCGTCAGATTTGTCATTCAATTTTGTGAGTCTTCCTTTTGGTTTCTGCTTATTCCATTGTTGCATCTTCATACTTTTCGCTATCACACGTTTCTGGTGATCCAATTGCGGAAACAAGTCTGAAATTTGCCAAATAAGCTTGATAGATGAAAGAATTTGATTTACAATCAATATACAATAATTAAGTCACACAATTATTATTGCTCTCGTATACGATACGTTGTTATTAAATTATTTTGAATACCTTGAGATTTTTCTAAAGCTTCTTTGGCGGAGTTCATTTCCGCTTCTTGAATACTATGCCCCGAGGCCTTAGCCAATCGTTTTCCTTGAAAATATACAGCAACTGTATAAACTCTCGTATTGGTCGGTCCTTTACATTCGATGACTCTGAGAAAGAAAAAAGAAAGAAATTAGATCAAGAATGAGATCAAACGTCAGGATTTATAAAGATTATATAAATGCCTTTTTACTAAAATTTACGTGTGCTTATTCTGCAACTTTTAATGCCAATATCGTTAACGTTGAATATCGTACAGCTGTGTTATATGTTATTGTTGACATTATGTGTCACATTATGTGATATGTTATATTTACGCGACGACGCGTAACGCATTCGTTAATTTGCCGAGTCACAGGCTCATTGGTCCCGCGATCATCTTGATTGATGGCGTCAAAAATGAGCAAAATTTTTTATGTGAAATACATTGAAATAATAAAAACATACGTTCACATAAAACGACTATTGATTGATAGAGCAAATTTCTAAAACATATCGAAAACTTCCCCTCCCCTTTTACTTTAACCATCAATAGTTATAAAATTAGCGTTACACGTATAACCTACTTTTAAACTACGTTAGTTATTTGTCGATTGTATAAGCCGGAGTTTTAAGAATATCTTACAAACGGGCTCAATCGACCACAAGTATTACTTCATGAGCGTATGTCTGTTTTAACGTTGTATTCCACAAGAAATTTGGGCATACATTTCCTCGCTTCTGACATCATTAAGCAAGATAAACGAGGAAAGGAGGAAGCTTTAAATACTCACTTGTACACCGGAATATCCGGCTCACCGCCGTCCATAGTTCTCAAAGTTAAACAACACTGTTGCAACTTGCTTTTTGGATCGTTCCAATCTTGATTCATGATAAAGTCTTGCAGACGGGGAAAGAAGCACACGTTGCAAAAGACATGGCAGTACTTTAAACCCTTGTCGACGTAAAGCGCGCCGAGGAAAGCCTCCAACAGATCCGCCCTGTCCTTCGTCTTCAGCTCGGCCTTCGGGTTCCCGTACAGTGCGTACTGCGTCATACCCAAGTCGTCACAGACCACCGCTTGCGTTTTATTGTTCACAAGAGAGCTCCGTAACAACTGCAACAGGCACGAGGAAGCGTTAAACTCGCGAGGATGATTCGAAGGTCAACCCATATAAGCTCTATAAGATCAACCTATAATCCATTTTACCGACAAATGCCCCTCGTGATGTTCGGGGAAAAATTTGTACAGATATTCCGAGACGATGAGCTGCAACACGGTGTCCCCCAAAAACTCCAGTCGTTGATTCGAGCCTAATGTTAAATTGGTGAATCCTATGCTGCGATCCGTAAACGCTCTGGCCAGCAGGCGGATATGAGTGAATTTGACTCCGATCGATTCCTCGAATTTGGTCAGTTTCTGGAAATATTAGAGACAATTATCATTTTTACACCCTGCGTTTAGGCCATCACCTATACCTCAATTTGACCTTTTTTTTTCAAAATTACTCAGGCCGTTTGCTGTAAACACTTGGTAGATGACTTGACCTGGCATCAGGTCAGACTTCGTATTTCAGTGATCTGGCCTAAAATGAAGCGTCCGCTTTTTCGGTATAAATACGCGACGCGGCGTAAAAACTTATTTATGTAATCGGTAGAATTCGCTATTGTTTCGCTGAGCGTCAGGTTATGCATTTCTGCTTGATGACTGAACAGCGCGTTGGGAAATTTCTCTTGTTAGACTTTTCAAGTTAGCTCAAAAAGTTCATACGATGAGTATAATGTGGTGTATACGGAAGTGACTTGTACGGACCACGATAGATGACTAAATAAGCCAGACTAGCGTGGACTAAATAGGACCCCATCAATTCTTAGGTCTCTTTTGATATAAACGGTTGCTGACTAGATCTATTTTGGATCACGGTATAGGTCAGACTGCGATTAGGTTGCTGAGTGTAAACGTAGCCAATATGAGACCAGGCAAACCAGGCCGACGGACAGTTTGCACTATTTCAGGAATCCCGCCGACTGCTATTCCTACTTCTCTTGTTTTATAATATCTAGGCTCCTCTCGGAGACGCAAGCCGCTCAAACTCAGGAATAGTATTAACTAGAAATGATATGAAAATTTGGCGAGTGTTGCCCCGCATGTTGTTTAGAATATTATTAATTTTATAATATATATCGATAATAATAATAATAATAATAATAATAATAATAGTAATAATACTTCTTTAAATAGTGGATAGTGCGCAGGGCAACGTTCACCAAAACTCCACTTTTAGCTAATACCATCCCTGAGATTGAGAGTCTTACGTTTCCGAGAGCAGCCGTGCTGTGAAACGTGGGGATGGCAATCGGCGGAATCTCTGAAATAGTACAAACTGTCCGCAGGCCTGAGATAAATGAACGAGCTTGATGATACCGAGGCTGAAGACCTGAATACGAGCAGCGACGTACCTGCAGCAACTCGAAGCTGGGGATCCATTGTCTGTCCCCCATCGGCTCCTGCTCCTGCAGAGGGTGCCGCGGGTAATTGACCCAGACTTGGCAGAGATTCTCTTCGTCCTTGAATAGCGTCTCACCGAAGACCCGGTCGGCCACTTCTATACCCCCGTCCAGGAACAAGGAGCCCATTAACGCCTCGAAGCAGTTTGCCATGGCGTGCCGCAGCTCCAGGTCGTGGCAGAGATCGCTGCCGTGGGCATACAGCATGTACTCCTCGAGGTTCAGCTTCTTCGCCAGCACGGCGAGGTGCTGGTTCTGCACGATCGCCGCCCGGTAGGTGGCCAAGCCGCCCTCCTCCAGGTCCGGGAACATATGGAACAAGTGGATGGAGGTGAGGAACTCGACGACCGCGTCGCCCAAGAATTCCAGCCGCTCGTTGTGCGCTATCGACGACTCCGTCTCGGTTCTCGCGCCGAAACGCGACATTATGTTGATCAGGGTGTTGATGCCGCGCTTCCGCGTGTTCATATAGTGTATCCTGCGGTCGCCGTACTCGGGCTGCCTGATGCCGCAGTTCGTCAGGGAGTTCCGCGCGTGATCCGGATTCGTGCCGAAGTTCTCGCGGTAGCTGGGGTGCGTGAGGGCCAGTTGAAGCAAGTATCTGTTCTTGAACTCGTATCCCAACGTGCGCTCCAGGTTGTCCAAGGACTTGTGGAACCGCAGGTGACACACCAGCACCGGGATCAACATCGCGTGCTGCACGATGTCGCACATAATGCCGGTGCGATAGAACCCCTCGGAGCTGACGTCGACCGTGACGTCGCGCTTCATCTTGCTCTGCGTGCGCAACTCCTGCAGTTTATTCTCCTTCGCCTCCAGCTTTCTCTTGTCCTCGAAGGACGGCTTCGACATGTTCGCGAGCAGGTGCCGGAACTTCACGTAGTCTCTCCAGGCTTTCTGGTAACTGGAGAACAAGTACGTCGAATTAACGGCGTTAATTGTTAATGGAGGTTGTAAGGCGACGTGAGTTCAATCAAACTTCGAGGAAATTTGCACTACACACACACACACACACACACACACACACACACATATATAGAATATTTAAATCTTATCCAGCTGCTCGTGCAATTAGAAGAAGATTGATTGTTCAAGAGCTGAAATATTTGCAACTAAAGTTGACACTTTTTGTATGCGTTCCTTGAGATTAACGTGCTATTTTTTATTTCTATTTTTAGTATCTTCTAAACTAAAAATAAGATTGATTGACGAGAAACAGCTATGGTATTAGAGACTAATACGTAAATATTATACGCAAGTTTCAGAATTATCGACTGTTTTGTTTTGAAAATACAGCGATGTCAAGTTCATAATTGGTAATAACACTCGAAATACATGCACATATGCACACATTTAACCACACTTATATACCTCCTGTTGACACTTACTCCGCGTTTCCTGCGTAGCTAAGCTGCGGTGGTCGAATACCGAAGTGCACTATCTCAGGATAGGCGACGATACCGGGCGGTTGGTCCACCTGACTCCTGTCCAGCTGGTCGACACGAACGCTGCACGGCTTTTTGCCAGGATAAGTGACCACCATTCCCTTCACCTCGTCCGCGAAATCTTGCCACTTGTACTGCGGCATGTCTACCAATCTAGGCATGTCATCTGGATCTATCAGGAGAGTGCTGCTCTTGATCAGATAATTAAGAACCTCGTTCATCGACAAGATCTCTTGACCGTTATCGGTGAGATCGCGCACGAATCTTGGCATGAAGTGAAACTGCCCGCAGCCGGACTTGTCCTGCGCCGCCTGCAGGTCGAAATCTACAAGCTCCAAGATCTCCTTGAACAGATACGTCTCTGAAGAAATACGAAACGTTATAACAGCAGAACGAGTGGAACGAAGAGAAATATTGTTTATCGGGTAAAACGAAGGCCACTAACGGAAATAATCGAGCTCCTGTATCGTGAAGTTCTCCGGCAACTTCTCCTCTATGTAGAGAATCGTGTATTCTATGTTGAAGCGGATCACTTTGCACGTAGGCAACTTGACGAGCGGGAAGTGAGAGAGCATGGAGAAGCCCTCGAATATAAACTCGTGCTCGTCGTGCTTGATGATCGTCGGTGTCTTGGTGAGAAAATTCGTCGGCGGGCTGATCGTTATTCTATAGTGATGCAATTTGTCCGCGTTATTCGAACTTAGCTCGCACTTGTTTATCACGCCCTCTCCGGCGTAAATGCCGTGCCTTATACCGGACCGACGTGATTTCGCGCTGCATCTACACAATGGGCCATCGTTCATCTAGAAACGAGGAGGGAAATACGGGAATGTCTCTAAATTCTTAAGATAAGCGGAAGAGAATTCCGCGAAGCAGTTCGATGCATCCTCGATGGTTACCTCTCCGGGATCGTTGAACCACATTTCGGGGTGCAATCTCTGCGGGTGCTGTTTCTTCGCCATTAATTCCTCCATCGTTCTATCATCCTCATCCATAGAACTGTCACTGTTGCTGTCACTGTCACTGTCGGAAGAGCTACTGCAAGCCTCGGATTTATGGCGGCAAAGGCGAGCCCTGGTCTTCCTCGGAGGCGGCTTATACGGTGGCTTTGCAGTAGAATGTAATATTTTTCACTTTCCATGTGCATATCGTTAAAACAAATTGTAAGAGTGAACGTACCTGCTTAGATCTTGCCTCGGCTGCTCTATCAATCAACAGTCTCTTGAACGTTGCGCACAACTCTAGTAGCTTAGAAGTACTTCTCATTACTTTCGGATCTTTTTCATCTCGGCTGTAATAGAGATCTGCCGGGGCTGTGCGCGTCCAGATTTTCCTTTCGCTTTCAAGTATACCTTCCGAACCCATCGCCGACAATTCACCTAGTTTTCGCTCGATGTCCTTGCTCGTCGCGCAATAATTACGCCTATCGCAAAATGTATTTTATATAAACATCGTCTAGATTTCTCAACTACGAGGTATATAAAGATATAAAGGGATTGATATAGAAGGTGATGGGCCCAGATATGTAAGAAAACTTGGAAAAGTTCGATGGGAGACGGAGTTAAGGCTTGAGTAAGATTGAGATGCGGAAATATGAAGGAAGCGAATGAATAATAAATAATTATAATAGGTCTGTTCGTTTTCGCTGCACCGCTGAACTAGTGCAATAAGTTGAAGCGAGACAAGTATGTGTTTTCTCACTTCAACTTATTGCACTAGTTCAGTGCGGTGCAGCAAAAACGAGCAGACCTAATGATAAATGATTGGTTGGAAGAGTTGTTTTGCTAATGAAGCCGAATCACTCGGTCTTGATTCTTCAGTCCCTCTGTTTACGAAATTTCAGCCTAATCTGATACATCTTTCAACACGCCTCAGTGTATAAGGTATAAATGAATGAGTGTGGTTAAAAAAAAGAATTGTAAACCATCCCTTCTTGGAACATAAACTGAAGTAATAAATATATATGCATATATATTATCTATATATATATTACCTATATTTCTCTAAAAGTAGCTCCCTCTCGGTGGGACATTTTCGTTTAGTAGAATTGCTCGCATAAGACTCCCTGTTCCCTGATTGAGATTCCTGTGATCTCGACCTCTTCCTGTATTTACTGCTTGTGTACGGTGCCTCCGAACGAGATGCATGACTGTCGTGCCTTTTATACGAAGATCTCCTCTCAAAATCCCTGCCTTCATATTTATATTCCTTTGAACTGGATCTTCTTTTGTCATACTGATATTTGTCCTTGTGATCCTCATGTCGTGATCTATATGACTTTTCCGATCTCCCACTGCTGCTTGGACTCCTGGACCTGCGTTTGCTACTCGTGGAACCTGACAGATGCTCCTTACTGTCGTACTTCCATTCGGACTTCTTCATACCTTGCTGAGGTTCATACTGTTGCCTTACGTATAGCTGGTTATTGGCACACGTCTTATTCGCACCATACCACGAAGTGGGTGTACTTTGATACGTCGTCCAATTGGCGGTAGAATTATTGAAAGACCATTCGTTACAAGTCTGGCTTTCGTTATACACACTCCTGGTACTTGTATTCCAATTCATACTATAGTTCCCACCGACAGATTGTTGCGGAAGGTTCGGTCCTTTAGGATACATACTACACTGTTGGTTCACTTGACTCTGGTAAGAGATATTGTGTATATTGCTGGAGTTATTGTGATACACAGGCGGAGGTGCCAAGTGATACATTGAATTCGATGGATTAGCTTCGGGCACATTAGGAGGTGGCACATTGTAAGGGCAAGAGGAACCGTAGTTCGAGGGTGGATTGTAATTGGGCGGTGGATAGTTCGGCACCGGGAAGTACCCCATGTTCTGCTGAGTCGCCTCGGAATTCCAATAGTACCCTTCGCCCGTGTTCATCGATGAAGGATTCGCCATCTCCGTGTGACCTCTGTTCTCTCAGAAAGCGATTTTTATCGAACAGTGCTGCACGACTCAATACACGTCGAGCCTTGTTTTATCGGTAACTTCCTGGTGGCCGCACAGAAGTTATCTCCCCCGTCTGTCCACGTTAAGCTATGCTGGTGACCCGGTCGGATGCTTCCCGGGAGAAAGATTCTTCGCCCTGAAATTTCAGAGTGGATTCGAGTAACTTGGTACATTCGGCGGGGGTTTTCGATTTATTTCACTCGATCCGACTCGGTGTCACTTTAAATGTGTTCTGAAATGCGCTTTCTCACAGTACTATAATTCATTGTTACTTAAGTTATACGTATTCGACCTGTTGACACGTTTTGAAACACATTCGTAGAAACACCAAGTCGAATCGAGAAGAGAAAACGGTATTAATTTGCAACAATGGAATTACCGAACGCAGTCTAACTATGGATAATTTTCACTCAACGGTTATACGACCATCGGCCCATCAAACGCGATTCGTTGTGCACTAATTTCCGAAGGACGTTCCTCATGTGCCACTGGGCGAAACCTAACTTGTGCAGCAGCTTGACCTAGTCTAACCTGCTCTCACCTAACCTTACGATGGATCAGATGGCTCTGGTGATTTTCTTGCACAGTGATCTCGGTAACGTCAGTTTTACTTGTTTCAGGCCTAAAGATCTTATTGTAAAATCGGAGATTTCAGTTCAGAAACTCTCAAGTCCGAAGTCTCGGATTTGAGAGAACCTCAACTTGCGTTGAGTTGAATCAAATTCAAAGGTTGAATAAAATCACGAAAAATATTCCCTACCTTTCAACACGCTCCCTTTACCTCAAGATTGGCGGTATGTTCTATATATATATATATATATATATATATATTCATATATATATTTTCCTAAATCCATGATCCGCGAACGGCGGCTGATATTATTTATAATCGCAGGTAGCCATGTTCGCGAGGGCCGCTTTTGCTCGGCCCCAACATGGGCGTTCCTTTTGTCGTCTGCAATGTGTCAAACGCCGTCGAACGGGTCGGTCGTAGATGAAGTAAAGCAGCGGGAGATCAAAGCCGACGTTGATACAGCTTGATTCGCCGGTCGACGAAAGGTCGTTGGAAACGCGCGAGCGCGGTCCATGCTGACAAACGTACCGCATCGTCTTCATTCGCCGCCGCTTCGTGAGAGTGCCGCGATCACAAAAAACGTCTCACGCGCGTACCGGACTTTGAGTTCGATAATTGAATTAAAATCCAGGAGAAAAAGGTGGACGGGCGAGCGGATATCGCGGGAACAGGCTTCCTCGTCGTTGCAGCTTCGAGATTCGAGACCCACCGCGAGATCGATGAGCAATCTCGCCGAGCGTGTCGTAGGGTTATGCAGCGGAATCGAGGGGAAGTAAAGGCGTCAGGAATTCTTTACGTACCGGTGCTTTAATACCAAGCGAGGGAGGAAGAGGGAGGAAGAGAGACAGCCTTCCTGGATAATGAACGGTGACGCACCGTCGTTGTTTCTCCACGTTCGGTCGAATCAGCGAAACTGAAGTACAAGGTCCCCCTGCTGCAAGTCAGCTGATCAACAAAGAGGCTATGAATTTCATAATCAGGCCTTAACGAAAACAAATATTTACTTACATGTCAAGAGTACCTACCAAGCTCTGAGACTCCGTTTCACAACGTGCAGATTGTGTGTGTTATACGAGATTGTTTATCGCGAGGAAAAAAGGAAGTTTGAAAAACAAAAAAAATGTCCGCAGCAATGGGTACACCTAAAGGTAGTAATCTGCAAAACCGAAACTCGCAGAGGACCACTCTGCTGAAAGTGGTGATTCTCGGGGACGGCGGTGTCGGCAAGTCCTGCCTCATGAACAGATTTGTGTCGAATCACTTCGATGAGCACAGCTTTCATACTATAGGTGTGGAATTCCTGAATAAAGATATTGAAATCAATGGCGAAGCTTACACGTTACAAATATGGGACACTGCTGGACAGGAGAGATTCAAAACTCTCAGAACCCCATTCTACAGAGGCTCAGACATCTGTTTGCTCACCTATGCGGTAGATGATCGGACGAGTTTTAAAAATTTGACACTGTGGAGATCCGAGTTTCTTAAGTATGCGGATGTTCGAGAAGCTTCCACATTTCCTTTTATCGTTATAGGCAATAAGGTTTGTGAGCTACTCGGTATCTTAATGCTAATTTGCTAAAAAACCAATATTTTAATCATTCAAGGCTGCATTCCAAGATCCTACTTGATGAGTAGAATAGCATTAATTATTCAATCGTGATAAAGAAATCTCTACTCTTTCTCTCCCGATTGGTTAATTAAATGTTACTCTACCTATCAAATAAGATTTTAGAATGCAGCCCAATAGATAAAAAATTGGTGTATCTGTGTGTTTGTGTGTGTAACAGCGTCTTACTAATAATACAGTATATACTTATGATGTAATAATATTTTATATGTAAACATAATATTGTGTATATAACAGTATGATATGATTTCCATATAGGTGGACGTCCCCGAGTCGGAGAAGCAGGTTTCCACGGAAGATGCACAAGCCTGGTGCTTGGAGAACGGCGGTCCTCCATTAGTCGAGACATCGGCGAAAGACGCCACTAATGTTGAGGCAGCATTCGGGGCAGCTGTCGCCGCATGGGCGCGACTGGAAGCTAGATTAGAGCGGCCTTTGGTGGAAGATACCGTCGATCTCTCTAAGCAGCAATCCCCGCATCGTTCGAGCTGCTGCATGCCCGTGTCGGGTGCTGAGTAGGTCGCAGCTTGTAATTCTGACAATTTTTCCTTTTATGTTCCGACGGAGGTAATGCATGATATAAATTCTTCTCAAGATCCACCTTCGTGACCAGATAATTGCAATCGAGCGGTAAGAGGATAAGCACGATATGCGAACTTTACGTGTGCGAAGCAACGCTGGTGGAAACGGTCGTTTAAAGTTTCTTTATGTTTGGAAGAAGCACAAGTCACACCGCACATTGAGCCCATAGGTGTTTATTCTAATTAGGAACTATAAGGATACTCTATATGCAATATAAGCGTAAGAGATTATTTTTTCTTTGTTTGGCCTACGCATCATTTCTTTGCACAATTACAGAAAGATACGTAAAAGTGATTTATAGTCCATAGAGAGTTTGAGCGGGCTTGCGTAAAAAGTTTCGAGTAGGTAAATATAACATTTGTTCCTCAGTTTTCCGACTTAGCCATTCTTACCAACTGCACTTGAGGCAACTTCTCACAATAGGCATACTTTCTTTTCTAGGTCTAACAAAGTAATTTGAAGAGAATCTCTTGCCTGTCTACAAAATTCTCTCTCTCTCTCTCTTTCTCTCTACGTTGTGTACGGTGAACATGTTTGTTCACGCTGGAATTGCGTCGGTTGTATAAAAGTGGATAATAATTCAATTTTACCATTCAAGAGACCGGCTGAGACTTGAAAGATCGTACGGACTATGTTTGTAGAGAAATCATTAGAGAAGAATGAGTGTACCTTGCTGCGTGGCTCAGCTTTATCCTCAATGAATCTTATATCGAAGTACTCGAGTACGAACGCCACAGAGGTCGTGTATGAGACAAATAACGTATCGCGGTGAATATTTCCAGAATACAGCTCTAAGATGTAAAGTCAGATTGAACGTCCTATTCACGCTTTGTGCAGCTCTCGGACGACAGTATTTTAAGTATTGTTTCACACAACATCGGCTTGTGATAGGATAATAATAATAATAATAATAATAATAATAATAATAATAATCGTGAATTGCTTTACTACATAAGAGATAGACATAAATTTGTAATTCTAGCTTTGTAATCTAAATTTGCCTTATTATCGCGGCATAGCGTCTGAGAGCAGTGAAGCGACACGACTTATTTAGACGAAAAAATCTCGCTCACGTATATATACTCGGTATTTATATATGAATTTGATGCTTGTACAAAGTATGAAATACGCTTTCCTGCTCTTGGAATATTCCGCAGTCGATGTCTAACGATTTTTCCTACAAAATTAATAACGTTACCGGCAGTGAGAGCTTTTTGTATGATTACCGTTGGTGTACGGCGCGTTCCTACAGTCGCGGTGTATCGCCCGGAAAAAAAAATACACCAGATTTCTGGAGGAACGCTTTGTATATGACAAGCAAAACCGTACATACAATGCCGTTGCAATGAAGCGGAAGTTAATGTCGCGACGGCAAGACTCGGATTAATCGTGTATGAAACGTGCATGCTGGTGCTTTTTATATAGCTACATGTGGAGCATATAAATTTATAGTGGAACGATAGAGCGATAACGTGTTGGTTAAGGATGTTAAGTGCTGTAAGACTAATCATATCAAGGTGGCGAATTCACCTCGTAACTACCGCAACGTTGGCATCACTCTTACGAATAAGTCTATACGCGAGATCTCTATGAATTATTTTTTAAATACTGATGCACACAGTATATACGTGTCTTATTTGTGTGACAAAGAAAAAGAAGAGATGTGTGCCGATCGTTATTTATTATTTTTACATATACTTAGCGTATATTCGTTTGCGAAAAGATTGTGACGCCTTTTGCTTCGGCGAGTTTTGGGAAATTGGTCGTTCTTGCGATTCAATCGATTCTCATCGAAGAGACGAGTGTCGCAACCCTTCTGCGACCAAATGTACCTATACCTATTTCTCGTATGACCTATATAATATGTGTGTATGCCTTAAGATTTTATAATTCCGGGGATCGCGATTTTGCAAGGAAAAATAAACTTACACTATGCTTGTTTAAAAGACGTCTGTATTCCTATATAAATCGATTTTTGCCACGGTTATCCGTCTTTCTTAAGGAACTCTTCTGCTCACTGTTCGTCGAGCAAGCATAACGTACAAATATCAATAAGAGATCTGTCGATAATTACGAAAATGAGGCAAGGGTCTAAAGAGGAAATTATCTGAATCGCAATTGTAATACTTTCTCGATCTGTTGAATTTCTTTACCGTTTTCTGATGTTTTGGTAAAGCTATATTTCGCGATATTTTACACGTAACAATCATTTACACGACAACATGTAATAATAATACTTTAACTTGTAACAGTATATTATAATAATATGTTTTTACATGGGTTTGTTTAAGATACAATGTGGCACACTTTTTCCCAAGCATTAAGAAATTACTGATAAATGTGAGCGTCCTTAAAAAATAGAATAAAGTTATATAATGAACAATAAAAATGATATAAAATTGGGAAAAGTGTGTGCACCCATTCGACGACACATTTCTTACATGATATCTTAACAATATTTACAAGTTCAGACATACTACAGTTGTATAGATTCAAGTATGGGTGGAAGCTGAGACTTTGCGAAGTTACCTCGTGTTATACCTTCATAATAACAGCGAGATATAATTATTTTCGACAGAAACTCATCTGCTTACGTATAGAGTTTCGCGCGATAAAAATATTCGAGAATGTTTGATAACTAAAATTAAGGTACCGAAAGTCTTTCTCAAGACCAGTACCGCGAAATCGTGGGTAATTCGAGCCTCCACTACTTGACAAGTGACGGCACTATCATATGCATAACAATATCTGTGTAATCCTTAGACATATATATATATATATATATATGTATGTGTATACATATATACATATATATACCGCCCGGTCGACTCAGCTCACTTCATTTTCCAAAGCCGCGCGAATCTCGTTTAACTACACGGATTTATCATGTGTGTGGTAGGTGTACCGTTGTTTGTCAAATGGTGAAGGCTTGAATTACCCATTTCGCAGCACTGCTCGAGACAATGAACAGTAAGTCTTAAACTTAATCTAGGAATATTTCTTGCTTTTCTTTTGTCGCTACGTGCTGTAGAGTGCCGTGAATTTTAAAAAGGCCAATTCTTTAAACATTCTCACTTCGTACGCGGAACGCGAGAACGCGTTGCAATCTTGGACGATTGCAGTTGACACGAAATACCCGGTTGGAGTAATTTACTAAATGCTAATGGCAGTGTTCAGTAACGTCCACGATTACGGACTTTTTCCATCCGAATAGGAAGTAGCCGATGGCGGCACCCAACACCACGGCGCAGCACAGCCAAACGTTGTACGTCATGAAGATCAACATCAAGAAGTAAGACAGGACCATCTGCACGAGGTGCAAAAGTGTTTGAAACGAATGCATCCATGACAGCATGGTCGGCCTGCACAGAACAATATAATTATTTTTTTACTGCGTCCGACTTTAAGTGGAAGAGATTACGGAATTCACTTTGTACATTTTTGCGCGCTGTTCCCAATAAACTGTAACTTTGTATAATAATATATTGATATCAAATAATTGATACCAAAGCAAGAAGCAGAGTATCTTCACATGCAGTTTTAAAATTAATATTAAAATTATTACACGAATGATATAAATCAAAGGAATCTAATACATAGAGTAAAGTTTTATACTGAAGATAGTTGGCGTATAATAGTATATTGCATGTAACATGCGTGACACATGCAAACATTAATGATATAAAAATCCTTTGACAACGTTCACGAACGTTGTTATGATTACTGCTATTTACAAGATATATTTTTGCCAATTTCCAGTTAGTAATTTGTTAGCAGTCTGACAACAGATCGAACAGGAGCCATCGATCATCTGTATCGCAATCTGCTACTGTTCTGTCGACAGAGCCTGCTGACAGAATCTGATAACAAATTGGCTGCAGAAACGAGCACGATCTGCAATATGTTCCATTTAAATACATTGGAATGACAGATCCTATTCGGTTTCTACCGTTAGTCTGTTATCATACTCTGTCATCAGATCCTGTTGTATTTCTGCCAGCAAACTGCTTACAGAGTCTGCAGCAGACGCTGTGCAAAATCTGCTTTTGTAAGTTTGGCTATTTGGATTAATAATCGAAGCAAAAAAATTAAACTCTGAAGATAAACAACCAGTAAGATCAAAACAACCAATAAGAAAGAAAGAAAGAAAGAAAGAAAGAAAGAGAGAAAGAAAGAGATTTGGCTAACGCTGGATATTGGACGTGCGATCACTTCTAAACCTTAATAAGAAGATAAAATTAAGTCATTATACGGTAACGTTAAATTCTGTTTATAATAACAACCATAGTTAATGAGCTCTTGCATTTAATTAGAGTATATTTATCTAAAAGAATATACTAATCGGATGCAAGAGCTCAACAACGATTGTTTCGAAACAGGAATAGCGTTGTTGTGTAAACGTAGTCAGTGTAAAGCTCGTATCACACTATCGATTGGCGATTACATCTGCATTTACGTCTACGATTGTCTCTTGATCAATCAAATCGCCAGTATTTCCTTTCTGATTGATCAAGAAACAATCGTTGGCGAAAACGCAATCACCAATCATTAATGAAATATGGACATTATGCATACGCCGAACTCTTTTTCCAGACATTCAACATGCATATGCTACCGTATAATAATCATCTTTCCATGTTGAATCGATTCTCTCAACTTACAATTAATATTTATACTAATTAATATCCTCTAAATATCTCCCCAGAATTTGTAGAAATTTTTATTATAAGTCTTAGTAAACACCAACTAATAGTAACATAACATCAATGTTATGATTTCCCAATTTAACAATATAAATACATTATAATACGTGTGTTATGTAACGGTTATATTATTAAGTGAGTAATTATTATATTGATGTTACGTTACTGATAGTTTACTGGTGTTTACTGGGGTGTTGCCTCAGTTAGAGATTTCTAAAAATGTCTATAAGTCGGCATATTGTTGGACAATTTTATCCTCTTTTTCTCTCGCTAAGAGATTTAGAAATTAAAATTATCGTGCGTCTAACATCCATCAATGACCAAACTCTTTCTTCCTCCCTTTCTTACCCAATAAATACCAAGCATCACTTGCATCACTATTATAATTTCTCGCTCAATAATGTAAATTCAATGTAACACATGTGTCATATTGCATTTACAGTGATGAGTGAGAAATTATAACATGAATGTAATGTAAATAATGCTCGGTGTTTACTGGGTTAATCAATTGAAGCGTTAGCAGAGAAAGCCCAATTCGAAAAGAGGATATCAATGCTTCATGAGGTTCTTGTTACTTACGGTTGCTTATGGATTACTTCCCCAACCATACTAAAAAAAGTAATTTAACGATTAGATTTATGATCTACCCACATGTATCGATTATACGTATTTCGGTGATTCCGCAATAGAAGCGTTGCTTTCAGTTTTAAAGGACGATTAACGATAATTCTATACACAAGCAGGATATTTTGACTTTGTTTATACAACGTTCAATCCATTTCAATCGTAGTTAATGAACTCTTGCATCCGATTGATATATTTTTTTAGATTTAAAAAATACTCAAATTAAATACAAAAGCTCTTTAACTATGGTTGTTACTAAACCAGATTAATGTTGCTGTTGTAAACGTAGTCATTGAAGTCATCGAAACTACAGAGAGACACTTGCAGGAGATTAAAAGATGCAAAAAATGAAATAGCAGATTTTTGTTATCCGAAAAAGATAATCTAACATTAGTTTATTTCATTTCATTTCTTTCAACACAATTCAACATAATTTTGCTGCAAACAGTATTCTGTAATCACACAGTAATTTATTTTTCATTTGTTGGTATAATGTCGGCTAAATGCAAAATCCAACATCTGACCAACCGTTGGCCGTCGGTAAACCAGTGTGACGCCGCCAACATCTCTCTCTCTCTCTCTCTCTCTTTCTGTCTTTCTTGATCCATTGTTATTTCGGAACGTCTAACCAACATCTGAGCATTGGGCAATCGACGTAGGCCCAATATAAAGCCCGTGTTTTTGTGCTGCTCGAGTAATCTCATAAAAAGTAACACCTTCGCGCGAGAACATTCTCATGCGAGCGGAAACCGCGAAAAGCAACGTTCTTTGCCGGATGAATCATCCGTCGTCAAGAGCGAAACTCACTGGACAACTCGATTATCCTCGGCCACCGCGTTCTTCTCGTTAGGCACCGTGACACTCCTGTACTGCAGAGAGTTGTACTCTTTCCACAACAGATACTCTCGATAATACTTGAGGCCTTCGTAGAGAGCTGCTAAGATTATGATACCGATCATCGAGCCCACGAGGCCGCCGACCGACGTGATCTTCCAGTTGCTGAACAGCACCGACTCACAGAAACCGGTGTGGAAAGTCATCTGGATGCGCGAATAGAAACGAATGTGTTAACAGTACCGAGTATTCGACGTCCTGATCATACGTACCGACATACCATGTCCATGCATGCTCGAGTCGCCGCATGCATTGTTCATCGAAGAGGCCACCTGATGCATACTGCCATGACTCCCGTGGTCCATATTTGCATGGTTCATACTCCCATGGTCCATGTCTCCGTGGTTCATTGCGCCGTGATCCATACTACCATGGTTCATACTCCCGTGATCCATGCTTCCGTGATTCGTGCTTCCATGGTCCACGTTGTGAGCCATGTGCGCGTGAACACCTTGCGAAACGTTCATCTGAAAAATTAACGGAATCGTTTAGCGTTTTCGTAAGTTCACGCAGCGAACTACCGAATTTCGTCATCACAAACTCCCCATACATATCATCATTGTGCAAGTTCTGATTGACAATGATTAGATCTGAGAACGATTAGATATCCAATTTTATCGGGATCTATTAGGGGGACCGGAAAGTAATGTCGTTTCTGCGCATGTCGATATTTGATTTGATTGATTTTTACCGCTCCGGCATTGAAAATTTGTATACTAGATGGCAAAAGGTTGTTGATAACGAAGGTGAATATATTGTTGATTAGAAATAAAAACTTGTTAAAAATGTAGTCGTGTGAATTTAACTTAAGAAAGCGACATTACTTTCCGGTCCCCCTAATATTTATCCTTACTGAGAGAATTCGATTTCATCCGCAGCTTTGGTATGACAGGAAACGATATACATGAGTGAGAACCTGTTTCTCCTCGCGATCGCGAGAACTACTCGAATGTAGTAGAAGCTCATGATCGAGAATTCGCTAAAAATTCCCGAGACTGTATCAAAGCGTCCCGTAATGTAATATAATGTAAAAACGATTTTCGAGAAATACGTATTTTTCCTTAACGAGTGAAGAATCGATATATATATATATATATATATATATATATATATATATATATATATATATATATATGACGCTAGAGAATGCGCAAGAGAATGAGAGATTCTTTAATTTTTCTAAAAATTTAACCAGAGCGAACAAACTTTTCAACTTAAAAACTGCAATGAAGACAGTGACACGCAGACGCGTATTATGTCATCATGCTTCTCACTGATGTTACATCTCTAGACGCTGCGATATCCTCATTATGTATTAAATATGCGGCTACGTATTACGCAACTTACGTTGACGTGCCGGTGTTATATTCACATCTTCACTTTCGTTTTACTTCTTTTAGTTTCGTTTCCGAAAAATATTCAAGAGGAACGATTACAGTTTTTTAAGAAATTAAATAAACGGGGTTAATAATAGCAAAATATTACTGTTCTTAATGTACAATTATTATTACGTAATTATATGTTTACATTTAACAAATTTCGGCGTGTATTTCGGTCGAGTTATTGAAATACTCAAATCTTACAAGAATACTAACTGTCTTACCGGACGACATTATCATGTTGTTTAAACTACTTTTTATTCTCAGAAAATCTTATCAATATACACATATTCTAAGCGATTGGCCGTGATAAGATGAAGAATTAGTGGAAGTTGTAAAACCAGATATTCTGGAAAGTTTTGAATCGAGATAAATTGATAATACTGCACGGAACCGCAAAGAAGTGATAATATATTTCCGTCATTTGAATATTATATTCAATATAAAATTATTATAATGTGAAGGCAATAATAGAAATAAAACAATTCAATGATAGTTGGATACGTGGTATTACTACACGCTAAGCACCTGTTGCACGAGTATCCTGTTCATTAATCAATAAGAATTGCATCGAGAACATTTCGCTAATCTTCTTCACCGCCTTATGCAACTGTAATAATCTTAGTATAAGCGACAGTTGGGTACCTGTACCGACAGTGCAGTACCTTATCGAGAGATAATAAAAATTTTAGCGCGATACAGCTATATTTACAATATGTCGCGTGCAGATAAATAACAAATCCGCGTAATGTTTCCTGAAAGTCGAGATCCGAATATTAACCGTATATATTTCTCGTTTGTTCTTACGAGCACACTGCACGTCCATAAATTTTTTACCCACTTTCTTAAATTGTACAAACAGTAAAACAGTTGTATACTTAAAAACAAATTATATAAGTAAGAAATTGAATTTCAAGATTAATTTATTCAGTATTCGTATAAATTTTCTGGTATCACAGTAGAATATTTTAGAAGAATTTAGACGCTTCTCTCAATGAAAGATTTGGCATCGAGGAGAATCAGTTTGTATTTTGATAGGCTTTCGTGCCGCTCTAGCAGTTCGTTTGGCGAGCAGCGAACGGATTTTGAAACGGGAAGAAACGAGCTCAAGCGTTACAGCTCCAGCATATCGACATTCCATTCTAATAGGAACCTGAACGAATGAGAACAGTCGATTGTACAGTTGCGTTCCGGTAGCTTTTATTCAAAGCTTTTATCCGGTTAACTTTTTCACATTTCAAAAAAAATGTTGACTCACCTATCACACCAGATCGTTTGAATGAGATATTTGAATTGAGAAACGAAACGACGGGGAGATAAAATATTTATATATTAGAAAGATTCTTCTCTCGGATACGATTGAATCGTAATTTTTAAAAGCAGAAAATATTAATTTTAAATTATGTTAACAGCGCTGCTCCGTCCAGTCACCGGAACAAAAAAGTGAAATAGTGTTTGCTTCTTGGCAGAAAAGGTGACAAAAAGTGCCCTCTCAGACATCAAAATAGTAACCAAGTAACATTTTTGTCAAATTCTGAGAGTAATTAAAAGCATTTAAGCAAAAAAGTAACACTTATTCTAACACTCCCAGGTTTTCTTTGGATAGTTTAACATATAGCTTTTTTCGAAGTACAGTTTGAAAGTTTATAACAAGGAAAAACCAAGAGTATGAACGATATAAGTGCTCTTTTGGAGCAGTTTTATTGAGAAATATACATAGAAAATATACATAGAACGTCTATATTTTACAAATTTAACGGCAGTTAAAAAAAAATTACTATAATATCCCATTTTCGAGTAATGGATTTTTTAGTAACTCAAGAAAAAGTGACAAAAGGTGACTTTAGGAACTGGCAGTGCTGTGATAATGATAATGATTAGTTGTAAAAAAGATCAACAAGTAACTAATATTTTCCAGATTACTGCTTCGAATTTGATTTGAATTTTATTATTGTGTGATTATATTTTTGTTAAGTTGATAATATTACATAACATTTTTAAACAGTTGTTAGCGATACCTTGCGGCGTATTATATTCATTCGCAAATATTATGTGAAAGTATGAATGTGATGGATAGAAAGTTATTTAAAATATTTATGTTTATATTTATGCTCCGATAATTATTATCACAGACATATTATTACAGTGTAATTAACGAATTACGATGAGATACCTTGGCACAATAAATTTTGAATAAAATATAGGAAAGCGGATGGAGAAGTAACACCAGTTGTTCTCAAAGAATATTTGTCGATTCAAATCCGTTGGAATTTAATTATTTTCCGTGAAATATTTTCTTCTTTTTCTTTAATATATTATATACAACGCATATACTTAATTACTTATGATACTGTTATTTCGCATAATGTCTACCTCAGGCGCAACGTCAACAGCTCTCTATTCTGTTACACAAGAATGCAATATATAGTTCACATTTTGCTAACCATTTCGACTTTACGTTACTTTGTTTTATACAGATTAAAAATAATTGAAAAAAAAATTTATACATACATATCGGGCGGGTATACTTTATTTACTTCGCACTCCAATCTGCATACTGACCTTGGTCTTTCTCTTTTAATTTTTTTAATCACTAAACCTTTGCACGCACGCACACATTTAGGCTACGTTCGCTTTGAGCGCACCCAGTAAGCGTTACTTTATCTTTCTTATCATGTACATGAACAATAAATATTGAATTACGCTTACAACTCGTAAGTGTCTAAAGAGAAAGCAGGCTTAGAATATAGCAGAATATGGTGAAACGTACACCGACTGTTTACTCGAGATTATGTTTTCGCAAAACTGTTATCACCGCATATCGCGTGCGCATTTATGCGTCATCTAGATAACGCATCTTACCTGTTTGTTTGAACAATTGCCCGCACGAGTTAATAAAAAGATTTGAGGAAACCGAGCGGCCGTAAGTGTGAAAATTGCGAGCGGGAAAAACGGCTATGCGCGAGAATACGACGAATCACGATATATATATATATGAGATAAGTCGCGATGCAACGAGTAACATTTCAGGGCTGTAACGGTACTGATAAGGCACGCCCGTGAACTATCTCCGCGTATTGGCACCTTATCAATCGATCGATTGAACGCTTGCGCGATTATTTGAAAGAATTACCGCAATACTGTGTATTTACAAACAATCCGACGATATAAATATACACGATGATACAACGCAGCGATAAAAGATTGAAATCAAATTAAAATTGATAATGAAATGTTGCAAAATTCTGCCGTACAAGGGATCTAACACCGTAGTATATATAATATCCTGTAATACTTAATTTAGCTTCCATATAAAAAAAATTTCCCATATATAATTAGATATAATTATATATGAGATGTCGTATATGTCCGTATAAAAAAATATATAATTATGTATGAAGTGGTGATACAGTTATATTATTTATATTTATATTTATATATGGACATATTCTATATATAATTATATATAAGAAAATTTTCTCGGGCTTCGAGTCAAGGCCGCGTCCTTCATAGATTTGTTTCCGACGTTTCGTGAAGAATTCAGTTTACTTCTTCGGAATGAGAAACGACCCGTAATCATTCAAAAACAGTCTATTTGTAACACCTTGTAATCTTTCGTAAGCGTCTATTCTTTATCAGTTAAGATTTTCAAAACAAAACATTTCGCATTACTCATTTAAACGTTAAAATATGTAAACACTGCAGATAAAGATACCTTGAGGAGCGCTTTTAAAAACCAGCGCGTTTCGATCAAGCGTGCACGTAGCTTTTGTGTATTACTCGTCTTGAGTAAACGCCATTGTTCCGATGGAACACGCGAATTGAACGCGAGAATTAAACACTATCGCCATGAGTACGTTCGTATCATTCATTTTTCCCGGCTGTTATCTCGTACAGGTGACGACGACAGGTTGTGCAACGCATTACAGAAGTACATAGAATATCCCTCAACTTTCACTTCCATGGGACGCTTAGATATTTACGCTATGAAACTCGGAGACCCAATTAAGAGGGACATATTAGCGCGTTAGTCAACATTGTGGTACTGATAAAAGCGACTCATCATTAGCTGGCTTTTAGCAGACCTCGTCGCGGAAACCACGTAACCGATTGAAAGCCGCGATAAAGAGGAACACCTTGAAAAAAACAGGAAGCGCTAGAAAAAAAAGCAGCAGAGATAAGTGACGTACGTTTCAGCGATTTGATAAAGGATAGATCCGCGCGAACGAAAGGGATATTTCTTTAGATTCACTAGGTGCAATTTCGGGAATGTACTTTCCCGCGAATATCCGGCAAAAATACGCCATCACGTCCACGCGTGATCGACAATTTGCCGGGATTCCGCAGGAATCTAATATCGAAATACCGCGAGTTCCTAATGGGAAGTCTCGTATTAATAACATTCTTGGAAGCGAGGTAAGATCCCGATTATCGATCGTTCGGAGCAATAACTCTTATTCGCAGCGCAAATAAATTCGCGCGAAGCAGACCAACCAAGCGCGAACGTAATCTGAAAGTGTCGGAGGTCGTTGCATCGCGTGGATATGCCATTTGCGGTGGAATCTCGCGCTGCAGCGAACTCAGACCTTCAAACACGGACAAGTTCGTAGTTTTCACTCACGAGATTTTTTACGAACGGATAAATAATTTTAGGAATGAAAACCTCCCATCAGGAAGTTCACTTTCACGCGGCTTCTCAATCTATTCTGAAATTCGAGAAAATCTTATTTTGAAGCGAAATGCTTTTTACAACTAAGGGTCCCAAATAACAATTTTATTAAAACGTGAGGTGTACATTAGACGGTAAATAAGATTTCGCGGATTTATTTACAATTCCGAAGCTTGAATATTTTCGCGAGGAATCCCCCACTTTCAAACTTTGTAACTCCAAAGTGACAGCTGCACGACATATTTTGTGAAAAGATCGAATTAGATCGGAGAACTGACTCGCGGGTGAAAGGAAGCGGGGGAGGGGGGGGGAGGACGTGGAATATCTTGTACCATTGTTCGCTTAGCATATGACACGGCTCTCTTATGGTACCGTGCAGACATTCGCCCACAGTTATCAGGACTCATTACAGCGAATATTTTGCCCTATCTGTGTTTTTTTAATATTATCTATCTATTATACTGACAATTTGGTTTTCAAATGCTGCACGTGGAATTCTAACTATCTAGACTTTTGGGTTATAGTTTATTTCCTCAGTACATTATTTAAAAAATTTAATTTTAGAAGTAACACGCGTAAATAAATTCAAATTCGTTACACGCATTTATGTTTACAAGTGCTACGTATTTTCGATTAATATTACTACGCAGAGAAGAAGGTTTCTTCGGATTTAGCGAACGCGTTTGTTTGAATTGGATATGTTTATTTAATATAAATATTATATTTTAATGTCATGTCTTATTTCATTAGAATAATCATGTTGCTTGATAGACAAAACAGTATTATTTAGAGGAAATAATATTCGGTTTTCAATAGAAAAAAATTTATTTCATTATATATTAAATATTGTTCCACTGGAGCAAAAAGTCTTTGATATTTTTCTGATATAACGTTACTTCTTTCAAGTAATTTATTGTTTGTGACAATCATTGTAATGTTTGAATGAAAATATAAAAGAAATATATTATTTGACGTAAAGATATTGCTTAAAAAACCAAACAATCCTGTTCGTTGAATCAAACATTCGTTTGTTTGCCCCACTCCAAAAGACAAATTTGTTTCAATTACAGAAATTTTACTCGATCCAAAGAAAATCTCTAAGTACACGTTACAGAGGATTGTATTACAAAATTAGGTTGGCAGAAATTTTTGCGCGCCATTCGAAATAGGGATTCCTTCACTCTTGGAAACTGGAGCTAAATTTTTATTTCAGCGAATCAACTCGATTTTGCTCAACGAGAATTTTCACTTCGACACGCGAAATTCGACACGTGAAATTCGAACTTCGCTCGAACTTCGTGAAGTAAATTCGTGATCGCGCGAGAGAACGACAGCCAAGATATTAACGCGACTAATTACACAATACGGCACACGTTCGTGCCGAGAGAGAGTCTGTCGATCGCACGTTCTCGCACCCATATCACCGCCTTCGTCAAATAATGCAAATTCTCCGTCGAGGGTTGACAATATTGGTTCCAATTGGATCAATGACGGTAAATCACTATTAATTAGCGCGTCACCGCTGGGGTGGTGGAGAAGGGGCGTAAATATCCGTTACGATTGCGTTGCACAAGCGCGATTATCGATAAGTATCGGCTTCCACATCGGCGACGTAAAGGGGGAACACGGTTCGTTTCGTTCTTTCGCTCGGGTTTCAGTCGAAATATAACTTGGAGAAATTGGAACGTGTACATTCACTCTCTCTCTATACGTCGTACTTATCTCCGTTGCCATCGTAACATATGTCGCGCTCGGCGAAGCGATATTATCCTGCGAAGGATAAGAATAGAAGGAAGAAATCCGCAACGGGGAAATACTCGCGAAGAGTTATGATACATTCACGAAAAATGTCTGCTTCAATCGGCAGGCACGATTGAGTAATCGAAGATGCTTCGTGTCGTCTCCTAAACAATGGCTCTAACCATGACGTAGATAGATAAATAGATAGACAGATAGAGAGAGAGAGAGAGAGAGAAGAGGGGGGGG
>NW_014554384.1:1446313-1493594 GCF_001313825.1 Dinoponera quadriceps | reverse complement strand
GGGGGGGGGGGGGGGGGGAGAGAGAGTTCGGTTAAGTCACGATTGGTGTTAATCGATCCTTTAATTATAGACAAATCGCACACGTTCCACAAGGCGGTCCAAGTATAAGCGAAATCTCAGTGATCATGACTCAAAAATCCAAACAATGCAACCAATAACAAATGTTTTTTCTACGATTAAACTAGAGGTGTGTTATTCCTCGCTGAATTAACGCACACTTATGGAACTTAAAAAGAGGTAGATATACATAGTTACAACTTGGTGGGAGAAGGAAGAGAAGAGAATTCTGGAACAAGTTAGTGCGGCTAGTTCAGCGAAAAAGAAAAAGACCTTAGATTACGAAAATTAGTGAATTAATAAAAAAAAAGTGTCTTACGAGTAGATTTATAAGATCAGAGTCCGTGAACTTTCTCCGTAGAGCCCCGCGTTAAAAGAAGAGGAGAAAGGGACTCGTTAAAAAAAAACGCGTGAAAGTCGGGGAAGATAACAATGCGAGGTCGCAGATGAGTAAGGCGACTGTCAATATGGTTGATTATTCTCGCTCTCGTTGATTAATCTGCGACAGGGAGATTCGTTCGACGGGCATACGAGCCGCGGAGAGGTTTCCTCAAGGCTGCGCGAAATGAGCCCGCGACAAAAATCGCGCAAACGAAACGGAGAATTGACGTAGCGCGGGGTTAGACGGTGCAGGATGGTGCCAGAAGTCGCTTACCTTTTGCGAACGAGGTTATGTCACGTCGTGCGATAATTAGCAGCGAAAAAGCGCACGAACGGGCGACAACGGTGGAACGGGGGCGGACTGCTGCGCTCCTCGTCGTCCGGGCAAACTCGCGCAACGAACTCTCACAGGTTCGACGATACACTGCGCGACTTTCACGCAGCCAGCCACCTCATGGAGCAGCACGAGTGACGAAGAACCGACTCGGCCCGTTCGCACAACGATCCGATGAACATATGACATAAGAAGGCAACGGCTTGCTTGTGCGGCCGCTTGATGGCGGTAGCGATCGGAGTTGGTGGTGTGCTTATTTTCAATATTCAACACTGCAGCGTTATTTCTACGTTCCGCACTGTACATACACGCAACTAATGATAGTATTTTCAAAGAGCTGTGCTTTTATCAGCATATCAGGTAATTACACGCAATTTGAAAGCAAATACCTCACCGAATACGCACCGAGAGAGTGCTTGTCGTGGCAAAATCAGTAGTATTTGAAATATCGGCAATATTTCGAATATTTTCCACGGCTTGAATCGCTCTCCTTTGTAACGAGGAACGAGTCGTTGTGATTGGAGGAGTCGCACTCGCTGCATTTCGATTTTCGGATTTCGAGAATCTCAATCATTGCAACGTTCAGTCAGTTACGGAACAGGTCGCGACGTGTTCGGGTGCGGGTTCGAATATCTGTTCCGTATATTCGCGATTTTAACCCAACAACGTGAGTCTCGCGCGCAAGTTTTCGTCAGGAGTGCCGAAAATAAGTTTCGCACGTGTGTGACGGTAAAGCATCGCCGAGCAGCCGTCAAAGGTGAGTGTCTCATGATTTGATTGTGTAGTGTCCGGTAAACTGCCGGGTACATGTAATGGCGACTCGAGATTCAATTTGCTAAACGTTATGTTTTCGACCGACTGAAGGGTTCACATATGATACGTTGTCCGACAGTGTCGCGATTAAGTCTCGAAGTCTATGACAGGCAATCGTTGTAAAGTTGCAAAAAATGGCTAAACTCGCGGAATGACGGTTACCTAGGTAGAACAAGAAGTGATGATGACGCGAAAATGGCGTTTAAATGATGAGAAAATAATCGAAAAATGTACTTTTATAGTCAACTTTCTCTTCATTTTCATGTTATGTTGATGTCATTTCGATATCATCGTCACTTTATGTTCTACTTAGATAGGCTGTCGCATGAAATATCGCTCGTATCGGAACACTTCGAGATTCTTAACCGTTTCACTTCAGTTACCGATGGATCATGGCGCGCCAAGATGTATTCAGAAAGTCGTCCTGTATTTCTGCGATTTTGGCTTGCTAACGATGAGTCTTGCTTGCGAGTTTTTGTCGAGAATATTGAAAGTAGGTTTCGTGCATTTGTACGGTAAAATATCATCAGGCAGTTGCCGAAAGTAGACTTCTCGCGATACGAACCGTCGAGATTGCACGAAAAAAAGATCAGTTGCAGTAGCTAAGTTAATTGTATATATGGACTCTAAAACTTCAGCAGCGTAAACAATTTTAATTGCTGCAATAGCAAACTTTTTTTGAGACATTTTCCCAGCTAAATCTAATTTTGCAAGAAAATATATATGTAATTTTGCAGGAATATTAATAATTAAGTTTTATATTTTAATAATTAAGTTGTTAATTATTAAATCAATTTTTTTTTTAATCAGAAGAAAATATCGCGTTAATTAATCGTCAAAATTAACCGACATTTGTCGGCAATATCAGCGTTTCCCATTACCCTCAGATTCAAAGGTTATTATATATCTCCACCTAGAGATGGCAGCAGTATTGCGCCAATATCTTTTTACTATAGACCAGTGACGGAAAATTAAATAGGCTATATACGCATGCGTGACGATTTCGGTCTTAAGGTGGTAGTACGTAGGACGAGTAAAATGAAGTGCCGCGCATTTTACTGCTCTATTATATAAATATATATTTTTAGGGAATTAAAATATGTGTCTTAATAGACTTATCCATATTTAACCCTATAACCTCATCATTTGTCTGTATGCCGCATCTCACCTAAAGTTCACATATGTTTGAGAAACATCGATGTTCGCTGAGGATGGTATTACATCTAGAGAAAATCTTAGGGACTCTAGAGATTCCCTATCCGACAGCCAATCGGCACAACCAACAGACAGTCGTCGTATGACATATCCTCACTGAGTAAACATCGATGATTTTGCTCTCTAATGTGTATATAATATACGCGTACGTTATTGAAACCCTCACTTTTTCTTCGCGTATGTGCATCTAATCTACCCAACTTTCCATCACTTTCCATCACTGTCTATAGAGGTAAGGTCCACGATCGCTACAAATACTTCGAAGCGTTTACCGAAAGCACATGATTGGTCTATACGGCGCTCGGAGCATTTGCGACGTTAAACGGACCACACTCAGCATCTATATTTTAGGTTGCACCGTCTCACTCTTTTACTCGCTCTCAAACTCGTCTATCTCATTCGTGCGAGCACGTGGTGCTCACATAAGTGACACTCAGCTGTTATACTCCGAAGTGTCAAAACGGTGACATCGTGGTCGTGTTTTTCTCACTCATACGTTCACGTTATCACATTTGTTATGGCCATTAGGCCGTTGTGGCCTGATTTGCGACCACGAGCGACGGATCCGTTGTGGTTCAACGCGGATCGTCCGTGCGACGACGAAAGCGAAGTCACCGCGCTCGAGGCGGACCATCACGCGTGGGTAAGTACGACTAAAGCGCGATTAAAGCGTGTCTCATTTCCGTCATATTTTTCCTGCGTCTTCTTTCAGGCGGAACACGTGCGGGTGCAGGGCTACGACAACATTCCGATCGGGAAAACAGTGAGTGACGTGAGTCAACATAATTTTCTTAACCTAACTAACGCGACCGTTTAAGGAAAGGAAGTAAACGCGTTGTGTTTAAGGAGGTTTCAACGCTGAAGGCTATATATTTAGTTTCTTCAGCTATAATATATATATATATATATATATATATATATATATATATATATATATATTACAGGTTTATCTTATATTTGATCAAACGCTGGAACCTCCTTAAGTATTTTGTGCGAATTCGTCGTTAACGGATGTTTCGTCTGGAATTGTTATTTGTTTGTACTTGTTCTTTTACTTCTAATAACCTTGACCGAAAATATTTTCTTTTCTTATGAAATATGTGTGTATAAATACAAAGTTTACATCTTAGACATATAATAATATATCTAGACCGAGCGTTAAGGAGTGAGAGTCTAGGCGCATATAGAAAAGGATCCACTCTGTTTCGCGTCCCTTGCGTTCTCTCTTGCTCTACATGCTCGCGCCTCGACCCCTAATTCTCAAATAAAGGCAAACGCTCGGTCTAGATATGTCACGCCTATGATATACATCCTGACGAATCGCGCCATCGCGTGACTTGAACGTGCACGTAGTCCACATAGCGTATTCGCATCTCTTATCGTCAGTCGAGCTGCGAACACCACCGTCGGTATGTTTCAACACATTCGAAACGCACAGTCGCGGATTATCGTCGTAATTATTTGTTATATTTTAAATATTTTGTAATATTTTAAAACACTTGAATCGCGACTTATCGTAAATCGCAGATATTTCGGAGGAATAATATATGTTAATTAACACACCGACTTTATTGGCGCGTATAAAAAATTCAGTATCGAGGATCGGAGGAGGACGAAGAGGAGGAAGAGGAGGAAGAAGGCGAAGGCGAAGAGGAGGATGAGTCGGACACCCACGAGGAAGAAGAAGAGGAGCTTGACGAGATCGACATGGAAGTCAGTTACACCCATCATCCGCAGAGATCCAGCCCGACTGATTTGGTGAGCCCTCCCGTGTCCATCAGGATGGTCAATGCGACGAATATAACTCGCTATCCATAATCTACGTCCTACGTTTGTACAATTTACTGAATAATTTTCCATGTGGTCAAACATATTTATTTCTAAATCACGTATAATCATAGTAATATGCCTTAGTCACAATATTTCGTGTAGGCTCGTTGAAATTTAAAAATTATTATCTGTATCGCGATTATATCATACAGCGTATCAAATTAATAAATATCTATTTTTGTATTTCTGATTATTCCTCACCGACATGCCGCGGAGCACCGTATTTATCTCCGATCGTCCTTACTCCGCAAAAGTTCGTCTTCCTCGCGACTCCGTCGTTCAGCGAACGGTCAGCATTTTGAAATCGACCGTCCGCTCGCCGGTGCTTAGGCTGACTTGGGTCAAGAACCCGGCGACGTGCGATCGGCTAAGCTGATGTCGAGCTAAGCGGTGCAAATTCCATCCGTGACGCTGGAAATCGCTCGAGCAGCGAATTCGACGTTGTTGCGGCAGAGTCCGTCGCACCGCCACTTCGGGGCGCGAAGCCGCGGAAGCCTCCTCTCGTCCAGGCTGGAAACAGTCGACAGAGTGGTACCGCGGACAGTAATGTCTTCATTCCTACGTACGTCGAGGGCCTCTTTCGAGGAGAAGAGCGACTTGCCGCGCTCTGTCCAGAGCACTCGAACAAAAGGGCCCGCCGGCCGTCCTTTTCCCTTTCCTTCGCGATCTCCTGTCTTTCTTTCTCTTCTCTTCTTTCTGTGTTCTCCTCTCTCTCTCTCTCTTTCTATCTCTCCCCCTCCCCCTCACTCCCTCTTTCTCTCCAGTTTCTTTGGAACGGACCGGCGGAGTCGGTACCCCGCCTTGCTCTTTCTCTCGCTCTTTCTCTCGCTCTCGCGAAGGGCCGTGGAACCGCGTCGTGCTCGACCGGGACACTCTCAGTACGCTCCCCGTGTACCCACCTCTACTAGGTGTAAGTACACGCGAGAATGTATTATATATCTTTATACAGGGTGTCCGGAAACACTCGCGCGTGGAGACACCGTGGTGGAAGAATCCTTGAAAAAAAAAGGAAAAAAAAAGAGCGGAGCAACGAGAGAGCGCTCGTAAGTTTTTTTTTCTTCCCGCGTGGCCTTATGGTTGTTCTTTTTTCCCTTTTTTTTTTTTTTTTTGAATACACAGGGGCTTGAAGTTTACGGCCAATCGGCCGAGCTGTGCTTAAAGAGTCGTCCGTGTGTTAGTCTCTCCGCGCACGATGATGGTGTTGGTACTCGCGTAATCCGCGCGATCGCCGACGTTAGACAAAAGAGTGGCGAGTCGTCGCGTACCGTCGTCGCGAAATCCCCGCGGAGGTACCGGCACGGTATTTAGGTGCGCTCTATAAAGCCGGTCTTTAAACTCTCGTCGTTGAAAAAGCACGACCCCGGATAAAAAGCACAGACGAGCACTTTCGTCACTCGGTTTTTCGCCGACTTTTTCCACTTTCAGCCACGAATTTCCGGGCGCGCTTGGTAACTATATTTTTGCACATACGTATTTTTATGTTCGTGCGGCTTTATACATAGCATGTATGTACGCGGGAATGTATTGTATATACATACCTTTATATATACAGTGCGCCGACTCTCCGGGCGTGTAACTGAAGTAAAGCCAGGTTGGTGCCCCCGCTAGGGTGAACGAACGGGTACGCTCAGGCAAAAGCGAACCCGTGTGCCTCCTCCTCCACCACCATCACCACCTCTTCCTCCTCCTCCTCTAGCAACAACGTCCTCCTCCTCCTCGTCGGGCGGAGATCGTCGCCGCGGACTTTCGCGAGAGGAAAAATGCAGAAATCGGTTGGCCGCGCGTTGTCGGGATTTCGTGGGATCGCGATCCCCGGGCGCATCATCGATCCGCCTCGTCTCGTTCGTTCGCGTATTGAATCATTAAAGCGGCCGCGATATCGATCTACTTACTAGTTGTTCGGTGTGCTCGTGCCAACGCGCGATAAAGTCTCGCGCCGGTAATTCAGATAATCCAGCGTGATCGCGTCGCAACGATACGCGTTTCCTCGCGAATTCAGCTCGCGGTCAAATTCGGTCGTCGTGCGATTCACTCGGTGTTCGTTATCGGCTTCTGTATCTTTCATTGAAAGAAGAAAAAATTGTAGCGCCGTTAAAACCCACCGTAATCTTGGAATCGGAGATCTAGTAATCGACTGTGCGTGGATTCTAGCGTGTTTTTTTCCGAAACGAAACACCGTGCCGCCACATTATTATTTAACGCCTTCCTATCCGCTTATTGAAATATCTGTTCGTGTTATACTAAAGCAGATTTATGTCCAACAGGAAGGCGGAGTATCTTGACTCTTTTTTTTTTCTCTTTGCTGCGTAAAAGGTCTAGAGTTCTGTAATTTGCCTCGGCTGATATTATGTTTCCAAAGACAGTCATATGCACGCACAAAGTGCAAACGTTTCCGCGCTCGGCAACGCGCACATAAATCTCGGGATTTATGAATCGCGGGTTTCGCGGATGGTAATACCGTCTGGATTTATGAATTAATACCGGTCATATTAGATCCATAAATCTTAGCGTTTAGGCGGACGGAATCGTCCGCGTGGATTACTCGATCGCCTCGTGATTCATCCGCGATTCGCCGATAGATTATGATCTTTATCATTCCCGAGTGCGTTTCTTTGCGCATCTTTCTTTCTTCTAATCTCTCAATGCCTCAGCCTTCGTTCCAACGGGAAACAACGCCGCAACGTTTCATATCAAATGCACACAACGATTTATATTCTTAGAATACTCTGCTGGGATTAATAAAACTTTAATAAGAAAGTAAAACAAACTTTATTTATCCACTTTTTTTATTTTATTATCGCCGTTAGAAATCTGGATAAGATTTGTAGATTTAAAAGGAGTGAGGAGGAAGGAATTGTAAAGATACAGATATCAAATGTGTGTTTAATAATACTGTATAACTTAAAAGTTATTTAAATTTAACTTTTTAACAAAGTTAAACAGGAGTGAAAAGAAAGTGTTGGCAGATTCAAGGTGGAACTTACAATTCGAGGAATATTATTAGACACATAAATCAGTCTTTACGAGACATAAATTAAATTTTAAGGCCAGTATTCGTACACAGAAAAAATGTTTGCAATTAATTGTGTTTATAATCGAATATTGAAAACTATTTATAACTACATGGAAAAAAATTTGGTTGAATTTACCAGACAGTGAACAAACTAAACGCATTTTGATTGAAGGAAACACGTGTTTGGTTAGGTTGTTCACTATCTAATAAATTTAACCAAACTTTTTTTCCGTATAATTGTAAATTGTTTTCCATTTTGAATTACTAATATAGTTAATTGCAAATTCATATTCATAGACCATTTGGATTAAATAAATTTATTTATATTTGTATGAAATAAATAGAAGCTGATGAATAATTAGATATTTATAAAGTTATAAAGTCATGATTATTTATTAAATAATTACTGTGTTATAATTGTCAATCTCGAGCCAGATATTTCGTTATTCTCAGTTTGTCGAATATCTATTAAAATTAGTAGCCTGTATAATAAATAATTTGTATGACATATCTGGTAATTAAATGATTTATCACTGTTTCTGATATTTTGCGGCCTCCATCCTGGCTTTCTAATCCCGCATTCAGAGAAAGAATTAGCTATAAGAGCTAAAATCTATCTGTGGCAGCTAAAATAGGAACAGCTAATATCGTTGTTAATGTAATTAAGTTTAATAGCTGCGATAATACATTACGACATTAGCTATTAAAGGTAAAATGTATTTGCTGCAAGGTACAATTATATTCGCTAGCGTCTTAATTCGGACAGTTGATAAATTTAACTGCGGTAGTACAGCATTAACTGTCCTTATTTTAGCTCCTATGGCTAATTCTTTCTCTGAGTGTATATTCTCACTTTTGGTTGCTACGACTGGTTTGTAATTCGAAGATATCCATATTAATTAACGTGATATCTACGAGAGTCCGATTCAATATTCCAAAGGCTAATAACATGTTCAAACAAATCTTTTTCGCTGTCCATAATATCTGACAACTGACTTTGCTGTGCCGGCAAGATATTTTTTCCTTGTTCGATCGCTTCGAAGATATAGAATATTTGGTTAGTGCAGGTTATTATGATCACTCGGCTGTTCAATGTTGGGCAACAACGGTTAAAGATTGATAAGAGAAGATGAAGTCATTATTTTGCTATTTTTACATGAAAAAAGGTTAGCTTTAATAGCTAAATTTATTGCAACATATAGATACTTAAAACTTTATCAGTATAAGCAATTTTAATTTTTTTTAGCAGCATAAGCAAGTTTAATTACTACAATAAAAAAGTCTTGCTGCAGTAGCAAAAGAGAATGCTACTGTAGCAATTAAAATTGCTTACGCTATCTATACAGTCTACAATTTTATAACAAGTTAATCTAATTCTAGTTACTGCAGCTAATCTTTTTTCCTGTTCTGAGCTCATGCGCGACGTGGAGTATGTATATTATAGTAGCATTAGTTACAATTCTTTTCGATTGATTAAAACTTTCCTTGACTTTTGACGTATTCAAATAATCTCTCGTCGTTATCGGTATTAATTAAAACGAATTTTTCCGATCGTATCGTATCTACGTAAATGTCAGTGCCCGGTGATAACGAGTGAGTGCCCGGTACTCTACAACGAAGGAGTCAGGAGCAGGATGCTGAATCAGAAAGCTAAGACGAAAGATGAAACACGCGAAACGCTTAAACGTAGGCAATAATATATTAGATATTTCGAGGTGCGTGAAATCACTTATTATACATAGTGTTTCCGACCTTAAAGACTCATTTGACGAACTTACTGAGAATAAGGAGATATTTCGAGTCGAAATTTAGGTCGACATTTATAATTCGTCATCAAGTAATTATAGTTTCTTTCATTTCTGAGTCTCCTATTATTTGTTAATATGTATCTATTTCACACAATAGGAAATATTGATTTAAGCAGATATAACTGTCCATGGATACATCATGTATAGCTTCTCATATAACATGTGCAATTAATTACGTTTCAATCAAATATCATAATATTTGTAAATACAAATACCGACCTTATATAGAATTGAATGTAAGTGCTGATTTGTATATGTATTAAAATTTAAACATTGAAATTGTATTTATTAATATTCTTTGAGCAGCAAGTCCCACCTAGAATTCTGCTAACGTTTTATTTTCATTTCTGTTTACAGGATTTATTAAAAAAGATCATGAATAAAAAAAGTTTATTTATTTTATTTTCTCATACATGTATTTATAAATCCTTATTACTTATCTCTATCAGTCATTTATTATTTAATTATCTCACATATTCTGTTAGGAATGACGTAAGTTACATAACTAAAATGCAATGTTGAAATTAAGAATAAAGATTGAATGCAAGTATAATTTTAAGATAGTTGAATATCAAATGACTCTTAAGCAATTTTTTTTTAGAGAAAACGGCAATAAAAAATTATTTGTAGAAATGGAATATCAAAGATAGAATAGTAGCCTGCACAGTGTTATACTTTAAGATTCTCTATTGATTTTTCAAATTCAGTAGAATTTGGAGGGTTATGTAGAATTGAAATTTTAACTAGGATAATTCCAGAAATTCTGCATTCTCCTTTTCAGTAGTAACAGGGTAGTAGTTAATTTATCGGAAGACTTATCTAAGTGTTTGTAATGTTTGCTTGTCGTCCGAGGTCGATCGATTATCTCGTCTCCGAACGATCTTATCTGATCGGAAATTTTGCTACGAATGCGAACTCTGCTCGACATGCGCTAGGGAGTTCGATAGTCTCACTGTGCGATTTATATAGTATTGTATACTATCTGCGCTAATATCGACTTGACCTACTGACCCACATGCAGGTTGATCCGATCTCTTATCCAAGGTCTTCGGGCGATACCCTTCATCGCATTCGCGCGTGCTCTCATCCTTACGGGTCTCCAACGAGTTTCTGTACCGGAAAACCGAAGTTATGACTTAAAGAATGAAAATTACATCTCATACTGGCAATTTAATTATTATTCGTGTTCAATTATATGCTCTCTAATAGTTCAAAATGACGGCAATCATCTTCTATTATTATCTAAAGTATATTTGTTCTGTCAACGTTTTATTTCGTAAATTTTATATTTTAATGACGGACACATTTTTGAAAAGATTTCATTTTATATTAGCGTTACAAAAAGATAATAAACATCTATATCTTAATAAATGTGGGCTGGATATTTATTTATTCGATGTGTGTCGGGTAATTTCCACGTAAGCTAAAAATGAAATTCGATTCGAACGCACTTTCGAGCCTCACGAGTGCGAGCGCTCACGGATTGAAGTTCGATCGGGTTGATTTACTGCGCCGCGTAGAAATCAATCGCCACGCCGGCCGCACTGATTTCTCTCTCTTTCTCTCGCGGAACGGCGGTTACGTCGGCCTCGGGAGGGGGGCAGGCCTCTCGGCTGCTAATGCTGAGTTAAGCGCCCTAACCTGCCTCAAAAGACGCTGCGCGACGTAAGAGATAATAAATCCTGGTGGCTCTCGCGCGGCGGCAGCAGCGAGACGATGCTCGCATGAAGAGGCGAGAGAGCAAGGGAAGACTGCCGCGACCGAAGCCGAGAGGCTGAGACTGCGTCTATTAAGCTCTGAGTGATATCTCGTAAGAAGCGTATACAGGGTGTTCAGTAATAGAAGTGCATTCGGTGCACCTGGCGATACTCTTCGTCGAAAGCTGAAACGATCTCGCCATTACGAAGATGTCGAGACACGAATAAATCTTGAACCTCGACGGATTGAAAAGGAAGTGGTTTTCTTTAGGATCTTATTTTATCGCAGGATCTTATTTTATTTCCTGTAAATAATTTCGCATAGGCTTCACTTCGGTGAGCTCTTTGTGCGATTCCACAAATAGACATTGAAATATGAAATATATAACGTTGCATCTCTTTGAAAATAGCGAAGATATATAATATATTATTTAATTTTGTGCTGCAGAGAAAGGACTGTTTTAGTTTTCGGTAGAAAAGGGAAGGATACGATAGCTTTGGCGCCGTGATACGGAAATGCGTTTTTAAATGCTATTTTCTATTTTCAACACTGAAGACAATGATATAAGAGAGGCAAAATCCGCGCAGTTAATCGTACTAAAGTTACTGACGATATGCAAGAAAAATTTGCGGCAAATTAAAATATCATAACGTAATTGATCCAATATTATTAATTTAATGCGGTGTTATGTTATATATGTGTTATTCATGTATTATATTTGTACAATATCTACATGAAGAAAAATATTTTGCTGGTATAGCAAATTATTAGTTATTATAGAAACATCAAAAAGATTTATTTGGACAACGAAACGACTTGTTAAGAATATTAATTGCTATTTACTGGATATATAAACGGCAAAATAATTTGGTTATGCTAACTAAATCTTTTAATCTATCGTTTAATCTATCGTTGTCACAACGGTTTGCTACAACAGTAAAATTATTTTTTCCGTGTAACAAATCTTTTTGTTGTTTCTATAGTAACTAACAATTTGCTGTGCCAGCAAAATTATTTTGTTTCGTGTGTAACAGTAAGGACACACTGTTTAAACGTATGTTATTGATATATTTACATAAACACCTAGAGTTGAATTATGTTTCATATACTTTGCTGGCGCGATCATTAAAAGTCGGTCGGTCGCCGTGCGTCAAAGAGTGAACAGAACTCGCGTTGTCCAAAGGTACGCTTATAAAATTCCTACGTTAATTAATAGAATTATTTAATATTTATAGGAGTCATAGGTGAAAACTAGAGTTAGTCTCATTGATATCGTTCTCGCTAATATCTTAAGCTAACATTAAGTGACTAAAATATTTTTGCGATACTTTCCGATATAGCGTAGTCGATGTTCCAAATCTTTCTATTTTGAGATTGTTTATTGTCCTTATTAAGAAAAAAAAATTACTAAACGCGATCATTAAATTACGTCGCCGAAATTATTGAGATTGCGTTACAAGAAATAATATACTACAGAGAGAATACAACATTTTGTTCTACAAGAGAGAGAGAGAGAGAGAGAGAGAGAGAGAGAGAGAGAAGGGGGAAAGAGGGAGGGAGAGGGAGAGTATTGTTAATATTATTACATTACCGAGACAAACGGGAAAAGCTTCGGGCTAGAATCGAGCAAGATAAACGAGAATTCAGGCGAAAAAGAGACGATGTGCTGTTGTAAGGAGGGAAATGGGGAGGGAGCAGCGGAGAAGATAGGTGAGGTCGTCCTCTCTCGCGATGCCATTGCTACGGTGAGAAGATATCGCGGAAGGTGGAAGAAAGTTGGAAGAGTGGAGAGAGGAAGAAACGGAACGACCAGCCGAGAAGGGCAGATGACCGAGGGCGCGGGACGGGGAATCGGAGGACGAGGGAAGGAGGGGCAAGAAGGCGTGTGCAGCGAAGGATGAGAAAAGAACCGGGAGAATCGATCTCTCGTATGGCAAGAGAGTACAAGAGGATGCTGCGTGTCGGAGGAGAAAGAGAGAAAGATGGAGAGTACACGAGGATCGATTCCGCACGTATCGTAGTGAGAGAAAGAGAGAGAGAGAGAGAGAGAGAGAGGTCACGCGAGACGATCGAAAAGTGCGTAAAACGGATGGAGTAGCTGCGCGGAAGGCTTCAAAGCAGAACGAGGAACTAGTAGTTAGTCCCAGCAACGTGTAACAATGTTGCCGATTTCGATGAGACAGGCTGCCGGCTGTTACGTAAGCCCACGGCGAAGAAAGTAGGAAAAAGTAGACGGGCAGCGTGAGTGAAAAGGGAAAAACGCGAGCGGCACGGATAGCGCGAGAGAGGGACGGCGGGATGGTAGAGGGAGGGAGAGCAGCGCTCAGTAACGAATTTAGAAAGGGGGGCAGCGGAGGGCACGTGCCCGACATTTTATATATTTGCATTGCAACTTTGTGTTTGAATAGTCTATTATATGCACATATATTTTTGCATAGTGCTTTATATATTTAATTTTTTGGAGAATCTTCCTATTCGGCATCAACATTGAGAAACTTATTTAATTAACTCAAGTAAAATTCTTGTTTGGATATGCACGGGGAAAATTTTTACTATTTCGTTGGCACAACAAATTGTTAATTACTATAAGAACAGCCAGAAAATTTGCTTGGACAGCAAAAAGATTTATTAAGAGCATTAATTGCTTTTTTAGATATACAGACAGCAAAATAATTTGGTGCCAATTAAATTTTATCAATGTCGTAACAACGTTTTGCTACAATAGCAAAATTATTTGTTGTGTTTCGGTCGTGAGAATCAAAATTTGGTTCTCTGAACCAAACCTTTTTCATTTCCGTTTCAGAGAATCGAACCTTTACTTCAGAGAATCAAACTTTGATCCTCACAATCAAAGTATTTGTTTCTTTGCTTATATCCAAACAAGAATTTTATTTGAGTCAACTAAATGGGTTTCTCAATGACTGAACCTTATGGAATAATTCACATACACACACACATACACACACGAAACTATCTGATGGCATATTAAACACAGTTCGCACTACTTTACGCGTTCCCATCAGACGTTTTTGTCGATACTTCCGGTATTGAATATTTTTAACCTTGTAATGCTAGTGTCGATATATGCGGACGACGTGTCCGCCGCCACATGTACCGTCTGCCGTTTTCGTTTCTCACGTTTTTCCTTTTAGACTCTGTGACATCTAACTTGATACAATAACTCTTGATTCTGACCCCGTACACCGCTCGCGATACACACATTTTATAACAGCCCTATGGGAAGTCGTTTCTTTTTGTCAGCTGACGCGATATGTGACTCGTTGACGTTAGAGCTAATTATAATCCTTGGTAGTTGACTTGATAATAATGTTAACTATCTCTCGTAAACAATAGCCTTGAAATAACCACCGCACTTCTCTCAGCGTACACCTATATTTATTTGCATCGCACTATATTGTTCCAGGAATACTGGCTTCTCACTGCTCATCCTCGTTCGTGCAGACACGACCAAGAAAAAAAGTGGGGACGTTTGATATTGACCGAGTAAAAGTACCGATAGCCTATTAAATTAAGCATTTCTAAATGCTCGTTGGCTTTTATCGTGCGCGAAACTGAAAAAGGAGACGATAGACGAAGCGAGAGCGTTCGCGCGCGCGAGAGAGAGAGAGAGAGAGAAAGAGCGGAATAAAGACGAGAGCGAGCGAAACAGATCCAGCGGCGATGGTGCGACGAAGATCGACGCCCATGAGGAACGAGAGCCGCATGCTCCGTCGCGGGCGCGCGACGGAGAGCGGCGATTGGCTGACGGGCGCGCGACAAGGACGAGGCGAGCACGGAAGAGCGGCGCGAGCAGCGAGAAGCCGGCGACTTCGGGAGTACTCGGCCGCTCAGTCGGACGCGCGATTACAGACATACGAGACGCGCGCGCGGACTCCTCTCCTCGATCGAGGGCCGAGAGAGCGACTCGAAAACGGTGTGAGACCACGTGCCGGCGAGAGCCGCGCGGACCGCGACACCGAAAACCACCAGGATTCACAGGCCGACGGTGGCGCGCGTGCACCGACACAGTGTGTGCCGTCAACCTACGCGCGACCTTCCGCGTGACCCTTCGGGACGATCGGCGCGTGTCGCACGCGGCAGACCTTTTTCCACCGCCCGGTGGACGCGATATACGGCGTTTCCACCGCGACGGCGGGGAAATATACGGTACGGGAGTGTGTGAGTGCGCGCTTGTCAGGTGGTGACTTGAAGTGAATTGCGATTCGGAGAGGACAAGTGATCGTCCCGCGGCTGCTGCTGCTGTGCGCGCAGACGGAGCCTACGGACCCGGTGCGGAGCGTCGTCCAGATGTCACCGGCGCGTCGTCGAACGGTGAGTGAATTGTTCCCCACCATGTGTTTTCCCTTCGATAATGACGGAAGTGCGCGAATGAGAATAGGGACGTCGCGATTCGCCGACCACGCTTCTCGCGATCTCCTTTTTTCTCCCGCGCCAGCGAGGTTAGTGGATAGTGTTACCGAGGGAGGTGGAGGATCGCGGCCTCTGCGGGGTGAAGGAGGGGAGTGGAAGGAGGTGGACGACGGTGTTAGGTTTCGGCTGTTGCTTACGATTTCCGCGGTTTCTTCGAAAATCGTCGTAGAACGTAAGCGGGCCGGGAAGCGTCGTCGTCGTCGCGCTTTTTGGCGAAAACGGTGAAATCGGGGCGAAGAGGGAGCGTTGACCCGGCGAATCAACAAGACCCACTACCTAGGACCGACTCGGCGACGTCGAAAGTTTTCGTCGAAAGTTGCGGAAAGAGTAAACGCCGACCCGATTTTTCGCCGGCGCGCCCCTCGCCATGAACGATTCGCTCGTACCTGGTGACGTTTCCTCGCGATAAATTCGATCGTATTTCCTCCTCGCGATACCACGTCCGCGATTGTTCGTGCTCATCCGACGCTCGAACATCCCGCAGGTTGTCCGATATATTTTGTGTCTCTGATACCTCCATACGGGGTGTCTTATCGGATGGACCCAGAGTCAATTGATTGTTCATAGTGAATAACATATCTGACTGATAAGCAGACATTGCTCAAGACTCCTAAAAATACACATTTTTATACTTGCATTAGTATCGGTCCATGATAGGTATTTTAAGCCTTAAGAAATTGACCAATCACAGTCGAATGTGAAGAGAATAATTAACTGTAACTGGTCAATTTCTTAAGGCTTAAAATACCTATTGTGGACCGACACTTACATAGACCGTTTCATGGCGTCGAATCTATGTCAACCCGATGTCTCACCTATTTCGACGTGTTCCTCGGTGGTCTTTGTGTCTTTTTTGTTATCAAGTTGTACCACTTGTCGCGTCCGAAACGAATCTAAGATGCGTTCGAGAGGCGTGCTTTATTCACCGTGATTTACACCTTATTTTTCGTCGGGGAATGCGCGCGCGGCAGACTCTCTTTACAATTCGCAGTGATTTACAGTGTTTCGCTTTGCAGAACGGTGTCGGTAAAGCTTGAATCATCCGAGCGTACGCGGCCCCGTGAATTATCGCGGCGCGAGAGAAAGTCGAGGAGCCGAAATTAAAGTTGATTCCGCGTCCAGTCCGTCGCCGCCAGCTCGCACGGCTGAGTGCTCTAAATGCACGACCGTCGCGGCGGCCGCCGCGTATTTACGGAGCACCGCGGAAATCATAACTTCGAAGACACGCGTGCACTACGGCCGGCGTATCACGGAGAAAGTCTCTCGCGGTCGTAGCTATACGCGCCTCACCTCTCATTTCGCGTCGCGCGAAAAAGCACGAAAGGCAATTCGTCCTTGTGCTATAGGTTTCCTCGCGCGGATTTTCTCGTGCTCCCCCCCCTCCCTCCCCTTTTCTCTCTTTCTCTCTCTCTCTATCTTTTTCACTTTTGCACGCGTGCCGTTCGCACGCGACTTTTCCCAACGCGTGAAAATTCAGGCCATCGCACAATTAACACGTATGCTAATTATTACGATGGCAAAGCTCTCGCCTATTGCACTTTCGGTACTTTCTTCGGATCGGCTTTTCGGTCAGTGAAAGTTCTACACACCGTTATCACCGCAGAAGTCCGGATAATTTTCGCAAAGAGAAATATATTACGCATGTGTATATGAAACGTCGTTGCGCGTCGCGAGAGATCGTAAAAATTCGGCGATAAGAGCAGAATGACGCGTTAAACATCTTATCGCACCTTGGCGACGTTACGAGCCCCGGTCGTATATAGCTGCTTTTTCGTTCGCCTCGTCCGCTTTTCCTCTCTTTCTCTCTCTCTCTCTCTCTCTTTCGCGCGCGCGCTTTTTAACGAAAGGTAACGGAAGAAAATAACGCGACGGGGCGTTGCGTCGTGCGCTCGCGGAGTGTTCCGTCGGTGAAGCGAGAGGCAAGAAAAGAGTGAATGACAGAGAAGTGGCGCGGGCGGGGTGGAGGAGGAGGTGTGCAAAAAAGTGGAGGGGGGGAAAAAAAAGATCGACTCGGCAAAAAGGGAAGAGGGCGAGTGCGAGATTTTTCCACGTTGCCGGATAAAAGGCGGCGGCGCGATCGTAGGGAGGATTATCGCGGCATTGTCGGGTCCAGGTTCGCGATAGAGAGCGAGCGAGTGGGTAATGCTGTACTCTCTGTTTGCGCCGGCCCTGCGGGGTCTCTGACCGCCCGTCCGCGCCTCTCAACTCGACTCGCTTGTCCACGCTGCCGCGGCCTACCTACGGCTCGCTCGGTTGAAGTCAGGTCTCTCTCTCTCTCTCTCCTCCCCACTATTTCTCTTTCTCTCCTTTCCTCTCCAATTTTCGACTTTCGACACGCGAGTCCGCGGTCATTTCGAAAAAAAGAAAAGAAAAAAAAGAAATTGATGGCTCGCAAGAGAAGCAGTGATAGTCATCATAATGAATACTAATGAACCATTCGGCTTGATAATCTCAAAAAAAAAAGAAACGCCATATAAACGAGATTTATTTTTATTACGGTCGATCCTTCATATTCGCATTATACTTGTGAGCGCGCTTATCGCTTATCGCGAGTTGGACAGTTCGACGCCGGATTGTATCGTTGCTCGGTCGCAAATCTCCTTTAATGAAAGTTGCTGATGTTTTTTTGCCATATCCTAAATTACGTAACCGATTATCCAGCGATCCGTTAATCCCGTAAACCGAAGCGCATTTCACCGGGTAACACACGACGAATAAGGGTGTACGTAGGACGTATCTGGACGTTTCTTTTAGCAACGAGATACGTCACAACCGATGCTCTGGAAGCAATGCACTTATCATGTGCACGGTGTACGTAGCTTAAACGCGCTACTATTAAATTACCAATGTTCTCGCGAGGGGGCATTCTTGCGGATTAATGCCCCGTAATACTTTCTTTTTGCCGGGCTTACGCAACACGGAGTTGCATCTGCCTCGATGAACGGAGTTACACATGCTTTCTAGATACGTGCGCACCCATTTTGTTTTTTTTTTCACGGCGAGAACGGAAAATGCGTTCCTTTCGCGTCGTGACGAAACCTCGGCTTCGCCGAGGATTACCGGAGCGGTATATTATACACGACGAGTCGCGCGCGAACACGAAATATTCGTGTGAAACTTGTGGAAGTTTGCGCGGTGAGTCACTCTTATCGGGGACTTTCTCCCGAAATTCTCACTTGTCACCGTGACATTTAATTCCGGACGCGAATGTGTCTGCTCTCCTGTTCCCGCCGTATTTTGCTCGCAACAGACTCGCCGGGTGCATTTAGCGGGGGCTCGCATTAGCGCGCTCTCGGCTAGCGCCATTATCGCTAACCGTTTCCACCGATCGCGTACAATCATTATTACACTTAAGTAACGCAGGAGAACGAAACGAAACATTTCATTGATTTACGAACTGCCGCTACGGCTGCCTTTATCTTTACAACGTGGCGGAATCGTTAGCAACAGTAACGAAGCTATTTATTCCGCGTGCCGGGACAAGCAGCCTCTCGCGTGTGCACGCCACAATTTTAGAAAATTACCAATTAACGCGAGCGCGTTCTGTTCCACAGAGTATACGCGCGATCCAACCGCGCGCTTCCTTTTTGCATAAACAATCTACGCGTATGTGTGCTTTGTTTATGCCTGTGTGTGTGTGTATGTGTGTGAGGCTGTGCGCGTACTGTCATCGATTACCAAGACGCGGCCGACCACGTCGGCGGTTTCTCTACTTGTCCGATGATTCGCGCCACCTACTACTAGTCGACCTGCACCTACATCTTCGTGTAGGTGCGGGCGATGGCCCGTGGGTGGGCTTTCCCGATAAGAAACGTCCTGACCGAGAAAAGCCGAGAAACTTCACCTCCGTTGTCGATTTAATCCTCCGGTTCTAAGCGGAGAACGGATCAACGTTGTCTTTGTGGTCTTCGAAAATTTGCCGTGTCAAAATGATTCAAGGGAAAAGGGGGAAATTACTTATGCACTGCGTCGTATCTCTCATGTAATTTATACAGTTTTCTCTATATCATTTCTAGTGTAAGAAAATACGGATAGATTTTTGTAGGGAGCACAGATGAATTTTCACGGGAATAAAAGGGAAAGAGATGTACACGTGCACTGAGAAAAATTTCTATCGACTGAGCCGATTAAACGATGTATCTGATTGTTATTTTTATTATCCGATCAAGTCATGGACACCTTTATCCGATGAAATATCCGAGGAAACTTAATGGGATAATTAGCCGCCTTTCGTATATCCGTTGCAATTTTCATCGCATAAAGACACGACTTGATCGAACATCGCACATGATCGGATATATACGTTTGTTATTTCTTAATTGATATTTTAATTGACATTTTTCTCAGTGTGGTATTATTTTCTAACAGGAGATGCGAGTAGTTTCGTTGGTTCAATTTTTAACAATTCGCGTCTTATTGTCGCACTTATTCTGCATATACGGGAATATTTTCGTACCGCTTTAACGATCGAATTAACGAGCGGCACAACGGCACGGCGACATCGCGATCACAGTCGCGGTCGGAACGCGAAATCCTCACACGAATCGGCGAGTTTTCTCGCCGCGAGCAAAAAGCGAACCTTACGGACACCCGGTATTTTGCGGTGTAACGCGCGCACGTGCAACGCGGCGCGCGGTCCGTGTACGTGAACGAACGCACACGACGTCGGAGCCAGTGAACCGAGCATTATAGTGCCCTGCAAGAAACGCCGGCCTGGTGCATTGACCGCGGTTGACCACACGTCATCGAATGAGTGACGTCACGCGGGCTTTACTGCACGAAAGCTACGTCACGGTCGGCTGCATCGCGAAGACGCGTCCTCGAAAATCTCGATTTCTCGAGCATCTTTTTTTTTATCCGCGTCGCTGCGCGACGCTTATTAAACCTTGAATGCGCGACGCATCGTATTCTATACGCTCTCGGTACGAAATTTCATGCGTTTTCTCAGAGTATCCCTGCAAATTATTTCGCGTCACGTGTGCGCACGCGATGTATGCGAAGGCTGTCCTCTCGGACTTTTGAGTGGGAAATAAACACGAAGATTTTTCCATTCGCGCACGTTTGTCGCTTTAATGATCTTCCTTTTTTTTATTTTCTCCTCTTTTCACAATTTTTATTTTTTGCTAAGTTATTACTCTTTGAGAGAGGATTGAAAACTCGACTCGAAAAATACCGTAATACTCAACAAGGAAAATTTCAGATTATATCCGTGAGTAATTTCATTTATTCCGAGATATAAAAGGAAATCCTTCTACATACTTCTTATAAATTCACCTCTCGAATAACATAAAATGTAAGTCCGAGGAAACTGTACAGTGAAAAGTTTTTTGTGAAATTTGACACACGTCATTCAGACACACAAATTTCTGTGTTAATTTAACACAAAATAGATATGTTGGAAAGTAACACAAATATTATGTAAAAAAAATTAGCACAAAATTAATATTCATAATATGTTAATCGACATTGAAATATAAAATGTATTATTTTAACACTTACACATGTTGAATATCGACTCAACATAAAATATTGAAATGACATAAATATAGTATGTTAAATTAACACACAAGTATGTTAAATATTTTAACAGGGACCGATTTCAACACAAGTACAAAGTGTTTTTACTGTGTAATTGGAATCTGAAATATGAATGATTTATCATTCACACTTGGCTCTTGATATCATAACTTTTTTATAAAAAGTATAACATTAAGTTTGTATAGCTAAGAATTAATATTTGATATAACAGTGGAGTATTTGCGGGTACAATTATTGTGAATAAGGAAAATGTTCTTTGCCGTGTAAGATTACGTTTTTCACCGAGATATAGGATATACGAGAGAGAGAGAGAGAGAGAGAGAGCCGCGGCGTATCTTCGTTCGTCGAGATTTCCAGTTAATATTGCACCGGGCGAAAACGACGGTCCGGCGTTCGGAACCGGCGGTGACTTACGGCTAAACGCGCGATGTCGGGGCTGGATCCCTTTTTTCTTCCCCGGGGGCTGCGTAACCTCCGATTCATCACGGTCGACCGCGGGCTATGCGCGAAGCATGAATAGTTAACGAACGAGCGTAGGAGGGCTCCGAGATTTTCCTGCGACGGGTGAGCCGCCCGGTGTGTAACCTGCGTTCGCGCTCGCGCGCGCGCGAGCGAGAGAGAGAGCATAATAGCACGGTTATACATAGAGCTCGGTGGTTCCCGGCTGTATCTATCTGCCTACCTACCTACCTACCTTCGCGAGAGCGGCTACGAGTGCGGGCGAGTTCGTTCCCTCGGACGAGTAAATCAAGTCGCTGGTTCGCGAAGAGCTGAATGCCTCGCACTCTAGAGAGAGAGAGAGAGAGAGAAACTGGACGCGCCAAGAATGGATCGGCCTTTTTGCCCGAGCGCTCGCTCCATTCTCGAGCGTCCCGTTGGACCACGAGCGCGCGCCCGTTTGGCACCACGCGAAACGCGAGCACTCCGTTTCTAATCGCCCGACCGTACGAGAGAGACCGAAGCGACCGATCTCCCTCCGTCCGTCCGACTTTGATCGTTGCTTCGTTATCGGATAATTGTTGTGTCTTCTCGTGCGATTGATATTTTTCTCTTCGCGGATTAAGGTTTAATTAACGTGTCGCATCGGTGTGACACGAGTTTCTCGTCGAGGGTTTTTTTTTTCCTAATTTGAAAGATTTCTTCGCTCGAGTGTGCCGTTTTATCCGTGCATTTCAATACAAAAGCAATTAGACTGCAGACACGCGTCGAGTCGCGCGCGCGCACGAGAGTGTCGGATCACGAAGATCGAATGTAATTATCTTCGAAGCGGTCCAAATCGAATTAATCGAAAGTGCTTAGCAAGCATCGCTCGCGAATGCTCGGGTCGATGCGCGGGGGCCGATCGCGGAGGGAGGGGGGGTGGAGACGTTTAAGCGATTGCATCGGTCGGTGTGCAAGGAGCAAGCGGAGCTACGAGAAAGTATCCGGCAACTTTCTCCGGTGGGTTTAGTTTGCACCACGGGTCACCAGGCACGGACATTAAGAGCGAACGAACGCTCTCTTACCGCGCGATGCAAGCGCGAGAGAGTGCAGGTTCCGACCGGTGTCGTTGCCGCGGGGGAAATTCAAAGTTCTCCACCTCCTTTCGATATCCTATTCTTTCCCGCGTCCTCCTACGATGGTCTTAACCTTTTCGCGCCTAATGAGGCGCGAGTGTCCTGCGAGGAAAGTAAACCGATATGTGCCTTGCAAAACGGTCGCTGATATTTTCACGGAAAAAAAGCAGAAAGATTACACAAAGGTAAAATATTCAAATATAATCCCGAACGTTTTGTAATTACTAATCAATCCTGGATACGCGCACGCGTGCTACGTTATTCCTTTAATAATATTTTACAAATAGTTATAATATTACACGAGTTATATAAATATAAATTGTTATATATAGAATGATATAATTATATAAATATGCAATTATATAATTATACGAATTATTTACATTATACGAATAATAATTAATATTTCACAAATAATAATTATAATATTATATAAATGCTCTCAATATATATACAATCTACGACATGAAAATGAAAGAAAATAAGAGTCAGATGCTGACGTTCGGACGACACAAAGGCTTATTATATTATATAAACATACTAAAGAAACGAATGTTTCGATCCTGAAGGTTTCGATCCTAATGCAATGAAACAATTTTAGAATATAAAAAAGAATGATACGAAATATAACACACACTGTCGTATTACAATAAACGTAATAAAAAAACTTAGACATTTGCCGAAATTATGCCGATGCCAAGTGTGAAAAATCCATGTTTGTTATTTTTAGAAATTCAGAAAAAGTCTACGATTAATAATAAAAATATTTAATAAAATTAAAATTTAAATTAAAACATTTTAAAATAAAAATTTAATTATTAACAAAAATATACCTTAAAAAAGAGATATTTTATCTGTTACAAATATACATCGATGTGAAACTGGTGTCAACAACTTCGTAAAAAATAAAAATGCTTCCTCATAGCTCGTTTGTACTCGTCTATATTGCTTGCGTTTTCGTTTGTGCCTCAAAGGGTTAGAGGATACAAAAAAGGTGAAAAAATGATCAGCGCTCGACTGAAAGATTCTTTAAATTTCCCTCATGCCATTCGGAATATATATCGCGTTTATATACAGACGAATGACAGTGGGCGAAAAAACGCTGGAACTGATAAAGTTTATATTCACGAAGAAAAAGGGGGAAAGGGAGAGATTCACGGATACGGAGAAAATAAGCAAGCCCGAAAGACTCTTCTCACTGTTCCGCGTCGTTAGTTGACAGTTAATGTCCATGTTAGGCCCCGCTCGCTCGTCCGCCTTATGAAACAAACACGGGTGTGACTATTTCGTCGTACGTGAGCGACATACGCATTTGAGCGAATTCTGGAGGCGACCGATCCGCCTTCCTCTAAGGTCGCGCGCGAAACAGATCGTTACGCTTCCAAGGTTGAGTAACGTTTGTGCCGGTCGAAATTGCTCCCTCGCGCCCCTTACAGCCCGCGCGTGCCCACGTGTCGCTCTTTCATTATCGCCTGTTGCCGTATGCAAGTGGCATTAGGCAATCAGCGCCGAAGTCGTCCCGGCTCTTAACATTGGCCTCAATACGGGCCAGTGACCCTGCGCGCGAACCGCGCGACTGTCACACTTTTCTGACTCACCGAAATCCGCCGCGCGCTAATAACCAAAAGTCGATTGCCTGACACTGGCCCACTATACGTACGTTAACACCGGGCCAGGTAGGTCGCGCGAACGTGTCGCGGGAGGGAGAAAGAGAAAGAGAGAACGCGGCTTTCAGTTTTCGGAAGGTGAAAAGTAAGAGTATGTTCTTTATCTTCATCCTCTCGCTCCTTTCTCTCTCTCTATCTCTCTTATTTTCTCGTTCTCACTCGCCGAGTCATCCGGCCGCCTCGCTCAAGATCATGTAATCGATCCTGTCGCCGATCGCGTTCTCCGGAGAAGTCCTCGAGACTCACGGCGCGACTCGACACTCTCTTTACGACGCTGTTGAAATTTTCCCAATGGCTCGTGTCACGCGTCTGTCAATAACATTTCATCGGCGGGTATATCGAAGGAGAACACGTTTTACGTTTCGTTAGTCGGTGTGTTTCGCGATTGTACTCGGGAAACGCTGAATAATTTCCGGCAGTGTCGTGAGCGCCGATGTAAACCGTGTGACAAAATCGCGCGTGTATTTTTGCGGCTGAACGTGAAGGACCTCGAGGACCTCGCGCGCCGTCGAGATTCCCCGGCGGTGTCAATGTTCAATCGACGAGTTCAAATTACAAGCGCGTCGCTCTTCCACCGTTCGATCAATAGTGACAATAAATTCGTTTTCCGGGCGCGCGTTCCACGTGTTAGACGCGCGGGGACTTGGCTGTCCAGAAAATCCCCGTAAAGCAAAAGTCCGTCGAATTGACCGTAAATTACGGAGCGCCCTCGGTGTCCGTTTCATAGTCGAAGAGAACGACTGAGTTCCGTTCCTCCTCAGGATTGTGTTCCCGCTGCGCTCGGCCATAAATGCGGAAAGTACAACCGTAAAGTTGTTATCGCTCGGTTATGGTCGGAACTTTTGTCTCACGGCGGATTGCCACGAATTACGTTAATAAGAGCCGGGATTAGCCGTGCTTTTACGCCGGAGCTTTGAACTAGAACGATCCCTATGGCTTCTAAGCCTTTTTGCACCGACCTTTTGCGTAAAAGCTGCCCGACGATGAAGAACTCTCACGTCGCGCGCAATATTTAAATATTTCTCGTCGCATCGCGCATAGTGCGAAATACCATGTCCGCTTTTCTCTACTGCACTCCACTCACTTTTTTCTTCCTTTTTTTTTTCGCGACGTCGAACGGCACAATTGATTCAGCTCTTTCTCTAGTGGAAATTGAATCGATGCACGCTGCCTCGATCGTACGCTTGGAACGGCATTAATAATAATATCACGTTTTACGCCGGACACATACACACGCTAGAGTCCATATTATTTTTACCATCTGTTCATTATTTTTAACCATTCGCGCTTTCGGAGCGTCGAACCGTTACGACTTATCCCTGACGGCCGTCGAGGAATCGATTAAGTCACGTGAAATTCGTGGAAGTTCACGGAAGCTTTCGTTGTTTGAAAACACACTCCTTCTATTACGCGGCAATTTCCTTTAACGATAATTCCCTGTTCTTTGGGATACGCATACGCGTGGAATGATGTCTGCGAATATCAAGTTATTTTCAGAATAAAATTACCAATTATGGATATAGCGATAGTTGAGAAAACACATGTCGAGGGGTAAATATAGATATTATGACATAGCAAGGTATATACTGATACAAAATTATAGTTATTTTCGGCGCCAAACGTACTTGTTTTTTTTTCTATTTTACGCGCAAAAAGAGGAGAACCATTTTTCTAATAAATGTTACTGTAGCGTCAGTGATAACAACAACCTTGCATCAGCGCTGTGCCATCCAGTCGCCGGAACAAAAAACTGAAATAGTAACTTTTCTTCGAGAAAAAAACAATCGGATCTAATAACGTTAACTGTCACCCCCGTATTTATATATATAATTTAAGTCAATAAAAATTTCAGTAAAGAAACAAGTTTAAAGAACCGGAACTGAAAAAACCGTAATTTAAACGGTTTACTGGTACTTTCATTGTCCAGAAAACCGGAACTGGAACCTTTATTAAATATTTTAATGGGCCGGAACCGGACCGATATTTTCATTCGGTTCGGATCCCTGCCTCGCTCATCGTGTAAAACGATAACGACTTTTCATTGATTCTCGATCGTGCCAAGGCTGACCCGTTGTCGGAGATTTGCGACGTTTCTCCCCGATAACATCAGAATCTTGTCACCTGGCCAGGTGAAAAGGGAGAGTGTTCACTCTCGTACGACCGAGTTTTGCACGCAAAAGCATGCGCCTCGCGAATTGCGCGTCATCATCGCGCGCGCGCGTGCGCGCCTCGCCCACGTTTTTTTTTTGTCATTCTCATGTACACCGAGTTTGCATAAAAAAAAAAGAGATCTAAATGCTTCACATTAAATTAATTTACACACGAGCAACACATCGAATTCCCCGGCGTTACAATCTTAATTGACGTTAAGCACTCTGCTACGATCGTTAAAAGGGAAGAGAAGGGTAAGCGGTGCGCGCGTTATCGCTTCATTCGGCTGCGAAAAAAATTCACTTTTCATTTTGCGAACGCACAAATCACACGCTCCTGTTTCTCTCGGCCGTGTCGCGCGATACGTGTGAATAATCGCCGGTTCGAAGGAGGACAGGGGCACGAGGAGGCGTGGAAGTTACCGAATTTATGGCGGAATTAACGGAAAGAAGAGAGACGAATGTGTGCGGTGAAAGTCGCAGTCGCGGGTGACGTTCGCGGGCGCGATGCAACGGTTTCGCGAGTGTGCAGTCGTATGCGCTTAAATATATGCGGCACGGGCGTGCCGCGGATTTAATGCGAGCGTAAACTGCGCTATCAGGTCGCGCAACTTTTTCACGCGTCAGCTTCGTGTGTCGCGTCGCGTCGCGCGCGGAACGACGACGGCACGCCGCAGCATGTAAGAAAACTTCGCCGGTCGTCGCAAATTTTCATACCTCGAGCCGATTTTGAAAGCGGCCGAGCTTCGAGAACCTCCCGCGAAGAAAGTTTTCCCGCGTTTCTCTTATGCAATCCCGACTCGAAATTTCAATTCTACATTAGGCCTATTTAGTTCCTACATTGAGTCTTCAAAGGTCCTCCATTGTGCTTCTTTTGACGCTACAAATGGGAGATTATTTCCGTTTTCTCCACTTGACGGCATAACGTAGAACTGAAAATTTCCCCCCTGGCGGTCTAAGGTCTCCGTGTAGCATCAAAGGAGCATTATTAGTGCTCCGTTGATGCTATAAATGGAAGTTACTTACGTTTCCTCTACTTGAAGACTTAATGTAGGACTACACTGAGAAATTCACTCAGATGACTCAGATAAAACTGTTACTTGGATATGGGCAAACATATGTTTTGGTTGTGAGGACCAAAGGTTTCTCTAAAATGTAGGTGAAAAAGGTTTGGTTTAGAAATCCAAATTTTAGTTCTCACAATCAAAACATTTGTTTGCCCATATCTGATAAATTCAACGAAACTTTTTTTTCCGTGTAGGATTGTGTAGGATGAAAATTTCCACCCGGGGTTTTGCGTTCCGCTGCGCTGAGCAGGTTACCTCAAATATGTGATTGCACAATTTTAAATCGCACTTAACTTTAGGCACGTCTTAAAAGTCGCCGAGACATCTAGATATTCATGATCGCGGTCTCATCGCGGCTTACCTCCGACGAGAAAATGTTCCGTCGAACGTATGCAAAGCGTGAGCTTTGAAAACAAGATGCTTCGCGCGGAAACCGGCGCGTATGATTCGCGGACTTATAACCCGCGAATTTAACGACGCGCGTTAAATCGCGCGCGTATCCTCGCATCCGGGGAAAAAAGGATGGTCGCGTCACTTTTTCTAGCTGGACTCGCGTCGGGCAGCGAGTCCCGCGCGAGAGTAACGAGCGGGATTTATTGGAGCTCGTCGAGTTTTCATTACCGACACGTAGTTGGAACATGCATACGAGGCTGCTCCGCGAGTATAAAGTTGCATTATTACGTTCGTACGGGGGTCGTTAAGGGGGCTTTACGCGCGCTAATTCAAAGTTTAGTATTTGTAAATAATGAGTGTAATGATTAGTAACGAAACTCGCGAGAGCGCGACGTTCCTCGCCGTCTTCTCCGCGAGTCCTTTGTATAATAGTCGAGAACGAGGAATGCTGCGGCTTGAGATTTTTGCTCACAAGCTAGCAAGCAAGCAAGCCAATGCTCGTCTTCGGATTACGTCACCGGCGAGAGTGACGGATTATCCTCCGCGCGCGCCGGGGCGAGTCGCTTCGGAGTTGTCGGTGTGCTCTTAAAAATAGACGAAAGGAGCCTCTCGAGGATGACGGTTGAATCGCCGAATTTGCCGTTTCAGGGTCGCTCATTGCCACCGTACGATTACGCGTATCTCTCTCGTTCACCTCCTCACCTCGCCTCTCCCCACGTCCCCCTTTCTCTCGCGCGCGCGCGCGTTCTCAAGTTCAGCTCTTTCGGCGGCCGAGAACCGGGTCCCCTCTTCTCCAAAGAGGCCCCCCCGAATATTTATGTCACGGCGAGGCCCCGACGTGGGCCTTGACTGAACGCCGCGGGCGGTTCTCGTGCGTTCGCTCCGGCTCTGGGATCTTAGAAATTTTCGCTTCTCGAGTCACGGACGAAGGCCGCAGCCGGGACTTCCTAAATCGACTCGGCTGTAACGCCCCTCGCGGACCACGCTTGTCCTCCGAATGTGAGCCGCAAGGACCCTCTTGTTCCTTTCGTCGGACGCGCAGTTCGAGCGCCTGTTGACCCCTCGCGCTTTTTCGTCATTTTTACACCGCGCTGTGCCTCGACTCGCCGGTTTTAAACCGGGCCTCATTCTCTCTGCACGTTTTACCGCATCTCCCCGCACACATACTTCAATCAACGTTTCAACAAGTCTTCGAGAGCATTTTTAGATAAATCAATTGATAAGTTTAATCTCGTAAATCTCGCGCTTTAAGTTTTCTCCCATTCTTGCGGGAACTTGAGGCAGTTGGTCTGTCAAACTATTTTCTTTGGAATCTTTGTGAACCTGGGTCGTATATTGATAAAATCGTTATCTACACGTCTGTAAAGTTAGAAAATGATTGACCGCTCGGAAGCTGAGATATTCGTAATTGAAGGTGACACTTTTTATGCTTATCTCTTGAAGTTAATCTCCTATTTTTACTTCTATTTTTTATTTTTTCTGTCCTATTTTTACTTCTATTTTTTATTTTTTCTAACCTCATTTAAAATCTTTAAAAACTACTGTAATATTAAAGACTAATACAAATATATTATACAAAAATCTCGGAATTATTGACCATTTTATTTTGTTAAAATATAGCTATAAGAAATTTACAATTTATATACAGAAAAATGTCCTAAATTCCAGTAAATAATTACTCCAATACTCTTTAACAAATTTTTACATGATTTCGTTAATATTACTTGAATGTAGAAAAAATACTACATTCAAGTAATATTTACTTAAATCAAGTAAAAATCTGCTAAGAAATATTTGAATAATTATTTACTTGAATTTAGCACTTTTTTCTGTATAGTAACATCTATTATATATGTACATATGTATAAATATTTTTAAATATTTAAATATTTATATATCACTTTCTATTATGTATGTATCTTTACTAGCTCACAGAAAAAAGAAGTAACTTTCACAGCTGAAAATTACCTTTCCGTATAATGTAACCGAAATTTAGTTAATTTAGATAATCCTTTTTGCCTATGTACTTAGTTTTTAGCTCCCACGGCTAAAACTAGACCTGATAACTAAATTTATTTCAGTATTACATGGACAGCTAATTCCTTTTTCTATGCTCAACTGTATAACTCGTATAAATAACGCATTAATAAGAAAACTAGAGAGCGAACAATATCTCCGTGTTTGTTAATATTGTGTGTATATACTTATCTTAGTTTTCGTGAAAATTAACATTTATTACTTAGATAGTTAAATAGAGTTATAAGAAGGTATGTTTTTCAGTATATAATAAACTTTAATATCGCCACGGAAAATCCAACACTCTAACTACCTTAACGATTTCGAAATAAGTCGTCGTAAAAGTCGCTGAAATGTTACGAGTGTCGCAGTCACCAGCGTGTAAGACCGGTGCCTGCCTACGAAAATCGAAGCACGGCCGACAGTTAAAGAGACGGAAGCGTTCGACGACCTCGGCGGGAAACCGCGGAAAACGCGCGAAAGTCGCGAGTCGGGGACGGTTACGCGGCGGCGGCCGGTTGAAAGAAAGAAAACACTTGCACTTTCGTTAGAAAGTCTCGCGAATCAGCTCCGCCATCCGTGGCAATCGCGTCGGCCACCTGCGCTGTGAACCGCATTAGCGGCGCGACAGTTTGTCCGACCAAACGCGGTACGTTACTACTTGCCTCGCCCTAAGCCCTTTAAATCCCTTCCTAAATTCTCCTCCCTTGCACGAAACCTCTCCTCTCCTTTGTACGCCAAATCATATGTTACGAATTTTCACGAGAAAAATAATATGTCGTCTTCAAGCGATACACGGACAAACGAATCTCGATCTCCCGTCCTGAAACGTTCATCTTAACTCTCTGTTGAATCTTGAAAAGTAATTTTATCGAGTTGCACGGACGCAATCAGACGCGTTGCTGAGCTGACATCAGTTCCACACTCGACGTCTTATAATAGAGATATCCCGGATGATGTGACAATACGCAGATAAGACTTCGGTTCGCGGCGGATCGATTACATCAGAGGCTGACGAGGCACGACACTGATAGCGGGTGGGCTAAAAAATGATTTTCCGTGTTATATATATTTGGATAGCTCTGCGCGATAGATAGGCGGCTGAGCGTCGCTACCGAAAATGAGGAAAATGAGGAAAAAAAGACTTTGGAATGTTTTTACTTTCAAATAGTCAACTCCGAAGTTAATGTTCTCGGTTTCTCCGTGCAAACACGAGAGCCGTCTATTCGCGCGGCAATGCGCATTAGACGTATCGACAAAAAACTGCAAATCGCGTCATACGTCATGCGCGTCGGCGTGACTACAAACGGTCATTAATTACTCCTTAATCTAACGTTCATAGGCGCATCGTATTATTAGCGATACGTGATAACGAGCCGATTGCGTCGCGTTGCGTAGTTGCGAGAACGCGTTTCCCGTTAATTCCGAAACCATCGTTGATTTCCCCGGCATTGCAAATGACTTTGGCTTCGCGAGCAAATTGAGGTCGCGTCTAATTAATATGAGCCGTGCGCGCGTTTCGAGACCAGCGCAGAGGAGAAAATCGTGAGGCCGACTTTTCGAAAACCGCGATGTAAATTCAGAAAATATCGGCGAATCTCTCGTGTGTACGTAAATTTCACAAAGACCGGGGCATTTTAGTCAGTTCCGAAAGATGTTGCTGTAGGTTTGCGAAATTTCCTTTCGCATTTGCGACGATGCATATTCGACCGTCACCGATAACGAAGACGATCAAGCACGCGCTGACCCAGCCAGAAATGATCGACTCGACGTCGATGCGTCGATAAATTGTCGATGTCGAATACCAGTCAATATTTTTGTCACTTTCCACGTTATAACAAATATTGTTATAACAGTATTTATCATTATATTATATTATGTACAACAGCTATTCATTATGAGATGAGAAGTTGCAAAAGATAAACGGTCTTTTTTTATTTAAATAAAATAACATTAGTTTGTTCTATCTCGTTTATATCTGCGTAATTTTGTTGTGAACGATATTTTGTAACTACAATAACTAATGTCGATGACTGGTCGAAATTGCAGTCCACATTTACACGGTAGAAAACATTTTGTAGTTGTGCTAAAATCGGTCCTTGTTAACATTTCTTTCTTAAGTTTTTAACATACTCGTGTGTCAATTTAACATATTACGTTATCTCAATATTTTGTGTTGAGTCAATACTCAACATGTGTGAGTGTCAAAATGACACATTTTATACTTTAGTGTCGATTAACATATCATGAATGTTTTAATTTTGTGTTCATCTTTGACATAATATTTCTTATTTTTCAACATATTCACCTTGTATTAAATTAACCGAAAAATTTGTGTGGGCCGTTTGGGACATGTGAAATATATTAAATTTAACACCAAATTATTTACAGTGTAGGCTGAATGGACTGCAAATTTCGACCGTCGATCGGCCACTATAATTGATGTCGGCCGGACTTTTCTGGCTGGGAGAAGCCGCGTCCCAAGAGAGTATATCCCGTTAGACGTATATCGGAGAATCCAGCGCGTTTTCGGATTTTGATTTACGGCACTTTCGAAGGCGAACAGGCCGCGTGTGCGCGAATCGTGAGCGAATCGAAAGTCGCCGTCATAAAAGCGACGATTTAGATGGCGACGCGCGTCTAAAGCGCCCGGAAAACACATGTTTCCCGTAGACACGTCCTCCTATATTACACTTAGTCGTACGCCGAATGCATTCCTGTCCGAGCTCACACCTACGCGGCTGCACCGAACCGTGCGTGCGTGCGTAAGTACGCACGCGTGTAAGTCGCGTGTGTACGCTACCGGGTCGTCGCCGGAATATAGAACGCGTTAACACGCGTCGGGAACACGCGCGCGCTCCGTTCTCGCGCGCCGTGCTTCTCTTCTTGGCACGCTTTTGGGATGAAAACGGCATCGTCGAGAACCGACGTCGTCTTGTTGCTCGCTCCATTGCTCGCGGCACATTCGCTCGGCTAATATAAACCGCTCATAAAAACGCTAATAATCGCGAGATTACTGCGCATTAATGACGTGATTATTTCGATGAAAGATGAAGCGATGGCGGCTCCCTTTAATCGCGCGACTTTCTCTCTGTCTCGTAAATTCGTAATTCGCGCATCGCTTTGTCGAAAATGTCAAGGGACATCCCGCGGCGCGTAGTTGGCGCCTTCCTAATTCCTCCCGCCTGACTTTCTAATCTCACAGATCACGTTCGATAGTCCAATGACCGTCATCCTCTCCTCGTGAGAGAATGACGAAGGTGTTGGCGCGATCGACGGTGCGAAAAGCGAAGGGGCAGGTGACATACGCGATTTTCGACGCGCGCAATCGAACGGTCGCGTTCGCGCGGCCACACACACACACGCGCGCCACATACGTACACGCGTGTGCCGCGACTCGATGGCCGTGGCTATGGCCTTACGATTCCCCCCCTCTCTCTCTCCCTCCCTCTCTCTCTCTCTCTCCCTCCGTTCCGAATCGCGGGCGCAGCGCGGCAGGAGCGAGAGGTTCACGACGACAGAGATGACGAGGTTTGAGCGAGCAAGAGAGAGAGAGAGAGACGCGTCGTGGAGTCGCGGGTGAGAGGCAGGCGGGACGGGAGTGAGAGAGAGGGAGAGTGTCGCGAGCGTGTCTAACCTAGGATAGTGGCGTTTAGTGGCGGCTAGGCTAGGCAAACCGAGACTTACCGCTCGCGCGTCGCGTTCAGTGTTCCGCGCGCGCCTCCGGCCGGAGCCTCAGCTTCTCGCGTACTCGTCCGCACGTTGTGCCGAGTCAAGTTCTCTCAACAACCCCCGTGTGACACTGCGACCGAAGAGAGCGAGAGGGAGGGATGAGCGGGTGAAAGAGGATCTGAGGTTCTCTTTTCGCTTCCTTGTTTCTTCCCCCGCGTGCCGCCCCGCGGAGTGCGATTCGGAGCATTCGGTGTGAAGAGGAAGACAGAGGAGGCGGATGGTTTTATTCACCGGAGAGCGTGTTATCTCTCGGAGATGTTGGACGGAGAGATCGGTGGGATTTTGAACAGCGTCTGTCGCACGGACCGTGGCGGGGCCGGGGTGAACAGTGTCAGCGATAGAGTTGAAAGGTTTCACGCGATCGACCGCGCGGACTGGGAGTGAGCGAATGCACGGAAGGGACAGTGCGGGAGAAGTGAGAAATTCGACTCGGACTGTTCTCGTTTGTGCGAGGGGAATCGGCGACGCGTCCGCTCTCAAGCTCGGACTGGGACACTCGTTCAACAGAGCGGCGTTCAAGTCACGGTCGGAGTGAACTCGAGTTATCACCGTCCAGGCGATATCGAGACGGCGGTCGCGTTAGATGAAACTTTCCGCGCGCTGGTTCCGCATTGCCCTCGCGCACGTGACAGCGTCCACCGATCTCGCAGACACCGCGCGGGCCGAGGGTGGAAGAGATCCTCCCGTGAACGGCGGTCACCGTCACATTGCTCGTTTTCGCTGAAAAGATCGCTCCCCCCGAGGGGCAGGCAGCCAACGCGTGTGTGGGTGGACGCGCGACCGCGTGCGTGCGTGCACCCGCGCGTGATGCAAGTCGCGTGGGCTGTCGCAACACGCGCCGGTAAATAATCGCGACGTATTTCGCGCTCGTCCGCTTCTCTTTTTCTATCTTTCTCTCGGGAACAAACTGCCGCGAGGGTGGGAAGACCCGTCGTCTCGCAAGCTAGTAGGGAACTCGCACGGTGGTTAGTGAGTGCGGAAGGAATCAGGTGCGTTACACAAGCCATCGTTCGGGGACGATCGACCGCGCTTCACTTCCTCTTCCTCGAGTCCCGTGCAGAAGTAGACAGGACGACAGGTAAGGGACTCTTTTTTTTTTTTCCGTCCTTCAATCACGCCTGGTTTGTTATTTCGAAACTTTTGCGTAAGATATATATCTGTAACCGCGCGTTCGTTTAATTGTCGCGGAAGCGATCGATAAAAAGTGCGACGGAGGAGTAACGTAGAATAATAATTTTCCGGTAGAGAATTTAGAGCAACCTATATTACTGTTTTGATTTGCATAAATTTTCTTCAAATCGCACAATCAACGCTCATGCTGGCATAAAGGATACTCGAGAAACTGTTTAAAAAATATTTAAGAATCTGGTCAATTTGTAACGGCGTAAATATAAGATTATATATATTTGTTATTAGTATGTATAATCAGTTACAAAAAAGGTCACAACAACAACAACAACAACAAGGTGAATATGTTGAAAAGTAACACGAACATTACGGCTAAAATAACAAAATTCATATCCATAATATGTTAATCGACACGCTAAAATATAAAATGTGTTGTTTTAACATCTATACTTGTTGACTATCAAGTCAATACAAAATATATTAAGATAACATGCGTGATATGTTAAATCAACGCACGGGTGTGTCAAAAATTTTACACAAAAATGTTAACAAGGACGGATTTTAACGCAAGTACAATATGTTTTTTTTTTTACTTTACAGTAGTTATTCGTATTTAATGAAAACGATTGAAGGCTGTAACGCAGTACGAAAGGCCCGCGAAACTTCGCTCGATGAATCCGAACGCGGAGAGGCCGTAGCCGTCGGCCAACAGCCCCTGAGACGGGACTCGAATCCTCGCGCAAAGGTTAAGCCGAGCGGCCGTGACAGTTAAAAGCGGCGGCGGCGAAGCGCCTCGCCCACGCGCTATCGTTCGCGCAACGTGATGCGACGCACGGCCGTCGCGCGCGTGGGACACGCGCCGCGTTGCGCTCGCAGGCACGCTGCGGAATAGCGAAAGAGGAGGAAAAGGAGAAGGTAGAGGAGGCAGGCGGCCGGTTTGATAGAGGCGAGACGCGCGGCGATCGAATAGCCGGGCCGCCGTGCGTTACTTAATAGGAACCTTTTCGTCGAGCGAGAACCAAACGAGCGAACGGACGGATGAACGAACGAATGGACGACAAGACTCGCCGTGAAAATAGACGACTCCAGACTCGGTAATCGCATACGATCGAGGAAGTGATCGCGAGCATTACGCCTCGGTACGCCGCAGAGTATTGATTTACATAGAAATCGCCGGGACCCCCTGGGTGTACGCTTACTTCGCGCGACGTTTCCACCCAGGGATGCTTAAATTCGATCGGGTGTATCGGCGCTTTTACTCCTCATTTAGCCGCGAGTCTCTCGTTTGATGCTTCGGTTTCCGCTCGGAGGAACGCCATCGAGATAAACCGCGCGATAGAATCGGCTTCATTGTTCACTCGGAAAATTGATTTCGTCGTGCGACTCAACTTGGCTTAACCACGCATCTTCTTCTTTTTAATTCGCCACACTTTCGGCCCGTGAGACTTTATCGTCATTTTCATTCTAATTAATATTTTCGAGTTCGTAATATGCGAATTGGAAGTACAGAGTACAGAATAAGATGTTTATGGTATCAGGTCGAAAAAATGATTTGAGTTTAAACGTGCGTACCAGTGTATTTCGTTATTATTGTGAGAGAAAGGATGTTTTCGGAAAAAAGTTCTCAAGTAGTTTTGAAAATGCGATTTAAAAAGAAAGTAACGTTCGTTGCAGCGGATATTTGATAGGAAATCTTTAACGCTTAAGAAAAAAAAAAATAGTATGCTGTATGAGAATTAGAAAACTGAAGAAACTTTCAACGATCCGCCGGACCGGAATGTGAGACGAGTCAGGGTTAATATTCCGCTACAGTTTCCCAAGAAATATTAGCACTCTTTCGTAAAATATTGTTAATAACAAGTTTACTAAAAGTAGACTAAGAAGCTGAAAAAGAAATGTGGTACGTGAATTCCCTCATCTCGGAGAAAAGAAATATATAGACGTGGGTAGCTTGAACGAACAGGAACTTGCGGAACTCTTACACACACGCACGCACACAGCGCTCAAGAGGGAGAGAGAGATCCGACTATATTTTATACAAGTATTTTCAGCCTAGGCCAACCTTCGGCCCTCGAGCGGCGGTTCCCCTTCCTTTCCGATTTGTTTGAGGCGTCTGCGGTTGGCTCACAAACACAGGATACCTGTCTCGACTCTCTAATGTAGTTAAGAGGTTTACAGTAAACCGGCGGTTCTTCTATCTGTCCTTTCCTGCGATTGAGCACTTCATCTCTTCGTCCTCTCTCTTTCGAATTCACATATTTAATATTTTCAGAAAGCCGACTGAACGTGTTTCTAACTAGTGTGATCTATCCCGCTGCACAGTAAAAAAATATTTTATACTTGTGTTAAAATTGGTCTTTTTAAAATTGGCAAAAATTTTGGTGTTATTTTTTAACATGCCCGTGTGTTGATTTAACATATTGTATTTACGTTATCTTGATATATTTTATATTGAGTCGATATTCAACATGTGTAAGTATTAAAATAACACTTGTATATATTAAAATAACATATTCTATATTTCAGTGCCGTTTAATATATTAATTTTATTAATTTTTGTATTAACTTCTGACATAATATTTGCGTTATTTGTATTAAATTAATGCTAAAATTTGTTTGGACCGTTGGGGACATATGTTAAACTTAACACAAAAATTTTTTGCCGTGTGAAAAGCTCGAAAAATTGAAGAAAGTTTTTTTTTTGTCCGATGAATTTTAGTTGGAAGACTCGCACACATACAAACGAAATAAACTACAGTTCATTAACTATCAGTATCGTGCAATTTTGCAAGACAACTTTAGACGTTTATTTTATTTGGAGGAGAATTACTGATTATTAATAATATTTTCAATTTAGATACCACAGACTAATAAATCTGAATGCCGGCCATAAAAAAATCGATCGAATCACGTCGGGGTGTTTTAATCAGTCTTGACATTAACAGGACGGTATAGTAAACTCCACTGCCTTATTCTCTCTCCCAGTTCCCGCTCTCTCGTTCCTCGTCGAGCTGTTACGTGGCGACCTTCGTGGCGCCCAGGGCCGAGGGCCAAAACCGTCTGTTGTGTGTTTAGTATTGCGCCGTTACACGTTCGATAAATATTGCGATGGCAAGCGCCATAAGGGCCCCGTATACGCGCGTGGAACCTTGAGACCACGTGGACTCGCCATCACGGTCGTCGTCCTCGTAAATCGGAAATCGTTCCCGAATCCTGACCACCGGATAAAAGTCCGCGAAACTGCGCGAGAGAATATCTCGTCTCGCGGAGAACGTTCGACGAGTCGAGGAGGAAGTAAAAAGTTGAAAGATCGAAAACGCATCGCGCAAAAATCGCGAAAGATTTGCAGATAAGAGGAAAACGCGCTTGACGTTTTTCCCCACTTGAGAATCCTCCTTTTGGAAATGCCGTTAAAACATTTCATCGTAAAAAAAAGACACATCGTAAAAAAGACTCGTTCCGTATTATTCTCGAAGTAGAAGTGTCTTTCAAGTTTTGGACAAGATTGCGGAGTTTCTCTCGGATCGTAAGAGAAAGGCGTAACCGCGCGCGCAATCGGCGTTTCTCTCGTTCGAGCGTTTTATTCTCCCGGAAAATCCGCCGTATCACAATCAAGGCGCGACTCGTCGCGCCGTATTTTCGTCTTTATGTACCTTGGCAGCGAATTGCACGCATCGTACGCACAGACGACCCTGAAAGGCCCGAACGCCGCATGAATGTTTAACCGTCATCGCGCACGATCGCGCGCAAATCCTATTCCGCGTTCGCACACTATCGCCGATTGTACGGGCGGTGCGTTGATAGTCAATAACATCGTGCTTGTCGGCCGCCAGGTGTATGTATGTATTTCCTCATGTACGTCGAAACAGATCGTCGTCCCTGAAACACCACGTGGACCATCGCGTGTATTTCGCGCGAAGCCGAATCAAAATTTCGTTTCATTTCTATTCCTATTCGCGTCGTCGTCTCTACGAAGATTTTCTCTCTCTCTCTCTCTCTCTCTCTCGTAAACGTGCGTACAGTGTATTTCGTTCCACGATGTTTACTCGCTGATGAGTTATTGTGCGCAATAATAATATAGTCGGTATGGCGCTGCAGATACGCAGATTTGGAAGAGATAATTCCTTTCGCCTGGTATCTAATTTTCGGAATACACGATACGAGAATAGAGAGCAAGATAAAATAAACATCTCTATTATTGTCTCACGCGCAAGACCGTGGAATCGGTATTTTTAACGCTGCACATACCAGCGCGAAGTGGAGGGAAAGAAAGGCTTTTCGCAGAAATTACTTTTTCTCTAAAATCACAATTTTACGTTAATTCTCTTTATATCGTTATCTTCGCAATGAGGCAAATTTTCAGTATTAACTTTGAGAATAACACGCGTAATTTTGAATCTCAAGTAACATTATAGGTCTCTCAGGCCTACATTACAAAAAGAATGGTAAAAATCGTGTTTTGCTTGTCTTCTGAATTATTAAGTTTAACCATTTTTATTTATCGACTTTATAAACTGGTTGCCGCCAGGAAACCAGTTATTTAATCAGACCGGTAATAGTAGTGATTAATTTTTTTCGATTATACGTTGAAAAAAGGATTTGGTAATAACTATTAAAATTTTGTTTATATTAGCTGACCAAATATTTGATTACTGCAAAACTAAATGCGGATTTGCGGAACTAAACTATTTGGTTACAATGATCAAATATTTGGTAAATATTCACCAAATTTTATTATCAAATATTTTTTCAGCGTACACCGAGAGAAATCATAGTTATTTTCGGTTTCAACTATATCTTTTTTACGATTTTCTAATCATAAAAATAGTAATAGCAATATACATATAAAATTATTATCACTGATATCAATGATATTGCAGTAACATATCAGAATAACTGGTCTTCCTGACTATAATTCTTTCTCACTACGAAGATTATAGTTACAAATACCAAATATTTTTTTCTCAATGTAGAAGAATAAGAATAGGGTATAGCTTTGCACAAAACGTGGATGAGAAGGTAAACGAAAGTAAACGCGTGTAGGCCTAACATGTTACTGTCAGGGTTAACAATAGGTAGAACAACCGAAGACCGTCTCTTTTCTCCTCGCAGAGCAGTGACTGGTTTGGCGTTACTCCAGTATCGTTTTAATCGATCGATCTCGGAGGTCGTTCCTCTAATTCGCGCGTCTGGTCACCGAATTGCGTCTTGAAAGCGAGGCGGCTTCATTTACGTCTACTCCACGTGTCGCGGGGACACGTAGACGAGCTACGTGGCCGAAAATAATCCCCGTCGCGTCACTATGTAGCAAGTTCGCGGTCGGTCGCGGGTCGGTCACTTTCCGACCGCGCGATTTCCACGACACGCTTACGTAACTCTTCAATTATCATTTTCACGTGCACATTCGCGGGCTCTTTCGCGCTGGATTTTGTTCCAAAAAAAACTATGCTCATTCGCTCGCCGAGGGACGCTTGACCATCGGCTCGTCATAAAATGCAAATCGATTCTCGAGAATCAATACCAGCTAGCTCGAGGATCTTCCTCCGCGTCGCGTATTGGCGCTCGCAAAAGTAGGAACGGCGATATGCTTGAATTTCTCTTCCGAGAAATATCCGTTTCTCGTCGAGGCGCCGGTCAATACGCGGGCGCGCGCGGAGTCGCGTCGCGCGAGAGCAGCTTCGAAAAACGGCGCGCGCTCGTAATATAGGTCACCGGAGACGCACCTGCTTGAACCCTCGAAGACGTAAGGACGCGGCGCCGGAGAGGAGCGAGAGCGGACCTTGAGGGAAGCTGCTGGTAAAAGTAAATGACCTTACGGAAGCGAGAAAAGAGACAGGGCGCGGGCGGTGTGTACGTGCGCGCGGACCTGTGTGTGTGCGTTGCGAACGGGTACGGGTTCGCACGCTGGTGCGTGCATATGCGTATGTGTGTGTGTGACCTATCCTCCGCGGGTCTACGAACCCGAATTGGGCCAGGGCCTTGACTCTCGGGTATCGCGGGTTTGAGGTGGCGTCCCTCTTGCTCTCTCTCTTTCTCTCCGTCTTCCCGTGCTCGCCGAATATCCGCCGCGTGGAACTACGGCCTTCCTTGTGCGTTTCGAGGGGGGCGTCGGCTAGACGCGACCACACGAGCGTGTGCAGGGCGCCGTGTGCCCTGCGCGTGTGCGTGACGCAACGAGCCGTTCGGTCGCCCTGCGCGCGCGGGTCGCCCCGGGGACCATGGGAAATGCGGTCATGGTCAAGGACCGGTGCACGGACCGACGGAGAAAGTTTTTGTATCGACCCGATCTCGTTTCGGCGCTTTTGTGTATCGGCGCGGGGTGGGAGCGATCAATTTCGCTCGAGCGAGCGAGCGAGCGCGCGCCCGGTCGCGTTTTATAACGCGAGTCGTTACGGGCGGAAATCGCGTCGCGTTAGCGGGACGACCGGGGCTCCCGTTTTTGCAAGACTTTTTGCAGGGCCGCTTTTGCGCGACCGGGCGGCGGCAGCTCGCGCGAGACTCCGGAGATGCCGGGTCGTCGTACAGCTGAGAGAACGGCGTCGCTCGGGAATATGCGATAAAATGATAATTCGTCATGTGCCGGCGGCGAAAAGGTCTTCCCTGGGCATTGACGGGATTTCCCGTGTAACATTCTGATGTAAAGCGCATGGAAATGTGTGCGCATACGCACAATGGAACGGTAAGAGTGTTTTGCACATCTTATTCTTCTCGCGATTACTGCAAAGAAAACTTTTTCGTCGGCAAACCCGTCGTCTCCACACCGCGGCAAGCGCGCAACATTTCTTCCCGTGGAGCGAAATTATTAAAAAAAAAAAAAAAAGGCAACGCCACACGCGAGTATCTTTTTCTAATCGTTGTTGAAAAAATTGTTCGGTGAAAATTTGCGCGGACTATTATTTATCCACTTCTGTATGTATGTGTGTTTCGATTATGTCTTCATTTCGTGTGCAAAGTGATATTAAATAATTCGTGGAAGAATCCACTGTGGAAAAAAAAAGACGAGAACAGAAAAGTCGGATGGTGTATTCTTCGTAGCATGCGGCACCGTAGTCATTGAGTCGCGCGAAACACGATTGTGATTTATGGGCGGCTCGGACCATGAATCACTTGCAACAATGTGCATCGCGTATTGCATCGCACGTAACAATCGATATGCAGCTACGTAAGACGGCGGCTAATGATCGATTTTAGTGGGTGCGCGATGTTTGCATCGTGTACACACACGCACACACCTATCTCACCTGTATATTTTACCATATAAATATTGTCCATATTTTCCCATATAAATATTGTCGAGCGATACATTGTTGATGTTGTACAAACTGTCCAGAATTTAGTCAGATCTGCGAGGCGAGACGATTTTGCGATCGTGTCGGAATCTCGTATTCCGCGAACTTGTTTTCACTCGTCGCGTCTCGTCGTACGCGCGGATTGGCTGAATTTCACGTATGTTGCGCATGCAGAAAATAATGCGGAAAGTACTGCTGATTCGAGTGTTATTGTTGCGGCCGATTAAACAATTGCAGCCGGCGCTGCTGCCTTCGGTTTCACCTTGGAACGGTTTACCTTCGAAACGGCGAAATATACGCGCGAACGTGCGCTATGCTCGTATATACACTCGTCGTTCGTCAGTCGAAATCGCACTCAGTGTCTGTGTGTGTGTGTATGTGTCTCCCTATCTCTCTCTCTCTCTCGCTTGTGCAACAGTTACATTACGCCGAATACGCGGTTAAAGGATGCCGGATTTTGAAATAACACCGAGTAAACACCGATGCGCTCGCGAAGGCGAAGTTCGAGGATAATTAATGAGGCGCATCGCGCGCAGCTGACAAATGCAGCCTTTCATTTTTCGAACGAACACGTTGTTTCCGCGCGGATTAGAGCCTCGCGCGTTTAGAACGGATATTTCTTCAGCTTGGCGGTACCCCTCGTTTGGAGTTTTTTTTCTTTTTTAATATTGAATTAGTGACTCTTCAAGTCGGCGTTGTTCGTCTTATCGTGGCCGTTGAGTTTATAATATGACGAGCCGTTACTAAACAATCCGTGCATTCGCAGATTTGTCTCTCCGCGAACGCGAAGCGAAACAGATGTAGGATCAATACGCAATAGCCGCCGAGAGAAACGAAGGTAACCGGCGGATCGTTAGCGCGCGGATAACATTGACACGAATTTAGCGGCAGCGAAGCGTCGTCGCGCTGTGTACCTCGCAAAAAGTGCGTGCACACGCGGAAATTCCTGCCGAGCGATCCTTCGCGGTGACGTCGAGACGACGTCCACCGCGTCGCGCTGCGGCCCGATGCCGCGAGCGCGCGGAGTCGTACGGAATATAACGAAGACAACGTCACCGGCAATACGACAACTTGCATTGTAATAAAGGCGGAAGGCTGCGCGAACTTGGAAGGCCGCTGCACCAATGTTATCTATGTCGCCTTCGGCTTAACTTCCTCCGCTCGCGAGAAACGCGCCCGCGAAACGCTCGAGCGAAATAAATCGGAATGTTAAGAAACTTATTGACGGTTTTTTTCTCCCAAAATATATTTTATACCGTATATGTAAATAAATAAAGGTAACTATATATTAAATATTAAATGATATTAAAAATATTACGAATTTTAAGAACTTGCAACTTCTTCGTGATACCTAGTTTCCTCCGTATTTAAATTCGGCAAGATTTATATATCGTTCGAAATATTTTTGTTTAATCATGAGAAAATAGAAATAACTGTTGCTGAAATCAGATTCTTCGTACGTATAATTATGTTTACTAATGATATAGTCCTTAATTATTAAGCAACAATAGAATATTTGATTATGACAGTTCTTGATGGAGTACTTTAAGAGAGTTCGGATATTAATGAAACTAAGGAAATAGAAGGCGCGTCGGGCGATCCTTGAGCGTGACGAATGAAGACAAAAACGAATGAAGTACATGGAACAAGTGTGGCGCCTGCCTGCCAGGCATCATACGAGCCGGCAGTTTTAACTAGTTAAAGGTTAATTGCGACCCGGACTCGATAGACGAATGCACTCGCCGTTTCTTAATACCTTTTGTGTTTCTCGTCTCGATCTTCAGCAGCACGACGGCGCACCAAAGCCGAAAGCGAGCGGAGGAAAGACAACATCGCACGTTTCCTTCGCGCTAACTTTTTCATCTTGTTATAAAGAGAGCTCCTCGCGCCTCCATCCCTCGCCTTTTCCCATCCGCCTACGATCGCGATCGCTTAGAACGTGACTCCGCTATTCGACTGGAAACTTTGCCAACTTTCCCTCCCCGATTTCAGTTACTCGATACTTAGTATCTGATTTTTATCCCCTTCCTCTCCTTGATCTCTCTCTTTCTCTTCATCCATTATTTCAAGATTTTCATCAGTTGTTATGCGTACGACTCTGGCATTCTGCCACGATGTTACTTTTGCAGATTTAAGAGGGTTTAACCCCCAGAGTTACAATAATACTAAAAAGTTGCATTATTTAATTGGCTTAAATAAAATTTGGTTCGGATATGACAACACAAAGTGAGAACCAAAATTTGGTTCTCTGAAAGGAAGATAAAAAAGGTTTGATTTCAAAGAATTAAAGCTTTCAGAGCACCAAATTTTGATTCTCACAAACAAAAATTTGCCTGCCCATATCCAGACCAAATTTTGTTTGAGTCAGCTAAATGGATTTTACAGTGAAACTCCATCTATTTATTTATTTATTTATTTACTTTTTGTCTTTCTTTCTCCCTCTTTCTCTCGCATTTTATTTCCAAATATTCTCCATCGCGTATCTGCGCACATAAAGTTTTACATGCAAGAAGATTCGTGTCATGTATTTCGAGCTACTTCAAAAGAAGCGGCGAAGAGCCGTGAATATTTCGAAGCAACCGACTATCTCTCGTATATTCACTTAAACGCGAGAGAATACGTTTATTCTCTCTCTCTCTCTTTCTCTCTTTCTTCCTTTCTCGCTCCGCTTCTCTTATACCGCCGTCGACTAATTGGGTTAGGGTCGTTAATCGGTCTCGGGCTCGCCTCGAAACACCAACGCTCGCGAGAGAATCGCGAGGACCATTGATCCTTGATCCGAAACCGGTTGTAACGCCGGCGGATTAGGGCACGATATGCAAAAGAGACGCGGGGAAAAAAGAGCATTCGCCCGATATTCGCGTTTATTGCACGGAGTAGGAAGTCGCGTAAATTGGCGCGGTGTTACAAGTGTGCTACTCGTACGTGGACCTCGACACGCTCGGATATCGTTCAGTCGGCGAATTTAACTTTAACTGTACACACACACACACACACACATATATATATATATATATATATATATATTCGAAATATATAACGTTTGAGCCAGCCGAACAGAAGTCATTAGGCACTCGCGTGTGAAAAGTCTTCGGCATCACACGGCATTAAACGTCCATTCGCGTTCCGCGAATCGAATCCGCAGCTCTCAGATTTGATCTCCGGATAAGAGTCACTAATGTTCCTACGAGACAAATGTGGCGTGCGATAAGCGATTAATCGGTTCGACTGTCCGGACAGCCGGAAGGCTGATATTAATTAGCTCCCACGGGTCAATGAATCAGCGTCTCATCTAATCGTTTCGATTTCGCGATGCGTGGCGCTCGGGCAAGATCGCCAGGATCGATCAACCGCGAGATTTCGGAGCTCGCGGAGGCGCGCACCGCGATATTAATCGATGCTCGCGCTTATGGACCCCCGCGGTTCGCGATAATTGGATTCGCCGGCATCCGTTCGCTTTCTCGCTGGGCGCGCGCGTGCGTGCATTCCTAGATGCAACGTCGTCGGTTACCTATCCTGCGTGATAAACAGAAAATAAGCGTGCCTAATAAAATCTAATAATCTCGTGACGCACCGGTTGAAAATCTCGCCGCACAGTCGGCACTGAAAAATATCAAGTGCACTCAGGGAGAGAATTAGCCGTGGGAACGAAAATCCAGCTATGACGGCTGAAGTAGGAACTTGTTGTTGCTACCACAGCTGAATTTATTAATTAATAGCGACATAAGCTGTCTCTATTTTATCTGCCACGGCTAATTCTTTCTCTGAGCGCGGACGATTCGGAAGGGAGGCGCAATCTTTTTCGATACCCATGTTTTTTTCAGCGCACCCTCATTCTGCTCAACGTTTCGAAGTGCCAGTTAAGTTAACAGCACCTAATTGGATCCTTGAACAATTACGATCGCGTACGGCTAAAAAGCCGTTACATTCTCGCCCGACTCGCATTTCTAGCCTTCGTCTAGGCATACAATGGATGGAGGTGTAATTCCACGACGACCGGTATTTTTGGAGCGGTATTTATCGCGCGTTACGTAAAAATTGTGAGCGTTTCTCTTTTAAATACGCACATTTTTCTCCCTTTGGGGAATAGATTTTCAGTTTTTTCGTCCGAGGATAGAAATACACGGAGAGCAATAATTTCACTCTTGTAGCAAAACCATCGATGCTACTGTATATTCGTTGCGATAGAATTAATTGACATAGCCAAATAAACGTAATTATCTGTCTTTCAATCTCTTAAATCAATTAATGTTTCTATCAATTTAAATATATTTTAATAGCTTGTAGTAAATACTTACTTGAACGCAGTAATACCTTAATTTGTAAATGAATTACCGAATGTAAGTGTAAAATGGTTCTAAATTTGAGATAATATTTGCTAGGATTATTTAATACTTCTTTTTCCATTGAAGAAACCTAATGTGGTTTTTTTTGTCAATTTAGATTCTTCTGTCCAGCAAATATTTTCTACAAATAAATTCTGATATTCTCAATATTATGAATGTATTACTTGTCGCAATTGTTTTGGCATATACAAGTAAACGTCTACTTGAAAATAAAAGAAATATCATATTGTGTAAAATCAGTTATATTTTTACTTTTACTAAATATTTGCCAAGAAGTATCGGAGTAGCCATTTTATTTGGATCGAGTAAATATTACTCGAACGGCAGCGCTACTTTTTTTCAATGTACTAATTTGTCCTTACAGTAAAATAATCCAGCGAATGACAATTAGTACTTTCGACAAATCGTTTTACCCATCACATAACCACATAAACCGATAGATTTTGTTCGGCTAATAAAATTTGTTGCGCCGGCAGATTATTTTTTTCCGTACAGGGGTGGAAGATAAATTCGCGGGGCTCGCCGGCGTCCGCTTAGCTCTCGACGGTTGTATCAGGAAGTGAATGTTTCTGAGTTTGATGAAACTGCTCACGGGTAAGGACACGGCCGGGAGGAGATTCTCACGTGCCGGTCGCGCGGGAATTTTCCAAGGCGCATTGCTTCGCCTAATTTTTCTCGCGCCGCGCGTTTCCACTATCACATCACTCAGAGCGCGTTGCCTGCTTACGTCAACGGCCTTCGATGATTCCGTTTATCCTCGAGCGATTCTGACGTCTCCGGTGCGATCCTGCTACGAACCCCCCCCCCCCCCCCCCCCCC